>NC_134103.1:100346018-100686018 GCF_000715075.1 Nicotiana tabacum | reverse complement strand
ATTTTGCCCTCGGGCAATGGGCAGCTCACAATATCAGAGTTCTTGTGCCATGGTTCCGGCACCAGTTGCTGCACCAGTTGCTGCACCACCTGCTCAGCCAGCCGAAGGCAGGGGTCAGGCAACCAGAGATAGAGGCCAGGCTGTTAGAGGTGGAGGTCAGACCGTTAGAGGTAGAGACCAGCCAGCTAGAGGCCGTCCCAGGGATGTAGTTCAGAGTGGTGGGGCCCAGCCCCGGTGTTATGCTTTCTCAGCCAGGACTGAGGCTGAGTCTTCTGACGCTGTTATCACATGTACTGTTTTAGCTTGTAGTAGAGATGCTTTAGTTCTATTTTATCCTAGGTCTACTTACTTCTATGTGTCATCCTATTTTGCTTCATATTTGGTTGTTGCCCGTGATTCTTTGAGTGCTCTTATGTATGTGTCCACACCAGTGGGAGATGCTATTGTTGTAGATCGTGTTTATCGTTCGTGTGTGGTCACCATTGGGAATCCTGAGACTCGTGTAGATCTTCTACTTCTCGATATGGTTGATTTTGATGTCATACTGGGTATGGATTGGTTGTCACCTTATCATGCTATATTAGATTGTCACGCCAAGATGGTGACCTTAGCTTTGCAAGGGTTGCCTCGATTAGAGTGGAAAGGGACTCTTAGCCATTCTACCAGCAGGGTTATATCTTATGTGAAGGCTCGGCATATGGTCGAGAAGGGGTGTCTAGCTTATTTGGCTTATGCCCGCGATTCTAGTACGGAGGTTATTTCCATGGATTTAGTGCCAGTTGTTCGTGAGTTTCCATAGGTGTTTCCTGCAGACCTTCCGGGGATGCCACCCGATAGGGATATTGGTTTTTGTATTGATTTGGCCTCGGGCACTCAGCCCATTTCCATTCCTCCATATCGCATGACCCCGCCAGAGTTGAAAGAATTGAAGGAACATTTGCAAGATTTACTTAATAAGGGATTCATTAGACCTAGTGTCTCGCCATGGGGTGCACCTGTGTTTTTTGTGAAGAAGAAAGGTAGATCGATGAGGATGTGTATAGATTATCAGTAGTTGAACAGAGTTACCATCAAGAACAAGTATCCATTACCGAGGATTGATGATTTTTTTTATCAGCTTCAGGGTGCCAAGGTGTTTTCGAAGATTGATTTGAGATTTGGCTACCATTAGTTGAGGATTAGGGCATCCGATGTCCCTAAGACAGCTTTTCGAACTCGATATGGGCATTACGAGTTTCTAGTTATGTCATTTGGGCTGACAAATGCCCCAGCAGCATTCATGGATTTGATGAACCAAGTGTTCAATCCCTACTTGGATTCCTTTGTGATTGTGTTTATTGATGATATCTTGATCTACTCCCACAAACGAGAGGAGCATAGGCAGCACCTTCAGATCGTTCTTCAGACTCTGAGAGACAACCAGTTATATGCTAAGTTCTCAAAATACGAGTTTTGGTTGAGTTCAGTTGCTTTCTTGGGTCATGTTGTATCAGCAGAGGGTATTCAGGTAGATCCTAAGAAGATTGAGGTAGTCCAGAACTGGCCTAGACCCACATCAGCTGTAGAGATCCATAGTTTCTTGGGATTGGCATGTTATTACCGTTGGTTTGTGAAGGGAATTTTATCTATAGTAACCCCGTTGACCAGGTTGACCCAGAAGGGTTCCCCGTTCAGGTAGTTAGACGAGTGAGAGGCGAGCTTCCAGAAGCTCAAGACAACTTTGACTATGACACCAGTATTGGTTTTACCCACAGGTTCAGGATTTTATACAGTATATTATGATGAATCTCGTATTGGTCTAGGTGCGGTATTGATGCAGGGTGGCAAGGTTATTGCATATGCTTTGCGGCAGCTGAAGGTTCACGAGAAGAATTACCCTGTTCATGATCTAGAGTTGGCAGCCATTGTTCACGCGCTGAAGATTTGGAGGCACTATATTTACGGCGTGCCATGTGAGGTATTCACGGATCATCAGAGCTTGCAGTATTTGTTCAAGCAGAAGGAGCTCAATTTGAGGCAGAAGAGGTGGTTGGAGATATTGAAAGACTATAATATCACCATATTGTATCATCCCGGAAAGGCCAATGTGGTGGACGATGCTTTGAGTAGGAAGTCAGCTAGTATACGTAGCCTTGCATATGTTCCGGTTGGTGAGAGACCTCTTGCATTGGATGTCCAAGACTTGGCCAACCAGTTCGTGAGGTTGGATGTTTCTGAGCCCAGTCGTGTTCTAGCTTGTATAGTTGCTCAGTCTTCTTTGTTTGAGAATATCAGAGATCGGCAGTATGACGATCCTCATTTGCTTGTCCTTAGAGACACAGTGTGGCACGATGGTGCCAAGCAGGTTACTGTTGGAGATGATGGAGTTTTGAGGATGCAGGGTCATATTTGTGTGCCTAATGTGGATGGACTTCATGAGATGATTCTTGAGGAGGCCCACAGTTCCCGGTACTCTATTTATCCGGGCGCCGCCAAGATGTATCAGAACTTACGGCAACATTATTGGTGGAGGCGAATGAAGAAAGATATAATTGCATATGTAGCTCGGTGTCTAAATTTCTAGCAGGTAAAGTGTGAGCATCAGAGTCCTGGTGGTTTGCTTCAGAAGATAGAGATCCCTAAGTGGAAGTGGGCGCATATCACTATAGATTTTGTTGTTGGACTCCCACGGACTCAGAGGAAGTTCGATGCAGTTTGGGTCATTATGGACAGGCTGACCAAGTCAGCGTACTTCATTCCTGTGGCAGTTACCTATTCTTCGGAGCGGTTGGCAGAGATTTACATTCGTGAGATCGTCCGTCTTCACGGTGTGCCCGTGTCTATCAATTCTGATCGAGGTACACAGTTCACCTCACGCTTCTGGAGGGCAGTACAACGTGAGTTGGGTACGCGGGTTGAGTTGAGCACAACATTCCATCCTCAGACGGACGGGCAGTCCGAGAGTACTATTCAGATCTTAGAGGATATGCTTTGCGCATGTATTATAGACTTCAGAGGATCATAGGATCAGTTCTTTCCCCTTGCAGAGTTCGCCTACAACAACAGCTACCAGTCGAGCATTCAGATGGCTCCCTATGAGGCACTATATGGTAGACGATGTCGATCGCTGGTCGGATGGTTTGAGCTGGGGGGAGGCTCAGTTGTTGGGCACAGACTCAGTATAGGATGCCTTGTATAAGGTCAATATTATTTAGGATCGACTTCACACAGCTCAGTCCAGGCAGAAGAGTTATGCCGACCATAGAGTTCGTAATGATGCATTCATGGTCGGGGAGAGAGTGTTGCTTCGGGTATCACCCATGAAGGGTGTAATGAGGTTCGGAAAGAAGGGCAAGTTGAGCCCTAGGTATATCAGATCTTTTGAGATTCTGGAGAGAGTGGGAGAGGTGGCTTCCAGGCTTGCGTTACCACCACGATTATCATCAGTTCATCTGGTGTTCCATGTGTCCATGCTTCGAAAGTATCACGGCGATTCATCCCATATGTTAGATTCAGCTCTGTCCAGTTGGACAAGGATTTCACTTACGAAGAGGAGCCAATGGCTATTCTAGCCCGGCAGGTTTGCCAATTGAAATCAAAGAGTTATCCTTCAGTTCGAGTGCAGTAGGGAGGTCAGCCTGTTGAGGCAGCTACTTGGGCATCCGAGTCCGATATGCGGAGTAGATATCCCCACCTTTTCACAAGCTCAGGTATTTTTCTATGTCCGTTCGAGGACAAACGGTTATTTTAGAGGTGGTGAATGTGATGACCCAAAAGGTCATCTTATGTTTTAGAACTCGATTCTGCGCTCTTAAGACTTCAAATCTCATTTTACCCTCCTCGATTTGCATGCGCAGTCCGAACGTGTTTCCGAAAAACTTTTATGTTAAAAATTGATGAAAATAAGATTTTTTGCTTTAAAAGTTAATTTTAGTTGACTTTGGTCAACATTTTTGGTAAACGGGCTCGGATCTCTGTTTTGGCAGTCTCGGTGGATCCGTATCGAATTATGGGACATGGGCGTATGCCCAGAATCGAATTCGGAGGTTCCTAGCTCGAGTTATGAATTTTTTATGAAAATTAAAAGTCTAAAAATTAATTATTTTAAAGAATTTTTTAATGTTTGGCCTTTTTGATACCAGGTCCATATTTTTGTTTCGGAGCCCGGTATAGGTCCAATATAATATTTATGACTTATCTGTGAAAGTTTATGAGAAACGGAGTTGGTTTGACGTGATTCGGACGTCCGGTGGTGAAGATAGAAATTTTAAAGTGTTCTTGAGAATTTTATTTGATTTGGTGCTAAATTCGTAGTTCTAGGTGTTATTTTGGCGATCTGATCACACGAGCAAGTTTGTATGATGTTTGTAGACTTATGTGCATATTTAGTTTGAAGCCCCGAGGGCTCAGGTGAGTTTCGGATAGGCTATGTGATGTTTGGACTCTGGAAAATCTGATTTTCTGCGGATTCTGATGCCTTCTGTTTCCTTCTTCGCGTTCGCGAAGGCTCACTCTCGCGAGCGCAAAGTAGAAACTGGAATTGCTGATTTTTACTCTTCGCGAACGCGAAGGTCTGGTCACGAACACGAAGTGATAGGGGGTTTACCCTTCGCGAACGCGACCGGCTCATCGCGAACGTGAAGCATTTGGGACCTGGGGAGGGTTGGTCGTTCCTTCGTCGTGAATGCGAGCAATGTCTCGCGAACGCGAAGTCCAGGGGGGAGTAACCATCACGAACGCGAGCAAGGTCTCGCGAACGTGATGGCTTGGCAGCCTATACTCTTCGTGAATGCGACAGTGTTCTCGCGAACGCGATGAACACTGTCGCCCAACACTTAAAACATAATCAAAATGGGACTTAAGCCATAAATTCATTTTCTTAAAAACCAAATGGGCTAGAGGCGATTATGAAGAGGTATTTTCTTCCCCCAAAGTGTTGGTAAGTGATTCTAAACCATTTTCTTTCAATTACCCATTTCATTTCATAAAATTTCAACCTAAAATCTAGAGTTTTCATGGTAGAATTAGGGGTTTGGGTAGAAACCAGGGATTTCGAGAATTTAGACCTCAATTTGAAGTCGGATTCCAAATCCAATTATATATCCGGGCTTGGGGATGAATGGGTAAATGGATTTTGTTCCGAACCTCGGGTTTTGACCAAGCATGCCCGGGGTCGATTTTCGACTTTTTGGAGGAAAATTTGGGAAATCTAAATTTATACAATGTAATTGATTCCTTTAGCAATATTTGATATTATTTAGTCGTTTTTGAATAGATACGAGTGGTTTGGAGGTGGATTCTAGAGGAAAAGCTGTGATTGAGTATTAAGTGGCATTCGGAGTGAGGTAAGTGTTGTGTCTAACTTTGACTTGAGGGAATTAGGTACCTCAGACTATTTGCTATGTGAAATTCATGTGAGCGGCATGTATTAGGATATGCTTATTTTTTTTATATCTATGAAAATTCAAGTAATTAAAGAAGAATTTACACGCCAAAGGAAATCTGTCCAAGCACCTTTGTGAACAACGTTACTCGATACTTGTGCTGGCGAAGCTAGCAAGTAGTAGGTATTTCGTAGAATTATTTGAGATAGGCACAAACTGACTTTGAACACTTTCGTTATAATAAAAATACCAAAAAGAAAAAAAAAGTAAAAAAGAGAGAATGGTTGATAGAAACCATCAATAGTATGAAAGAGAAGAAAGTGAATGTCGCTTTGTCACGAAATTCTTGCTATCTCTTTAGGGTAAATGCTTTAGTTTTGCCTGCAACTTTCTTTTCACCAAAATTAACAAAAGGAAAGAGGGAAACATGTGATTTCTCTTATATATATGCCCGTTTTCTAAGGGTAGATTGAATAATTCGTCACTTTAGCAAGTCACAAAGGCATGTAATTTTGGGAAAAAATGCATGTGGTTGTTTTTATATATATATATATATATATATATATATATATATATATATATATATATGCACCATTAATGTAAATATCAAAAAATTGGAAGGGCTTTACTCCTTTATTAAACCTACACGATTAAAAAGAAAAATGAAAAATTAATACAAAAGATATTTGTATTAGATTATTATTTGTCCATGTTAACTTTCTCTAACGGATTTTGTAGGAAAACCCTTTAAATTATATATCAACAATTACTGGAAAACTTCTTCTTTTTTTGGCTTAGAACTTAACTAGATTTTGCAAAGAAAACTGAATAATTCGGGTGTAAAGTTACAGATCTTATTACAAAGCAGGCTAATGATTGGATGAAATTTAGAGTTTTATAGACAAGTTACACAAATGTTCATGCCTTTTGAGAGAGTTAATTCATTGGATAATCACCCAACTTATAAAAATAATCTACTAAAGTCACTTTTGGTTTTTTGGAACAACGAAGTCACCCCAACTACTATTATCTTTTGACTCAAAAATAACACTACTATTCATTTAACGGGATAAAATTTACTCGCACTTGATGTTTATACCAAGTAAATGAATGCATGACATTTGTCGTATATATAAGTTCTTTATACTTACCATGGTTAGGTAATATGCAACTATACTTTAGTTTGTGACTCTCATGGATTAACTGTTTGGTTTGATGTAAATACCTGATATGAACAAATATTTACATATCGTATCGATCATATCATTAAAATCTCATTTGTTTAATGATAAAACTCATTAAACCCTTGTCCCTTATATGACCATATATAAAAATAAAGCCAAAAATTAGGCTTAGAGGAAGGCCTCATTATTGAATTAAATGATATCTCACACCCCCAAAAAAACAATTTACACCATTCTCTCCGTTTATGTATCACAAAAAAAAAAAAAACGACAAAGCACCTCTCCGTTTTCTATGTAAAATAAAAAATAAAAATTAAGCCTGAATGTACTACTGCTATTTCTTTGGCACTTAAAGCTTCTGTCGGCCATATCTCAAGTTTTGGCCTAATTAGGGAACTTTTAAAGTAGACTCATATGGATTAACTGGGTATAAAAGACATATATTAAATGTATTTTATCATTTAAAAATGTGTTTTTAATATGACATGACATGCTAAATGTGTGCTTTTTATTTTTTAAGTCAAAAGGTAATAGTTGTCTGACTTTATTGTCCCTAAAAAATAAAAATTGGTAGGTTATTTTTCTTTCATCATTTTTTGTAACTTAATATGTTATGTAACTAAAGAAAAATATGTAATGTAATTGTCTACTTCCTTTTATATGTTTTAGCTCTGCAGGTTTTTTTTTCTTTCTAATTAACCATTACATGCATATCATATAAATATAAATATACACTCTTAACATCACTCCGAGGGAGAGTGGAGGAAGTACCGGGCGGATTCAAGATTAGAACTTCATGCATTCGAGTTTCGCATTCTATCGCAATACATTAGATTTACTGCATTCAAAATATATTATATACTGCTCCTATTTGAAAAACTTTTTAACACACACATATAGAGGATTAACTCATAAGGTATACACTAAATTCGCTCCCGGAATTATCCAGAATCACTCCAATGGATTAAACACCACATTATCAACTACAATGATAATTTAGTCAACCTCCTAAAAATAGCATGTAGGTGAAACTATGTATAGCATTAAATCGTAGATACTTTGTTTGTCATCATATGTCTTCCCAAAAATAAGCATGCATGTGATATATTCACAAATACGCCTTTAAAATTACCGCACAGAAATTAAATAAGGCAATAATTTGGTCAACATGCATTGCCAACCTACAGACCCTACAATATTTCAATACTTTACAACTCGGTAGTAATTATATTTTTGACGACACGTGTCGCACAAATAGGGGGGAGGGTGGGGGGGTACTACCTACACACAGTGACCTACGTAAAAACATACTGAGGTTTCTTAATTTTTTTTAAAAGGTTGTCAAGATCCCTGTATTTTCATTGTGCAATGAAGTGGCATTTACAAACTAATTAATCTACCGACCCTACAAATTTGATTAGATTTATTTATTAATTCGTAGCTAGTGAATTAGGGGTTTTGCCGGAATACCCGACTGAAAAACAAATATTGTGACGTTTATAATGGAAGGCTAACTGATGATTCAGAGTCAGTATTTGATGAGTAAATTTTAGTGATTTTATTGTTTCATGAAAAATTATATTCAATTATTTTAATGTAATAAAAGTACTTTTTTGACTTTACAATCGTAATTAATTTAGTTTAGTGACCACATGTAAATAAATATAGCAATATATGTCATGCATTGATTAGTAAATACACTACTAAAAAATGTCAAATTTTCGACCATCAAATCGGTCAACAATCGGTCGAAAATCACTTATTTTCGACGGATTTCCGACGAAAATAAAGTGGTCGGAATATAGATGGTCGCAATGGATCAAAACTAATCATTCAACCTAATATGTATCACAATTGCTCAAACAATTGAACACAAAATATCAAATATCAAACTACCAATCTATACAACACTTTCAAACTAAACACATCTATTATAACACATTAAAGTATAAAAACTTCAACCAAATGATATTCAAGTCTAAAACACATAATCCAAGTGTAAACCCAATCAAATCGAAACCAATAAAGTCTATATTCATATTACATTCAAAATTACTACCGATCATCATCGGTTTCAGTCTCCTCATTGTTAGATTCTTCTATCCTAGGTTATTTTTCATGGTTTGACATGAATGTCCGCATCATATTTATTGTTTCTTGAGCATTATCCTATTGTTGAGATAATTCATTGATTTGCGTCTGCATTGTCTCAATTTCTTCGGGTGAAGCAGAAGCACCACTAAATAATGTGACTGGACGGCTGGACGATGGCTGCACTCCAAGTTCGTAGACTCTATCTTTATTTATTTTCATGAGAAATAAAAAAATATATTTAAATGAGCAAGAGAAGAAACATATAACTTGTGCAAAATAATATTAAAACAAAGTCATATCTAAAAAATTACTAAAATATTTTATACCTTTATTTACTCAACCGGCCACCCATGTCCATATCGAAATCATATCTTCGGGTATTGGTTGAGAATCGGGTTAAGTTTGTTGCCACCTCTCCATTCTTCTGTGATACCCTTCCTGAAATGTTGTTGAAAAATATTATTGTAACGGCCCGGTCGGTCGTTTTGAGCCCTAACGTGTTGTTCAGCGGTTTGAGGCCTTGAGTAGCTTCACTTCATTGATTACGACTTGTACTGTCGGAATTGGATTTTGCAAAGTTCGGAGTTGATTCGAAAGAAAAATTCTAATTTCGTAAGCTTTAAGTTGGAAGAATTGATTAAGTTTTGACTTTTAAGCAAACGACCTCAGAATCGGGATTTGAATATTCCAATAGGTTTGTATGATTATTTCGGACTTGGGCGTATATTCAGGTTGAGTATCGGGTCGCCCGGGGAGCATTTCGACGCTTATTGTGAAAAGTTGGCATTTTGAAGGTTTTGGAATTTCTCAAGTTTGGCTTGAAGTAGATTTTTATGTTATTGATGACTGTTTCGGGTTCCGAGCCTTGGAATAGGTCCATATCGTAATTTGTGACTTGTGCATGAAGTTTGGCATCATTCCGGAATGTTTTGATATGATTCGGACGCGTTCGTCGAAGTTTGGAGGTTTGAAAGTTGAAAGAAAAAGTTTGATCGTCGATTCATGATTTTGATGTTATTCTTGGCGTTTCGAGCCTTTGGATAAGTTTGTATAAGGTATTGGGACTTGTTGGTGTGATTGGACGGGGTCCCAGGGGCCTCGGGTGATATTCGGGGTGGTTTCGGACCAAGTTTGGGTGTTTTGATGTTGCTGGTTTCTGGTATTTCTGATAAGCATCGCGATCGTGGTTGAAGGAATGCGATCGCGAAGAGGAGCTAGAGCTGGAAAGGGATTTGTGCATTGCGAGCGTGACTCAGTGGTCGCGAACACAGCTCAAGGACCACGAACGCGAAGGAGTCAGACGTGGAGGCATCGCGAACGCAGGAAGATGAACGCGAAGTAGGAGTTTTGGGCAGTTGGGCTTTTGGCCTTCGCAATCGGGTTTGTTTCCAAGAAAGCGAAGGAGGTGCTGGGCAATGTCATTTTAAAGACGGGGGTTTGGCTCATTTTCACTAGATTTTTTTATGGAGCGATTTTGGAGCACCATTTTCATCATCAACCAGGAGGTAAGTAATTTCTTCTCATTGTGAGTTAAATACATGGTTTATATACGGATTTAAATATGAAAATTAGTAAAAATTTGGGATTTTAGTAGAAAATCTAGAATTTGATATTTTTGTATTTTGACCATGAAATTGGACATGGAATTTAAAATAAATTATATATTTGAGTTCGTGGTGTTATGGATAAAGTTTATCTTCAAACATTTTCGGAATCCGGGCACGTGGGCCCGAGGGTTGACTCTATTGACTTTTCGAGTGGAGTTGGAAAGTATTATGAATTAATTAATTATGGTATTGGAGTATATTTTTATTGTCTTCCGTGATTGTTTGACTAGTTTCGGAACGTTTGACTTGGAGTTGAGTGTTAAAGAGGCACTAGAGCCGGTTATGGAACTTCGGAACGAGGAAAGTCTCATATCTAATCTTGTGAGGGTGAAACTATCCCCTAGGTGATGTAATTGTTATGTGCTACTAGTTGTGGGCGTTACGTACACACAAGGAGACGGGAGTCCATGCGTGGCTAAAGCATGTTTATGTCCGGATAGACTTAGGACTTTATCATGTAATATTTGAATTATTTGAACTCATTCTGCTGGCTTAATTAATTGAATTTATAATTGAAATTGATGTGGAAATATATGTATATATTAGGCCGAGCCTTATCGCCTTGAATTTATGGCAAGTTATTTGAGAAACGGTAAAATTTATATTCACTTTGTGCTCATGTACTCTATTGTAAGCACATGTCTCGTAATTCGGTAATTTCCTTCCTTTCTTGTGGAGCGGACCGAATGCCTCGACACTATAATAGATTCATCTATGGTTCGTGCCGCTCGGCCCTTGGCAATGTACACACTGTAACACCCCGGAACAATTCTAAGTGTTTTAAGACCATTAAAAAGATTGACGGGTGCTAATTATATCAATTCGGGTATGAACAAGACTGGTAATTTGAATGATATCAATTGATCATGATAATACATATATGAGGTTCATTAAGAATGGTTTATGGTCTAAGAAGAGCCCTAAGGTTAAGTCAAGTTAAAAATTATATGATGGGATAAAGTTTCAAGTGAGTTCGCACAAGACCTAACTTCTAACGAGAATAACTCTCACGGTATGAAGATTTATATGGTGTATAGCCTTTCAATACTAGGGCTTTCTCTCCATCACCCATCTGGCCAAGGCTTCCAATACACACCTAAGGTGAGTTTTTAAGTGTATTTTTATGATGATTTCACTTCTCAATCACTAGTTACAACACGGTTTTGATTGGATTCCATAGGATTTATTCAAAATCTCAAGAATACCTCAAAAGTTGTCTTTCAAGATTTGGTCTACAATAGGTATGCCTACTATCTTTAACTAATTCATGGTGATTATTTACGTACGAATTATTTGTTAGGACTTATGGGATGGTGATTGGAAGCAATAAGTGCCCAACCTAGGTGTATTGGTATTGTAGAGATTGTAAAATGAATTAATTGATAAGATTTGTGGCTTGGGAGTGAATTGTTGGGCATACATGTGCTAAGGGAAGTTGTGGATGACCTAGAGACGATTGTGAGATCAATAATTTGTGTGGAAGGTGATTTTTAGGTGAAGAAATTCTATTGAAGGAGGTTGTAGAAAAATATGCACATTAAATGTTTGATAAAATATCTAAATGACTTAAAGTATAGAAATCTTCTAATATTGGCGCTATTGTGTTGCATTATTGTAGATTGAAATTTGTTTAGTGTGGTGGACCATCGTAGTATTTTGAAGGAGAGAATTTCATATTTGAGCCGTCCGGAGGTGGCTTCACTCGCGAAGATCATTTAAAGTATCTGTTTAGTTTCGTCGAGATAAGTATCTTGCCTAACCTTGAGTGGGGGAAACTACCCCTTAGGCATTGAGTCTTATGTGAAAATTGTTTAATTGAAACCATGTACGCGAGGTGATGAGTACGTACTTGGTTTATATGTGCAAATTATATTGGTTGAAATTCGTAGACGCCCTTATGTATTAAATTGAAAAATTGTTAAAACATGATAAATCCTTTATTTATCATGCATAAATTCTTGTTTGTTGAATTTATTTTTATATGATAATTTGGTGCGATTGCCAATTTGATTTTATGTGAATCTCGTGTTTTTGTTGAGTTGATATTTCCTGGAGATAATTTCATTATGGATTATTCGTTTGCAAATAATTTATTATGTAAGTTTAAAAGGAGGCATTAATCTATTTGCCAAAAAATTGGATCAAAGAAGGCGTTGTTCCTTGATGAATTACTTTCCAGTTCATGTTGTTGAAATTGGTATTGAGTTATAAAGGTCGTAAATCATACTGAGGCAAAGTATTAAATTGTGAAATATTATTTTGTTGAGTTGTTCACTCCCGAATATTTTGTTAAGATTTTATACACATTATGGTCGAGCCATGGGCTCCTTATTGTGGAAAATAATGTATTGTTGATTCCTGTGGCAAGTTGTAATATTTGAGCACTTGATGTGTAATTTTTGATATGTTATAATATTTGAGCAACATAAATAATACTTCATAACTCCCTCAAGACGGGGTGTTACTCATATTATTCAGCGGGCACAGACTATCATCTCCTTCTACCCGATTACTATCTTTAAGTTGTTTACCTAAAGTGCTCTATTTGATTCTAAGTCGTACCCTATGCGTGCACTACCCGTCCAATGCCTATGGTCCAGGAGGCATTTGGACCTCTATTTCAGGGTAGTTCTAGACCTTAACTTAGGTTGCTCAAAAGGAAAAAACTAGGCGACATACAAAAAAACAGTTAGGACTTTCAAATATAAACAAGTATGGGCTCAAGTTACCCTCCGCATTTAGACATCAAATGCACGCCAAACTGATTAGCATTAACAAGTTTTATTAATTACAAAATCCTATAGGCAGGATATCTATGTGATATTGACGACCGAGCAGACAGTCGTATACAAAGTCAATTTCTTAATGCGATTATTAGGACCTACAAAGTTTGCCTACTGATTTTAGCATGATACAATTAAGCCTATCAGCATGGTATGTAGGTGTTTTGTGCGATAGTAAATAGTGGCAGGTCACAGAAACAAACCTAGAATTATTTGTTTTAATCCTATAGGCATGTTTTCTAATGAAGGTAACCGCACAGAAAATGGGCATAAATAACAATTAAACAGATTCAGGCGTGCATTCTATAACTTGATTCAGTTTGAATCCTATAGGCATGATTTCTATAATCTGAGCAGTTTTGACTCCTATAGACATGATTTCTACAATATGAACAGTTTTTGAATCCTATAGACATGATTTCTATCATCTGAACGAAACAGGATGCAAGCAGGAATTCACACACACATCAGACCATACAATTTCTATAGGCATGGTTTGTAACGGAACATAATTGAGCCAAACATTGAGCCTATGGACATGGTTGCTAACACATAATGACTGAACACAATAAGACACTTAGAAGCATGATTTCTAACATATAACATCCAACATCACAGCATTAACCCTATAGGCAGGATTTCTACCCCTACTTTATAGCAAGTATAAAATAAGAACCCTTTCCCATTTTTACTAATACCCCAGAATTGTTATTACAAATAATTATTATAGACCAAAATTTAATGAATGAATTACAAGGTAAGTAAAACTATAGGGAGCCTATAGCAGGCCCAACTACACCTGGACAGGTCAGGCCTTCAACTCACAGTAGTTCCAAAAGCCCATGTTCATAGATACACAATAACTAGTAGTGAAGGATTCACACATATTTCAAGGATAAGCATACATAACCCAAATCTATAGTGTGTCAGAGTTCCCAAGGGTTTCAGGAACCCAGGGTAGTGCTAACACTAGAGAGATTGATCAGAAACAGTTCAAAGAAAGAATAAGGACCAGGTCCTAGTGTGTTAGAGGTCACAAGGGTCTCACATGAACCCTGAGCAGTGCTCACACTAGGGAGGTAAGAGGACAGAACCTAAATAGCTTTGGCTTTCAGCTAGCTAGGAGTAGGAATTCAGAAGGATCAGGGGAGTAGAATGAATTAGGGAATCCACTTTAGGACAGAGTCACATATTAAGCATATACAAACAAATGGTAGACATGCTTGAACTTAGGCAGACTTAGTCAAGTTTTTAAGAATTAACAAAGTCACATGATAATAAGGCCAGTTCATAAACATATTCACAATGATAATAGAGACTTCAGATTAGGCTAAGTCATAGAAAGAAAACACATTGATTAGCAGTAGGAACTGATTAAGACAATCTAGTAGAGGTATCATAACATAGTGAGAACAAAACTAAACAGGTCGTAACAAGTTCAACAAACAAACATTATAAATCTGTTAAGGCACGCATCTATACATGGCTAATGAGGTATGAAAACATGTTTAACTCTAAAAGATAGTCCTCAATAACACAGAATTAGGCAGATTTCATTAATCAGCTTAAACTAAGTTCAAACATGTCTCAACTACAAGTAATAGCATTTAGGACAACATGATCTAATTGTAGTAACACATTGAGCAGGTAATCATAATGAAATGGCAGAGGATTCAATAACTCACCGGTTAAGATGAAACAGAGAAGAAAAGAATCCAACAATGTAGCAAATATCACCAAACAGAAGTAGAACTTGGAGATTTCTGGCCTTGGCTTTCAGCCAGCCAGGAATCAAAGCACAGAGTAAAATTACTTAAGAGAATAGGAGTATACAACTTTTGTTTATAGTAGTGAAAGGATCTTTCGAACTTTTTCTTTCTCCTCCTCTCAAAGGGGAGCGGGGAGGGGTTTAAATAGTGCAGAGATTAGAGCATAGAAATGACTAATTTAAATACTAAAGGCAAGTACTTAAATCAGTAAAATTGAACCCTAAATTTTAGGTAAAAATACACAAAATTGGCAGAAAAATAAGGCAAAGAATCACACAATGCATATAATGAACATAGACAGGAAATTGTTCAAAAGAAGTACAGAATCGAGCCAGATTTGGTTCAAGTAAAAAGGGTCTGAAACCTTAATTGTAGGTAAACCACAAAATCGGCAGAAAATAAGGCAAAGAATCACATATTAACATAAAAATAAACATAGGTAAGAAATTATTCAAAAAGGAAACCTAGAATCGAACCAGATTTGGTTCAAGTAAAAGGGTCTGAAACCCTAAATTAGGTAAGTGAAGGGAATCGACAAAAATAAGCAGATTCACAAGTAATAGAATGAATATAGATGGGAAAATGCTAGAAATTAGAGTTTGAACCAGTTTAGGTCTGAATCAAAGAAAAATCTGGAACCCTAACCTTTAGGGTTTAGTGCGAATCAACGAGATATGAGAGAATCGTTACAAAATAACGTGCTTGGACTCAAGGTTGTCCAGATTCAAGAGACAAACATAGATTTGGACAGAATCAAAGCAGGGTACTTTCCATGTTTAGGCAAGTACCTAAGTCACTCCGTAACATAGCACCAAATAAGGGGAAAACACCGAAATGGCAAGGGAATAGGGAAAGAATCCCATTAGGAATGGGATTTGGGGTCTTTGGGTGAGGCGGCGGAATTAGGGTTCATCAGAATAGGGGAAATAAGGGCGGCAGGTTTAGGGAAATGAGGGTTAGGGTAGAGAGGAGGGAGATATAAGGAAATGGGGTGGTTATTTGTGGGTCGTTGATCATCTTTGATCAACGGTCGAGATTTAAACGGACTGAGGTCGGGTTTTAATGAATGGGTAAGGGTAATTGGGTTAGAATTATTGAACTTGGGATGGTTTGGGTAGTCTTAGGTCCGAAATTAATTTAAAAAATGGGGCCATATTTTAAATACCCAAATTTAACCAATAAAATAACGTGTAAAAATAATAATAAAATATCATTTATGCATAAAAATGATTGAAAACAAATATTCAACATTATAAAAATATATAAAGGTTATTTTTGCATAAATAGCGTAATTATAAGTACATTTAGGCTATTATTGCAAAAATATGCAATTTTAGCCTTTAAAATGCAAATGTAATTATAAAAAATGTACTAAAAATATTTAAAACCTAATATGGGTGTAAATATGAGTTTAGATGATAAAATCATCATAAAACTTATTTGTAAGGTAATTAATGGGTATTTATATAATAAATATGCGAAAATAAATTGATTTAAAGCCTTTAAAAATTATGAAAAATTATGAAAATACTTGTATATGCTTGTGAATCAAATGATGATGCATAAGTACTATTTTGAAAGTATATATATATATATATATATATATATATATATATATATATATATATATATATATATATATATATATATATATATATATATATATATATATATATATGAAAAATATGAGGGAAAAATTGGGTATCAACAACTGCCCTTCTTTACCCGGGAAGGATGAAACAGTTGTCGGGTAAAGAAATGATGACCAATTTTGACCGAATGGGGTATTTTGAAAAATATAGGCCGCACCCTGGTCTCTGAGCTGCCTACATATCCCTAGTTATACAGGAATCAGGCCATGTGTAGTTTTGGAACCGACGGTGGAATAAACTGATTGAATTGTTGTAAGAACGGACTGAATATTCTGGATATGACAGGTTGAGAATGGTTACGGATATTTGAGTGGGCATCAGGTAAGAATAAGTAACGGATGGTGGTCGGTTGCGTTTGAAATAATTGAAGGATATGAACATTGAATGGAAATTGTAGCGAAGATTGCTCCCGTTATGAGAACGATTACTTCCCGGATTACTTGCAAACTCAAAATACGATGCATGGATAAATATTATCGCATAAATTTAAACATGATGAAAATTCCCTTTAGACCATGGAGATCTTCCTTGGACGGTGATGATGACGTCCTTAGAACATGATGTCCCGGGCCATGAATTGTGCGGTAAAGGATTCGCAGGCTATGAAATGATGTTCTCGGGCTATGAAGATGGTGCCTTTGAACCATAATGATGTGCTAGTATCGAGAGATCCTCAGGCCATGGAATGGTGTCTCCCGACTATGAGGATGATGCCTTCGGACTATGACGCCTTCGGACAAATTAACTATGTATCAGCCCATGAGATGCAGAGATATGATGCTTGAGATAAAACAAAACAGAGTTTAATCCTATGTAGAGTCGGGAGCACAACTTAGTCCCGAGAAAAGAGAATAATGCAAGGTTTGGAGCAGAGAAATATTTGTGGTTATGCAAGGAGAGACAATGCTTAGTCTCATGCAGTGAGAAGGCAATGCTTAGCCTTGTGCAATTGAGGAGGTAGGGCTTAGCCTCATGCAAGATGGAGACAGTGCTTGGTCTCATACAAGGGGAAGGCAATGCTTAGCCTTATGTAGTTGACGAGGCAGGGCTTAGCCTCATGCAAGATGTGAGACAATGCTTAGTCTCATGCAATGGGAAGGTAGAGCTTAGCCTTATGCAATTGAGGAGGCAGAGCTTAGCCTCATGCAAGATTTGAGACAATGCTTAGTCTCATGCAAGGAAAGACAGAGCTTAGCCTTATGCAGCTAAGAAGGCAGGGCTTAGCCTCATGCAAGATTTGAGACAATGCTTAGTCTCATGCAATGGGAAGGCAGAGCTTAGCCTTATGCAATTGAGGAGGCAGGGCTTAGCCTCATGCAAGATTTGAGATAATGCTTAGTCTCATGCAAGGAAAGGCAGAGCTTAGCCTTATGCAGCGTATTTCTTAGTTGTGGATGAGTTCGATAGATTTGTTGTTGTGAATACAGTGATTCTAAGGTGCGCACATACTGACGACTATCTCTTATTCCTGCATTCAAAGAAAAATCGTGAGTTTTGTGAGGGAGGTTGGTTTGTGCCTTTGTCTGCTCCGCTTCGTGTTGGAGTCTTGTTCGAGTTACCATGGGTAGCATTTGGCTAAAAATAAAGTTCATGCAGTGAGAAGGCAATGCTTAGCCTTGTGCAATTGAGGAGGTAGGGCTTAGCCTCATGCAAGATGGAGACAGTGCTTGGTCTCATACAAGGGGAAGGCAATGCTTAGTCTTATGCAGTTGACGAGGCAGGGCTTAGCCTCATGCAAGATGTGAGACAATGCTTAGTCTCATGCAATGGGAAGGTAGAGCTTAGCCTTATGCAATTGAGGAGGCAGAGCTTAGCCTCATGCAAGATTTGAGACAATGCTTAGTCTCATGCAATGGGAAGTCAGAGATTAGCCTTATGCAATTGAGGAGGTAGGGCTTAGCCTCATGCAAGATTTTAGACAATGCTTAGTCTCATGCAATGGGAAGGCAGAGCTTAGCCTTATGCAATTGAGGAGGCACGGCTTAGCCTCATGCAAGATTTGAGACAACTCTTAGTCTCATGCAGTGAATAAATAATAAGTGATAGCAGAATATTTCTTAGTTGTGGATGAGTTCGGTAGCTTTGTTGTTGTGAATACAGTGATTCTAAGGTACGCACATACTGACGACTATCTCTTATTCCTGCATTCAAAGAAAAATCGTGAGTTTTGCGAGGGAGGTTGGTTTGTGCCTTTGTCTGCTCCGCTTCGTGTTGGAATCTTGTTCGAGTTACCATGGGTAGCATTTGGCTAAAAATAAAGTTTTCTAAAAATATGCATGCATAGTTATTCAAAACACAGTAACGTGCAATTTAAAAATTGATTAGATGAACCAGTAACTGTGACACTATCAGAGACATTGCGACCTTCTTGCCATAGAATTTTGAGGGTCCTCCTCAAAATTCTGCCCCAGTTATCTAGAGGAATTTCTGGCTATTCCGCATACGGTGCCGTTGGCTGAGCTTGCCCCGGAATTTTGAGGGTCCTCCTCAAAATTTTGCCCCAGTTTCCGATTATGGGGAAAATGAAAATTTTATTGAATTATGACCGAACCCATAGGGCTGCCTACGTATCCCGTCTTAAACAGGAATTAGGTCAAGCGTAGTTCAGTTACATCATAAGAAGATATGCAAACAGTTTAAACATAGTATCTTTTGACTGCATCTGAGTTGATAGGCTTTGGCCAAATTTCTCTATCCATTTCTGTGAGTATGAGTGCTCCTCCTGTTAGTACCCTGTGAACCATATAAGGCCCTTGCCAGTTGGGTGAGAATTTTCCTTTGGCTTCATCCTGATGTGGAAAGATCCGTTTCAGCACCAGCTGCCCTAGTGCAAACTGTCTAGGTTTGACCCTTTTATTGAAAGCTTTGGACATTCTGTTCTGATAAAGCTGACCGTGACACACTGCATTCATTATTTTCCCATCTATGAGGGCTAATTACTCATAGCGGCTCCTTATCCACTCTGTGTCACTGAGTTCAGCTTCTTGTATAATTCTCAAAGAAGGAATTTCTACCTCGGCAGGGATGACGGCTTCAGTACCGTAGACCAATAGGTAAGGAGTTGCCCCGGTTGACGTGCGGACTGTGTTCCAGTACCCCAATAAGGTAAATGATAACCTCTCGTGCCATTGCTTGTGGTTGTCTACTATCTTCCTCAGTATTTTCTTGATATTCTTATTTGCGGCCTCCACGACTCCATTTATTTGGGGCCGATATGCTGTGGAGTTTATGTGCTTGATTTTGAAGGTCTCGCACATGGATTTCATTAGATCACTATTGAGATTGGCGGCATTGTCAGTGATGATGGATTCTGGAACCCCGAATCGGCAAACAATACGATCTCTAACAAAATCTGCGATGACTTTCTTGGTTACAGCTTTGTAGGATGTAGCTTCGACCCACTTTGTGAAGTAGTCTATGGCCACTAAAATGAACTTGTGCCCGTTTGAAGTGGCGGGCTCGATTGGTCCAATGACGTCCATTCCCCAAGCGGCAAAAGGCCAAGGTGCACTCGTTGCATTGAGTTCATTTGGCGGCACCCGTATCATATCTGCGTGTATTTGGCACTGATGACATTTCTGGACATACCTGATACAGTCTGTTTCCATAGTCATCAAAAAATAACCTGCCCTTAGTATCTTCTTGGCTAAAGCGAAGCCATTCATGTATGGTCCGCAAATTCTAGATTGTATCTCTTCGAGCAATTTGGAAGCTTCCTTAGCGTCAACACACCGTAATAATCCTGTCACGACCCGAATTTCCCACCTTCAGACCGTGATGGCACCTAACATTTCACTTGCTAGGCAAGCTAACGTTAGAATAATATTAACCAATTTTTAAACAATATTTACATTATTAATAATCAAGGAAACAAAAGCGGAAGCAAAGTTTGAAATATAGTGAAATAATCCAAAAATGCAACGGTGTTTAAATATCATCCCAGAATTGGTGTCACAAGTGCACGAGCTTCTAGAATAAATACAAATAAAGGTATGAATAAAGTAAAGCTGTCTGGAAATAAACACACAGCTAAAGTGAAATAGACGGGGACTTCAGAACTGCGGACGCCATGCAGTTATATCTCAAGTCTCCTCCGAGTAGCTGAAATCCGAGCAAAACTATGGCACGCCGCTGGGACCAACTCCAAAATCTGAACAAGAAGTGCAGAGTGTAGTATCAGTACAACCGACCCCATGTACTGGTAAGTGCTGAGCCTAACCTCGACGAAGTAGTGATGAGGCTAAGGCGGGTCACTTACATTACCTGTACGCAATATTAGTAACAACAACAATAATAGAAATAATTAAGGTAATTCATTTATAATAATTGAAGCCAACTCAGCAGTCATAACCAATTATCATTTTCATCAATTCTGTTGCAGCGTGCAACCCACTCTTACCATATATTCACACTCAATTCTGTTGCGGCGTGCAACCCGCTCCTCCAATATATTTATTTTAATCAAGTCTGTTGCGGCGTGCAACCCGATCCCCCAATATATATGTGTATGTCTACTTTTAAATAAGTCTGTTGCGGCGTGCAACCTGATCCCCCAATATGGACTTTTAATAAGTCTATTGCGGCGTGCAACCCGATCCTCCAATATGGACTTTTAATAAGTTTGTTACGGAGTGCAACCCGATCCTCCAATATATTCATTATAATCCTCCAATATATTCATTATAATCAATCATGTTGCGACGTGCAACCCGCTCCTCCAACATATTCATTTACCAATTCTTGTAGAAGAAATTTTTCCAATAAATGTAGCAATTAATATAAAATTATAAGACAACATGCATACAATAATTATGATTTAATTATGAAACAAACAATGACAAATAATAAATTATTATGGAAATCAGGGAGCAAATAAGCAGTTTAATATTTAATATGTTAAATGTCAAATAGCAATTAAGGCACATAATTCAAATAGCATGTAATAATTAATGTAGGAATTCAAGAATTAATATTTGACAAAGAATAAGAGAGAAACAATTATTATAATAATTACTTTACGATTAAAAATAATTTATGATTTTTCAAATAAGCAGGCAAACAATTAATTTGACGACGTATAAACACTCGTCACCTCGCCTATACGTCGTTCACATGCAATTCATATAACAAATAATTTAAGGTTTCTTTTCCCTCAAGTCAAGGTTAACCACAATACTTACCTCGCTTTGTAAATTCCAATCAATTATTCAACCACAACTTTTCCTTTTAAATTTGCCTCCAAAAGCTTCAAATCTATTCACAAACAATTCGATATATTCAATACGAATCATAGGAATTAATTCCATATGAATTTATAAATTTTCCGGATAAAAATCCGAAATTCATTAAAATATTCGGCAGTGGGACCCACATCTCAAATCCCAGAAAAACTCACGAAATCTGAACACCCGTTCCGATACGAGTTCAACCATACCAAATTTGTCCAATTCCGATATCAAATGAACCTTCAAATCTTAAATTTTCATTTTTGGAAAGTTTTACAAAAATTCCAATTTCTTCCATCTAAATCCAAAATAAATGATGAATATAGACATGGATTTATAAAATATAATCACTTTTGGTTATAGAACACTTACCCAATCCAAAGTTGTGAAAATTCCTCTTGAAATCGCCCAAATCCGAGACTCAAAACTCAAAAATGATTAAAAATGGCTAAGACCCAATTTTATCTGCGGTGCCTGGGCTCGCACATGCGAGCTCGCATCTGCGAAAAGGGGCTGCCAGGCGAGGTTCCGCATCTGCGGACAAAATGTCGCACCTGCGATGTCCGCTTCTGAGCACAACGGCTATACCTGCGAAGGCCGCATCTGTGATGGAAGTCTCGCTTCTGCGAGCTCGTACTTGCAGTCAAAATTCCGCAGGTGCGATTATACCAGAACCCAAATTTCAGATTTTTGCTTAAGTCTAATTCTTGTTCCGATTTCCATCCGTTTTACTTTCGGGGTATTCGGGACCCCGTTCGAATATACCAACAAGTCCCGTAACATAATACGGATTGACTCGGGGTCTAAAATCACGTCAAACAACACTGAAATTACAATTCACATCCCGATTCGAACTTTGAGTTTTAAACTTTCAATTTGCAAATCTCATGCCAAAACATATTAAATGAATCCGAAATGACTTTAAATTTGGCACACAAGTCATAAATGACATAACAGAGCTGTTCAAATTTCTAAAATCGGATTCCGGCTCCGATATCAAAAAGTCAACCCCGTGGTCAAACTTGGAACATTTAGCCTTTAAGTTGCTAGTTCCGTTAAATGGTCATAACTTGAGCTAGGGACCTCCAAATTAAATTCCGGGCATACGCCCAAGTCCCAAATCACGATACGGAGCTACCGGAACAAAATACGTATCCGAGTCCGTTTGCTAAAAACCTTGACCAAAGTCAACTCACTTGAATTTTACAGCTCTATTTCACATTTTAATTCATTTTTTACATGAAAACTTTCCAGAAAATTTTATAGACTATGCACGCAAGTCGAGGAAGGATAAATGGTGTTTTTTTTTGAGGTCTTAGAACATAGAATTACTTATTAAATTTAAAGATGACATTTTGGGTCATCACAAATCCTAAGTTTGGAGTCCTTCTGTACATAATCCCTCCACTTTGGAAGAAATGGTTGGACAATCTTCGGAGCGTGCATTTTTTAGTATGATTTGCATGCTCCGGGTACTCTCCTTTTGCCAAGTACTCCTTGATATCATGGAACCATGGATTCCCGTTTGCTTCTTCTTCAACATGAGCGCAGTAAGCCGGCTGATTATGAATCCTTACCGGAATGGGATCGATGAAATTCTTGTCCGGATATTGTATCATGGAGGACAAAGTAGCCAATGCGTCTGCGAACTCATTCTGGATTCTCGGGACATGTCTAAACTCTATCTTCGTGAACCTCTTCATCATCTCTTGCACATGATATAGATATGGTAATATTTTGGTATTCTTTGTAGCCCATTCTCCCTGCACCTGATGTACCAGCAGATCTGAATCGCCAATTACTAGTAATTCCTGGATATTTATGTCAACGGCCAAATTGAGCCCCAATATGCAAGCCTCATATTCTGCCATATTATTGGTGCACGAAAATCTGAGTTTTGCGGATACCGGATAATGTTGACCTGTTTCTGACACCAAAACGGATCCAATACCCACTCATTTGAAGTTTATAGCTCCATCAAAAAACATTCTCCACCCGTCGTAGGCTTCGGCGATATCTTCTCCTACGAATGATACTTCTTCATCAGGAAAATACATTTTTAGTGGTTCGTATTCTCCTCCTATAGGATTTTCCGCAAGATGATCCGCTAATGCTTGTCCCTTAACCTCCTTCAAAGTCACATAGACAATGTCAAATTCACTCAACAATATCTGCCATTTTGCTAGCTTCCCTGTAGGCATGGGTTTCTGGAAGATGTACTTCAGAGGGTCCATCCTTGATATGAGATATGTGGTATAGGCACAAAAGTAATGCCTCAGTTTCTGGGCTATCAAGGTCAAAGCACAACAGGTGCATTCCAGCAAAGAATACTATGCTTCGTAGGTGTGAACTTCTTACTCAAATAGTATATGGCCTGTTCTTTCCTTCCCGTCTCGTCGTGTTATCCTAAGACACAACTGAAAGCCCCATCTAATACGGAGAGATAGAGTAGCAGTGGTCTACCAGGTTCTGGCGGGACCAGGACTAGCGATGTGGATAAATATTTTTTGATTCTATCAAAAGCTTTCTAGCAGTCTTCAGTCCAATTGGTTGCGGCATCCTTCTTTACCATTTTGAAAATCGACTCATAGATCACGGTTGATTGTGATATGAAGCGGTTGATGTAATCAAGACGTCCCAAGAATCTCATCACGTCTTTCTTGTTCTTTGGAGGCGGCAAATCCTGGATAGTCTTGACCTTTGATGGGCCTAGCTCAATTCCTCGGCGGCTGACGATGAACCCTAATAACTTTCCTGCAGGGACCCCGAAGGCACATTTTACGGGATTCAATTTCAAATTGTACCTCCGAAGCCGATCAAAAAATTTCCTCAAGTCTGCTATGTGATCTGTACTCTTCTTGGATTTGATGATGACGCCATCCATATATACCTCTATCTCCTTGTGTATTATGTCATGGAAAATAATTATCATGGCCCTCATACAAGTGGCCCCAGCATTCTTCAGGCCGAACGACATCATTTTATAGCAGTACACCCCCATGGTATGATAAAAGCCGTCATTTCAGCATCCTCTTCATCTATCCAGATCTGATGATATCCCGTGAGGTAATCCACAAAGGATTGGAGTTCATGCTTGGCACAATTGTCGATCAGTATGTGTATGTTGGGTAACGGGAAATCATCTTTAGGACTTGCTCTGTTTAGGTCCCGATAATCGACGCATACCCTGACTTTCCCATCTTTCTTCGAAACTGGCACGATGTTAGCGAACCAAGTTGGATATTCAACCACTCTGAGAACCTTAGTTTTGATCTGTTTGGTGACTTCTTTGATTTTCAAACTCATATCTGGCTTGAACTTTCTGAGCTTCTGCTTTACTGACGAACACATTGGGTTGGTAGGTAGTTTATGAGCCACTATGGACGTGCTCAAACCGGTCATATCATCATAGGATCATGCAAAAATATCCTCATATTCCTTCAGGAAACGAGTGTATTCTTCTTTCTCTGATGGTGACAGGTGAATGCTTATACGTGTTTCCTTGACTGTTTCGGAGTCTCCTAGATTAACTATTTCAGTCTCATCCAAATTGGACTTAGGCTTGTTTTCAAAGTTTTCCACTTCTCTGACAATTTCCTCGGGTATTATATCCTCTTCCATATCCTCCGAGTCATTATTATTATGTTACGTTATCTCATTACATGTCACAGTCGTAAGTTCATCGGGGTAGGTAATAATAATGTTGTAGAAACAAAACGTATTGAATAATAATAAATACTAAAAATATCAATGCATTTAGATAAATCTTGAAAACGTCAAACATGCGCGGCTCGATGATCCGAGCAATTATTTCAAAACAAAACATGCTTAAAACAAAATGCTGAAAACGTCTTAAATGCTCATAAAAATTGCTTTTAAAAATAAATGATGCTAATTGCCAGGCTACCCAGGAACTCGATAGGCCCTTGATGGTGCAGCAGTCCAGTTCTTGAGAGTAACTCCCGTCTCCAAGGTCTGAATAATGAGGCCTTCCTCCTCTTCCTCCTCAACTATCGCACGGCAATCCATGTCTCCATCATCCAGAAATAGATTCCTTATACTGGCTAGAATTTCATCTTCTTCGGATTCCCATATCATGTCAGCTTGTTGAAATGACTGGCTCAAATATGGTACTGGTTACTCTAGAGGGTAATAAGGACCACGCCATGGTGGTGACTAATTCTGATACTCGTGCCGGGTGTATTCATACCCAAGATCAAAAGTTGTGCCGTGACGCTTTAGCTGTATTGGTTTGGTGATCCCTTGGAGATTCTTGCCAAGACCTTTTCCAGGCTCATACCCTGTCCATGCCAATATGCCTTCTATCTTACTGCTCTACCATTTGTCCTTTTCAATTGCGTTGACTCGCTCGATGCGATGGCATGTTTCTCCACCCAACTTCCTTCTATTCTCGATTACCGGAACAGTTTGACTGGTGTAAATGGGATTACTTCCGTCACCATGGATGATCACTTCCTGATGGTTCCACTCAAACTTCACGACCTGATGTAAAGTAGAAGCTACGCCCCCAACAACATGTATCCAAGTCGTCCCAATAATAGGTTGTAGGTAGCAGATATGTCCAACACTTGAAACTCAACATCAAACCAGGTTGGGCCCAACTGTAGGCTTAGGTTGGTTTCCCCAATTGTGGCCCTTTGAGACCCATCAAATGCTTTCACATTCATACTTCCTGCTCGTATCTCATGCAAGCTTTTACCCAATATTTTCAGAGTAGTTAGTGGACATATGTTAAGACTCGAACCCCCATCTATCAGGACTCTGGCAATGAACTTATCCTCAAATTGCACTGTGATATGCATTGCCCTATTGTAACTTAGTCCTTCTGGTGGTAGCTCATCTTCATGAAAAGTGATCTTGTGACTTTCCAACACTTGTCCTACCATATTGGCCATCTATCCACTAGTAATGTTGTTGGGTACACAAGCCTCATTCAACACTTTCATCAACACGTTCCTGTGCGCCTCAGAATTCTGCAGTAGTGATAGAATAGATATCTGAGGAGGGGTTTTGTTCAAATGATCAACCACAGAATACTCCCTTGCTTGCACCTTTCTCCAAAGATCATCCGGGCCGGTTTCAATGATGGGTTGCTTGGAAGCGGCTTCTTTACTTGTTTCCCCTAGATGCTCGGGCATGTAAACCCTTCCAGTTCTGGTCATACTTTGTGCTGCACCAGTTTTTTCCATTTCCCCCTTTCCTTTCCTTCTTGCTTCTGTAACACAATCCCATGGTATAGCTTAAGACTTATAATACGGTGTAGGTGCTACCATCACGGTGAAGGGTGTTGTTATTTCAACCTTAAACGGAGTTGGTGCAACTACCTCAACTTTAATTGGTGCCTGAGTTTATACCATGATAGGTGTGAGAGTGACAAGAGATGTTTCAGGATTATCCCCTTCTTGAATGAGTCCAATTGACCACTCTGAGTCCCATTCTTCATCGGTCTCTATCATGTTTACCCCTCCGTCCCTGTGATCGGGAGAGGATTGTTACAGACATTGGGTGCAGCCTCCTTTGCCTGTATGACTTTGGTGTCAATTAATGTCTGAATCTTATCCTTCAAAGTACGACAATCATCAATAGTATGACCTTTCATGCCTGAGTAATAGGCATATGTCTTATTTTGATTGACCCATTGGGAGGAATTTTCCATCTCGACAGCGGGAATGGGAGTGATATAACCAGCAACATTCAGTCTCTCGTACAATTGGTGTACAGGTTCAGCAATTGGGGTGTATTGTCTGGGCGGTCTGCTTTCGAAATTTGGTCTAGCTTTTTGGTAGTTTTGGCGGGCTGGTGGTGAGTGGTAGTATGCGGGCTGGGTATTATAGGTATGGTAAATGGTGGCAGGTTGTTGGTATCTGGTAGGTGAAGGCTGATATATGGGTGGAGGTGTTTGGTATGTGAGAGGAGACTTCGGACCTTAGGCTACCATTACTGTACCTACTTCTTTCTTGTTGGAGATACCTCCTGGCTGCAGGGCCTTATTTGTGGCTTGGAGTGCTTCAAAATTTGTCACCATTCCGCTTTTGATCCCTTCTTCTATTCTCTCTCCCAAATTGATGATATCAGAAGATTTATGGTTTTCAATAACCATCAATCTTTCGTAGTATTGCGGATCCTAATCTCTAACGAAGAACTTATTCATCTGTTCTTCTTCCAGCGCTGGCCTTACTTTTACAGCTTTAGACCTCCACCGAGTAGCATACTCGCGGAAAGTTTCCGTTAGCTTCTTCTTGAGATTTTGAATATAGAAAATGCCTGGTGCATTTTCTGTGTTAAACCTGAACCGATCCATGAAATCGGATGCCACGCCTACCCAATTAACTCATTTCTTTGGGTTCTGACTGATGTACCAAGATAGGGCGTCTCCAGTGAGGCTTCTCATGAACAGCTTCATGCGGATTCTTTCATACCTGCCAACTCCTATAAGCTTGTCACAATATGTTCTCAAATATACCTTCAAATCACCTGTTCCGTCAAACATCTCAAACTTGGGAGGTTTGTAACCCTCTGGCAGTTCTACATCTGGCTGAATACATAAATCTTCATAGTTCAAACCCTCAATGCCTTTACCCCCTTCGACACCCTGGACTCGGCTTGTGAGCTTCTTAAGTTCCTCTTCCATATTCTTGATGAGCAAGTCATTCTCGGCGGATCCTAGTGTGTATGGGGTTTGTTGAGTGGGGTGAGGTAGCATTTCTACGTATATGGGGTTACTTTGGTGGATACCGGGGATTTGGGTGTAGTGATGATCATTGGTTGAGTTCTGCAGATCGTCGGTAGGTTGCGGTGTATTTTGAGGAGTATGGTAGGTAGTAGTTTGTGGATACTGAGTCGGAAGATGTTGGTGTTGAGGAGGAGTTGGCATTGATGGAGGGTTAGGATTTCGAGGAGGTGTGGCGTATTGATGAGGTGCGGGAGGATTTTGTGGATGTTGGTTTGGTGTGTTTTGAGGAGGTGCTGGGTTTTGGGCATTCTGTTGGTTAATATCCGGGACGTTTAAGGTGAGGGAGAGGTTTGCCAAGTTGCGGACCTACTCAAGTTCCCCTTGCAATTCCAGTATTTTCTGCTCCAACCGTAGAACCAAATCATTCTGTGCCGGAGTACTCCGACCATCTGAAGTTTCAACATTTTTCGCATGCGCATCGTTATCTTTCCTGATACCACTCATGTCATCCATCTTATCCTTTCTCTTACTTTTAGGATCACTTGGAGGAGGAGGAGGTGGAGGGCCTATGGATCAGGTATGATATGCTGATGATGCCAGTATACAAGAACCAACCTTAGGGGATGGAAATAATCAAAACAAATAAAAGCAAAAAGGTAAACAAATTAGTAGGGGATTTTGGAAAGATTTTTACAGTATCTAACATGTATTGCGGAACTATAAATTCGCGTCCTAATTTTGGGGACCTCATTGTGCCTAAGGTAGGCCTAGCGACACATAGATTTGGAGAAACTTGATGCCGATAACTGCCTCATTTCATTAATGTAATAAATAGATCAGACCTCTAAAATGACAATAATTAAAAGAGTTGCCAGTGGCATTTGCCTTATTATAATCAATTTCTAAAACGACTCTAAAAAAGCAAATAAACAACAATTCTATTCTATTTGGTCCCGGAGGGACCCTCTCCAAGCTTGGCCTTCTTGGCCCAATCAATCAGATTCCCTAGGTCGCGCATGTCCAGCAGCAGATACGCCCTTGCTAAGTGTCCTCCTTCATTGCCCTCTGTATTCTGACAATCCACGATCCTTTTCCTCATCTTCCCTTCAAGTTCCATCAGACCTTGCTCTAAGTACTCCAACCTCTCTGTTGATTTTGTAGCAACTTCCCTCCATTCATTGACTGATTCCATGTCTATCTTGTGTTGTTCCAAATATCTGGCTTCAGACTGAAGGATTTTCTTGCACAACCTCTTGTATTTTTCTTGTGCTTCAGCAGCATCGTCTATGACCCTGTTTCCTCCATCGATCCCTGGCTCGACTTCTCCTGCTATGTCATCATCCAACCATGATAGGTAGAAACACACATGACCGACGTGGTACCGATCTAGTTTGATGGTATCCTTTTTCACAATAATCTTCAGATGCCACATGTGTTGGGCCTCACACTTGAATGGAATGGCACCACCCTGAAAGTCTACTTTGTAGTGAACCATCTTAGAAACTCGCGGTATGACTTGTTTTTTCCCACCATGTCTCATGTCCCTGATAGGAGCATAAGGATAAATACCCCTCAACCCGATCATCACTAAGTGAGGAACATCCCTGAACCTGATGATGAACACTCTAGTAGGGAACCACTCGAACATCCAATGGACCTTGTCATCAGTCAAATTGCTAAAGAAGTGTACCCAATCCACGGCGTTTTCCGGTTGTGCAAACCTGTCTAGGATGAAAGTCATTCTTTTTGGATGGTGAAAGGCTATGTGGTCATTCCATAGTCGCCGCGGAAATTCCTGACGGTACTGTTATCTTTGAAGATGCACCAACAACCATATTTGCAGTAACAAATTACCACCCTCAAAATGTCTGAATCCCTTTTTACATCGGTCCAGAGCTCGGTATATCTCTGCCACGATCATTGGGACAATAGTGTAAGTCTGTCCCTTTATCCCTTCCATTAAGGTCTTGGTAACCATAGCCAAACGAGTGTGAATCTTGTCTCCTTGAATTGTAAATACTATCATACCCAGAAAATAGACGATGAACACAAAAACCCGACGATGAGTCCAGCCCAGGGAAGTGATGGCAAACTCATCATGATAGATACGGTAGGATGTGCTGTGCCCATAACGCTCGTAGAGGAAGTCAAAAGGTATGTAGGACATCTTCTGGCAGACTAACTCGTCATTCTTTCTAAGACCCATCATTTTCAAAAATACCCTAGAAGTATGATTTTCCCGTACAAGCAGACCAGAGCTATCCCAGGGTAGCCCGGCAAAACCTCCTATTTCCTCAAGAAGGGGAGTCATCTCTATGTTACCAAAACGGAAAACAACCCTTTTTTCATCCCAGAACATAGTAGCGGTCTCGATCAGTACATTTTTTGGCTGAATGTCCAACAAAGAAGGTAAATTTCTAAGAATTCTTTTCATGTGGTTCTTGTCGCTTGGTGAGAGATTTTCCCACCAGTCTACCAATAGAGGTGAGATACTTCGGACCATGCCGAACCTGGGGACTTTGTGCCTCATTTCTACAAAACAAATAAAGTTAGCCCTTTCCCCCTCCGGGTTTGACTACTTATACATTAATGATTAGCATATCGGCACGTTTTCTCCAAATAATGCACATATCATGATCGTGCCCGCTGGGATTATGGAAATCCCGATGGACTTTGGACAAGGCTTTCCTTAGAGAGTTATTATGCGGACAAAATTCTAACTCATGCTAGGTTTAGACATGATGCATGCACAATTAACATCAGAGTAGGGTTTTCTATAGAACTCTAGACCGGTACCCTCAAGCAGACAACTTGAGAGGGAAAGGTATGGAATCGTCGACTGCACCGCTGATCGACTAGTTTTACCGCAAATAAGCCTTTCCAAATTTAAAAAGGGTAATATAGGAAGAGCGCAGATACTCATCAAGTGCCGCTATGGTATTAATTGCACACGAGTCAAATATGATGCAGAGCATGTAATTATGAAAAAAATAAAATAACACCTTGTCAAGTATTTTGCATGATGAAAGCGATAAATGCGATATTTAATAAATGTAAAGATAGGAAAGAAAGAAAAACAAAGAAGGAGTTAGTTCGCATAATGGAAAAATTATAATAAAGCGGTAAAAGGGTAGGGATTGGGAAAGACATAAAGATTGAAGCCAGCGAACAAGGTTAAATAAAAAGTTACATGTACATTCATGTAAAAGGGAAAATAGGGAAGGGGGTGTGCATGTAGCAAATAAACGGTGAATTTGAGCATAAAATAATAAAGACACACTTATCGAGGGAGACTAATTCACACAGACCAAGTTCAATATGGTAAGAGCCTAAGGATATCCCCAGCAGAGTCGCCATGCTGTCGCGCCCCTTTTTCTCGCGAAATCGGGCTTCGACGTTGACAACTCTTTTAAAAGGAAGGGTTATTAAAAGAGAGAGTCGCCACCTAACGGATTAAGGTGCGTTAGGGCACCTGTTTGCAAATGACTCAGGTTTACTAGTTTGAGTCACCAAAGATCGGGTAAGGGCTCAAATTACCTCGAGGAGAAGGTGTTAGGTACTCCTCGAGGTTCAAAACGGTGGGTCCCGGCCGAACTCAAATCATGTGAATTAGTCTAAGAGAAAAGAAACAATTTGGACAAAGAAAGAATTATTTTAACAGGAATGGGGGGGTCCTAAGTTTTTTACCCTAAAGTATCACCCCGTGCAACATAAATAATACTTTGTAACTCCCTCAAGATGGGGTGTTACTGATATTATTCAGCGGGCACAGACTATCATCTCATGCTACTCGATTACTATCTTTAAGTTGTTTACCTAAAGTGCTCTATTTGATTCTAAGTCATACCCTATGCGTGCACTACCCGTCCTATGCCTATGGTCCAAGAGGCATTTGGACCTCTATTTCAAGGTAGTTCTAAAACTTAACTTAGGTTGCTCAAAAGCAGAAATCTAGGCGACATACAAAAAAACAATTAGGACTTTCAAATAGAAACAAGTATGGGCTCAAGTTACCCTCCGTATTTAGACATCAAATGCACGCCAAACTGATTAGCATTAACAGGTTTTATTAATTGCAAAATCCTATAGGCAGGATATCTATGTGATATTGACGAACGAGCAGACAATCGTATATAAAGTCAATTTCTTAACGCGATTATTAGGACCTACAAAGTTTGCCTATTGATTTTAGCATGATACAATTAAGCCTACCAGCATGGTATCTAGGTATTTTGTGCGATAGTAAATAGTGACAGGTCACAGAAACAAACCTAGAATTATTTGTTTTAATCCTATAGGCATGTTTTCTAATGAAGGTAACAACACAAAAAATGGGCATAAACAACAATTAAATAGATTCATGCGTGCATTCTATAACTTGATCCAGTTTGAATCCTATAGGCATGATTTCTATAATCTGAGCAGTTTTGAATCCTATAGACATGATTTCTACAATCTGAACAGTTTTTGAATCCTATAGACATGATTTCTATAATTTGAACGAAACGGTATGCAAGCAGGAATTCACACACACATCGGACCATATCATTTCTATAGGCATGGTTTGTAACGGAACATAATTGAGCCAAACATTGAGCCTATGGACATGGTTGCTAACACATAATGACGGAATACAATAAGACACTTAGAAGCATGATTTCTAACATATAATATCCAACATCACAGCATTAACCCTATAGGCAGGATTTCTACCCCCACTTTATAGCAAGTATAAAATAAGAACCCTTTTCCATTTTTACTAATACCCCAGAATATTTATTACAAATAATTATTATAGAACAAAATTTAATGAATGAATTACAAGGTAAGTAAAACTATAGGGAGCCTACAGCAGGCCCAAATACACCTGGACAGGTCAGGCCTTCAACTCACAGTAGTTCCAAAAGCCCATGTTCATAGATACACAATAACCAGTAGTGAATGATTCACACATATTTCAAGGATAAGCATACATAACCCAAATCTATAGTGTGTCAGAGTTCCCAAGGGCTTCAGGAACCCAGGGCAGTGCTCACACTAGAGAGATTGATCAGAAACAGTTCAAAGAAATACTAGGGACCAGGTCCTAGTGTGTCAGAGTTCACAAGGGTCTCACATGAACCCTGAGCAGTGCTCACACTAGGGAGGTAAGAGGACATAGCCTAAATAGCTTTGGCTTTTAGCCAGCTAGGAGTAGGAATTCAGAAGGATCAGGGGAGTATAATGAATTAGGGAATCCACTTTAGGATAGAGCCACATATTGAGCATATACAAACAAATGGTAGACATTCTTGAACTTAGGCAGACTTAGTCAAGTTTTTAAGAATTAACAAAGTCACATGCTAATAAGGCCAATTCATAAACATGTTCACGGTGATAACAGAGACTTTAGATCAGGCTAAGTTATAGAAAGAAAACACATTGATTAGCAGTAGGAACTGATTAAAACAATCTAATAGAGGTATCATAACATAGTAAGAACAGAACTAAACAGGTCATAACAAGTTCAACAAACAAACATTATAAATTTGTTATGGCACACATCTATAAATGGCTAAAGAGGTATGAAAACATGTTTAACTCTAAAAGATAGTCCTCAATAACATAGAATTAGGCATATTTCATTAATCAGCTTAAACTAAGTTCAAACATGTCTCAACTACAAGTAATAACATTTAGGACAACATGGTATAATTGCAGTAACACATTGAGAAAGTAATCACAATGAAATGGCAGAGGATTCAATAACTCACCGGTTAAGATGAAACAGGGAAGAAAAGAATCCAACAATGTAGCAAATATCACCAAATAGAAGCAGAACTTGAAGATTTCTAGTCTTGGCTTTCAGCCGGCCAGGAATCAAAGCACAGAGTAAAATTACTCAAGAGAATAGGAGTATACAACTTTTGTTTATAGTAGTGAAAGGATCTTTCGAACTTTACTTTTTCTCCTCCTCTCAAAGGGGAGTGGGAAAGGGTTTAAATAGTGTAGAGATTAGAGCATAAATCAGTAAAATTGAACCCTAACTTTTAGATATAAATACACAAAATCGGCAGAAAAATAAAGCAAAGAATCACACAATGCATATAGCAAACATAGACAGGAAATTGTTCAAAAGAAGCACAGAATCGAACCAGATTTGGTTCAAGTAAAAAGGGTCTGAAACTCTAATTGTAGGTAAACCACAAAATCGGTAGAAACTAAGGCAAAGAATCACATATTAACATAAAAATAAACATAGGTAAGAAATTATTCAAAAGGAAACCTAGAATCGAACCAGATTTGGTTCAAGTAAAACAGTTTGAAACCCTAAATTAGGTAAGTGAAGGGAATCGACAAAAATAGGCAGATTCAAAAGTAATAGAATAAATATAGACAGAAAAATGCTAAAAATCAGAGTTTGAACCAGTTTAGGTCTGAATCAAAGAAAAATATGGAACCCTAACCTTTAGGGTTTAGTGTGAATCAACGAGATATGAGAGAATCGTTACAAAATAACGTGCTTGGACTCAAGGTTGTCCAGATTCAAGAGACAAACATAGATTTGGACATAATCAAAACGGGGTACTTGCCATGTTTAGGAAAGTACCTAAATCACTCCGTAACATAGCACCAAATAAGGGGAAAATACCGAAATGGCAAGGGAATAGGGAAATAATCCCATTAGGAACGGGATTTGGGGGGGTTTGGATGAGGCGGCGGAATTAGGGTTCATCAGCATAGGGGAAATAAGGGCAGCGGGTTTAGGGAAATGAGGGTTAGGGTAGGGAGATATAAGGAAAGTGGGTGGTTATTTGTGGGCCGTTGATCATCTTTGATCAACGGCTGAGATTTAAACGGACTAGGGTCGGGTTTTAATGAATGGGTAAGGGTAATTGGGTTAGGAGTATTGGGCTTGGGCTGGTTTGGGTAGTTTTGGGTAGTCTTAGGTCCGAAATTAATTTAAACAATGGGGCCAGATTTTAAATACCCAAATTCAACCAATAACATAATTTGTAAAAATAATAATAAAATATTATTTGTGCATAAAAATGCTTGAAAAAAAATATTCAACATTATATAAATATAAAAAGGTTATGTTTGCATAAATAAAGTAATTATAAGTACATATAGGCTATTATTGCAAACATGTGCAATTTTAGTTTTTAAAATGCAAATGTAATTATAACAAATGTACTAAAAATGTTTAAAACCTAATATGGGTGTACATGATGAGTTTAGATGATAAAAGCATCATAAAATCTATTTGTAAGGTAATTAATGGGTATTTATATAATAAAAATGCGAAAATAAATTGATTTAAAGTCTTTAAAAATTATGAAAAATTATGAAAATACTTGTATATGCTTGTAAATCAAATGATGATGCATATGCACTATTTTGAAAGTATATATATATATATATATATTCGGGAGTGCCCTTTGTTGATATTTCTCTATGGTTGCACTTGCCTTTTGTTATTTTATTTTTCCAAAATTTGTAAATTCTTGTGTTCTCCGTGATGTATTATTTGACTTAATATTAAGTGTTTTGTATTTCTTGCTGTATTGTGTTGGCTTTAAATTTTTCGTACGAGACTCTGAGGATTTGTATTTCAGGGTTGTACTTGTTTTCGATGATTGAGTTTTTAAATAAAGGAAATTACTATTATTTTTAATTTAATAAGTTTTACATCCAAATCAGTAGCTTATCTGATGCTTTATTTTAATTGAAATATCATTTTTCTTCACGCAAATGATTTCTAAATTAAACTTATTTCTTTGTTGATTTCTTACTTGATTTAAAGATTTTAACCTTACTTTATTGAAAATAAATTGATCCTACGATTTTTATATATATTGATATTTTGGGCACGTGAGTTATCCGTGCAGATGTGATATATGCATGGGCACGAGGTGCCATGAGAATATGAAAGGGGACTGAGACCCGTATTTATGATTATGATATAAGATATTTATGTGAAATAGTTTTATATTCGAATGATATTTATTTGGAGGGTATTTATTCGAAAGAATTATATGTGAATGATTTATATTCGAAGGACTTGATTAATTGGATGTACTTGTATTTATTATCCGTTTGAGCAATATTTATGGTGTTCCTGTTTCTTTGCTATTTATGTCACAAGTTGATTATTGTTGCCATCACTTCTATTTGTTATTATATTATTTTCGTATGCTATATTGCACAGGTTATTTGACTAGTGAGTGTCTTGACTGTATCTCGTCAGTACTCCACCGAGGCTAGTCTTGATACTTACTGGATACCGACTGTGGTGTACTCATACTACACTTCTACATATTTTTGTGCAGAGCCAAGTATTGGAGATATCGGATTCAGACAGAGATTAGAGTACGATCGCAAAGATTCAAGGTAGGGCTGCTTGGTCGTCGCAGTCCCCGGAGTCTTTCCATTTTTATTGTACTGTCCACTCTTATTTGAACAGTATTGTATATTCGATCCTTGGGATTCACTGCATGTACTCAATTAGAGCTCGTGACTCAGTATTACCAGCCTTGGGAAGGTATTATAACTATTTCCGCTGTTGCTTTCGATTATGAAAAAAAAAGGCTTGAATTGTAATTGTAACCGGCTTACCTAGTCTTAAATACTAAGTGCCATCACGACGCCTGTGGTGGGATTTTGGGTCGTGTCACACACTATTCTGGATCGGGCCGAATGACCTGGACATAATCGTGTGTTATATCACTTGTAGTCTGAACATTCACGAGATTATCTTTCCGCTGATGCTCGGCATTTTATATGGTACTTCTTATCCGTTTGTTACTGGTACTTGATACACCTGAGCCGTTGAGTTAGAATACAAGACTGAAAAATTCATACTTTAAAAGAAACATTTGGAAGATTAGGTAAGTTACAATTTACCCCATTATTGTTGTGTGCTTCACATATGCTTATGATTTATTATATTGCATTGTTGGACCTCTAGTAAGTGTCGATGTCTATCCTCCATCACTACTTCTCCGAGGTTAGGCTAGATACTTACTGGGTACGCATTGATTTATGTATTCATGCTACACTTCTGCACTAAATGTACAGGATCTGACAGGTTCAATTGGTGGTCATTTTGGCGTGTAGGCGCAACTATTGAGGAGAATTAATGGTGAGTTGCATTCCAAGCTACGTATCGCAACCCACAGAGTCTCCATCGTACCATTTATTTTATCATGTCTTATTTACATTCCGGACAGATGTTGTATTATTATTGTACTCCTTAGTAAATGCTCATGCACTTGTGACACCGGGAGTTGGGGATGTTCTAGAATTTGTTATAGATTATTTTACACTGATTCACTTTCACTTATTTTACACTGATGCACTAACCTCGTTATTAAAGAAATATTTATGATTTTAAAAATGATAAAATAAATAATTAAGTGTTGGCTTGCCTAACGGCGATGTTGGGCATCATCACGGCCCATAGTGGATTTTGGCTTGTGACAATTATAAAAACGAATTAATCTTAACCAAGAATAAATATATTATTGTTAGAATCTTAGATATGTCTCCGACGCACGCGGTTCAACCCATGATTCTCTTGTACCATCCTTCTTCTTCTTCTTATGTGTCTCCTCAAAGACGGTAGCATGAGACACATCTCCCCCATGTGCCTTTTCCTTTCAAAATTAAAAATATGAGTTTATTACTTGAATCTTATATAAGTAAAGCTAAGTAAGATTTTATAAATAACTTACCAATCTCAATCGATGGGCCGCAAAACTAATTGAACCTCCACTGTGCAACGAGCCACCCTTACTGGAGGCTCTGTTTGCCTTCACATTTTCACTCCTCCGCTTCCATTCTTCGGTATTCCACTTCTCCAATAGTTGATTCCATATATCTTCACGCAACCACAAATACCTGCTCCCACCTTTCCGAGAAACAAAGTGAGTATCTTTAATCATGTTTTGAGCTCTCTTCTCGAAATTTGCATTCACCAAATTTTCATGCTGAGGCTTTCATACACACTTAGTCTGTAATTAAAATAAATATTTGATGAACACAATAAATATTGTATAAATTATATTTATTCGTACCTTAAATTGAAATCACATATTCAATCTGATTTGGTATGGAATCTCTCTAAAGGAATTCCACGGCTCATGAAAAAATGGCTTCATAGCTTCCACAACCATATGTGTGGCCTGAAAGGATGGCAAAAACCTATATTATATGTAAAATAAACATTCGTTAAATATATATGTAGATCTTTATTATAATAATTAAAAATTAAAGAATTACTTACCCGTCCCCATAGGGTACGATAATCAATCGATGCATATGATCGTACTCTACAGTCCCACTAACATACTGTCTCCGTGAATGAGCAACTGAAGCAGCACTAGTATATGGGGATCCTGTGTTACGTTCGGTAGATCCCAAACTCTGTTCCAAATCTCTTCAGGCGATAAGACATGCGGTGGCTCCTCAAAATCAGTTTTTTTCTTCATAAATGCATTACTATTTCTCCTAAACTCATGATCAATTAGCAAGAAACCATATGTTCTTGCCTCCATGTTTCAAAGTGAATTATAATGACCTAATAGTTTATTTTTCTTTCTAGAACCCTGTTCCCCTAAATAAGACTCCTCGTATGTTCTTTTACTATTTTACGACTTGCGGGGATGTTTAGTTCGAGAATTTGAAAAGGTTCAGGTTGAAATCGGAACATTTGGTTCCTTAAGTTGGCCTTAAAAGGCTAAGTTTGACTTCGATCACCGTTTTGCGTAAACGACCTCGGAGTCGGTATTTGATGGTTCCAATAGGTTTGTATGATGATTTCGGACTTGGGCGTATACTCAGAACAGGTTTTGGATGACCCGGGAGCGTTTCAACGCCTAATAGTGAAAGTTGGTTCTTTGAAAGTTTTAGAAGTTATTTAAACTTGGTTTGGAGTAGGTTTTGGTATTATCGAGGTCCAAATGGAATTACGAGACCGGGAATAGTTCCATAATGTCATTAAAGAGTTGCACGCAAAATTTGGTGTCAATCCGAGTAGTCTAAGTATGTTTCGACGCATTTTGAGTGAATAGAAGAACTTAAAGTTTATAAGTTTGATTCAATTGGTTTTGGGGTGCGATTCTTAGTTTTAATGTTGTTTCGGGCGTTCCGAGAGTTCGAGCGAGTCCGTTGTATGATTCTAAACTTGTTGGTATGTTCGGGCGGGGGCCCGGGCACCCCGAGAGTCAATCGGACGAGGTTCGGACCAGGTTGGGAGCTTGGAGCAACAACCGAAGCTCCCAGATCTGTCATAATCACACATGCACTTGGCCAGCCACAGGTGCGGGCTCGCAGTTGCGAGCCATGAGCCGCAAAAGCGAGAAATGGAGGGCAGCCCAGAATCCGCAGATGCAGAAGATTGGGCACACCTGCGTGAGCGCAAGTGCGAAAGCCATGGTCGCAGGTGCGGCTACGCTCGCAGAAGCGGAGCTTGGCCAGGTGAGGGAAAGGAGCACCTGCGAGGCATTTTCTGCAGGTGCGAGACCGAAGATGCGGCCCAAAACATCACAAGTGCGAAAGATGCTGGGCAGTGAGAGTTCATTTAATACGGGACTTAGGCCATTTTTATCATATTTTCTTCCACTCTTGGACGACTTGAGAGCTTTTAAGGGGTGGATTTTGACCTAGCTTTGTGAGGTAAGTAATTTCTATTTAATGTGAGTTTAATACATAGATTATGGGTAGATTTTAACATAAAAAGTTATGAAAATCATGGGGTTTAGATGAAAAACTTAAGTTTTGATAAAATTGAGATTTAACCACTAAATTGATTATGGAATTTGGTAAGAATCATATATTTGAGTTCATGAGGTTATGGGTGACAACTTTCTTCAAATATTTCCGGTATCCGGGCACGTGGGCCCGGGGGTGAATTCTTAGAATCTTACATTTAGGGTTGGGTAACCTCTTTAATAGTTGGAATACGAAGTTTTGAGCATGTATTGACTAGTTTATATACTATTTGATTAGTTTTGAATTGATTCGGCACCGACTTGAGTGTGTGAGCGCATTCTTGAACCGGAAGTAGGCTTGAGGCTAGGTAAGTCTCTTTTCTAACCTTGTAAGAGGGAATTAACCCCATAGGTGAATGGAATTAAGAATGTACTTCTATTTGTGGGGGCTACGTACGCACGAGGTGACGAGAGTCCGTACGTAGCTACTAAATATGCTATTGTCCGGGTAGTTAAGGAACCATATCATGCTATGCTTACAAATTCTTGTACCCTATTTGATAATTTAATTGCTTAAATCACATTGAAACTCGATAAAGGAAGTTGTAAAAGGTTAAACTTCATTTTCTTGACCTTTAATGAGAATTTGGTATTCTCTTGAATAATTTCCCCTTAATAAATCTGAAATTAATTGTTGTAAATGTATTTTCTCTTTTGTGGAGCGGGCAGAAGGCCTCGATAGCAGATAGATGTATCTATGGTTCGTGTCGTTCGACCCTCGGCAGTGCACAATTTAAATATTATGTTGGATCGGGCCGTACGACCTAGACATTATTTGCGCATGATAAACTCTTGGGATTTTTCATAACTGATATTGCTTCAATGTTTGATGAAAGATAAATTTGGGATTTAATAACTGTGAAAAGGATATTTATCATCTCTTGTCGTTGAGTTCTAGTATATTTCTTGTAATCCGTGCTTAGTTAAAATTTTGACTTATTATCATTTGCCTTAGTAAGTGTCAAAGCCAACCCCTCGTCACTACTTCTTTGAGGTTAGATTGGATACTTACTGGGTACATATTATTTTATGTACTCACGCTACACTTCTGCACTTAACTGTGCAGGATCTGAGGTTGGTGCATTGTAATGATCCAACCGGTTATTTTGACTTTTAGAATCCCGTTCCCCTAAATAAAACTCCCTGTTTGTGATTTTATAAATTTATGACTTGCGGGGATGGTTGGTTCGGGATTTGGAAGTGTTTGGGTTGAAATCGGAACACTTGGTTCCTTAAGTTGGCCTTAAAATACTAAGTTTGACTTCGGTCAACATTTTGAGAAAATAACCTCGGATTAGAATTTTGATAATTCCAACAGCTCTGTATGGTAATTTTGGACTTAGGAGCATGTTTAAAATTTTATTTGGAAGTTCGTAGTTAAATTAGGCTTGAAATGGCTAAAATAGGAATTTAAGTTTGGAAGTTTCACTGGGGAGTTGACTTTTTGATACCGGAGTCAGAATCCAGTTCCGACAATTTTCATAGCTCTGTTATGTCATTTATGACTTGCGTCCAAAATTTGAGGTCAATCGGACTTGATTTGATAGGTTCCTACGTCGTGTGTAGAAATTGAAAGTTTCAAAGTTCATTAGGCTTGAATCTATATGTGATTTGTGTTTTTAGTGTTGTTGGATGTGATTTGAGGACTCGACTAAGTTCGTATGATGTATTAGGACTTGTTGGTATATTTGGTTGAGGTCCCGAGGGGCTCGGGTGATTTGAGGACTCGGCTAAGTGCTATGCGGACGTGTGGCTAAGACCGCGTTCACGAAGAGGAAACGAAGCAGAAGCTAGGCCACATGCTTAATGCTTCGTGATCGCGTGAGAAGGCTCACGATTGCGTAGGCTTGCGGATACTGTGCTTCGTGATAGCGTGGGATTTTCCGCGATCGCGTAAAGTTATTTTTGGGCAATAAAAACTTGTGCTTCGCGATCGCGTGAGGAAGTTCGCGATCGCGTAGAAGAAATCACTGGGCAGAGAGTTTAAGTTCTGAAAATGAGAAATTTTCCATTTTTAATGATTTGGAGCTCGGATTAAGGTGATATTTGGGAGAATTTAAGAGAAAACAGCTGGGTAAGTGTTATTAACTCAATCTTGGTTAGATTACCCGAATCCATCACTGTTTTTAACAATTAATTGGTGATTTAAGTTGGAAAAAATTTGAAAACCCTCTTGGATAGATTTGAGGGTCAAATTGTTATCGTAATTTAGTCATTTTAGTATGGTTAGACTCGTGGTTGAACGGGCGTTCATATTTCGTAACTTTCTCCGGATTCCGAGACGTGGGCAATTTTTGAGTTAATTTTGGATTTTATTGAAAAATATAATATTGTTTTATGGAATTGATTCTATAATTTTTGTTGACAGTATAGAATTAATTATGACTAGATATGAGTCGATCAGAGTTGGAAAATCGAGGAAAAGGCATACTACGTGATTAAATTAGAGCAAGTCGAGATAAGTGACTTGTCTAACCTTGTGTGGGGGAAATTTCCCCTAGGATTGGTATTAATATGATAATTGTAATGTGATGAAAGTCGTGTATATGAGGTGACGAGTGTGTACACGGGCTAAATGTGAAAGATTGTATTTTTAAATTGTGTAGATCACTGTTGCATATTAATTAAATTATTAAATCTTGTTATATTCTCCATCATTGATTTGATTTATATACTTTAAATTTGCTTGACCTTTTTCTGCCAATTATTTTTACCTGTTAGCTAAAATTTGGTTTCTTTTATTCGGTGTATTAATTAAAGGTAAAAAATTTTTAATTTCAAATATTATTAAAAAATGAAGTATTTTATATTTAAAATTGATATTTAAAACAAGGTAGTAAATTTGTGAATTATTATATTTGCTAAATACTTTGTGAGATTTTTGTACTAATTGTGATGGAGCCATAAGCTCTTTATTGTGGAAAAATATTATCATGAATTATTTTGGCATGAGCCGTGAGCTCTTTATTATGAAAAAATATTGTTGTTGATTTATTTTGGCAAATTAAAATATTTGGGCACTTGAGGTATAAATTGTGATATATTATGATATTGATACACATGCTGTCGTATAAGATTTGGGTGTTGAAACGCATGCGGTGAGATAAGGGTGGCTTGATATGCATGGCTAGTAGGGAAAACTACTAGAAGTCATGCGGTGTGATAAGGATGGCTAAAACGCGGGATGCTATTTCGAAAAAAAATATTTTCTTTAACATAAATTGTGAAGGCTCCCGTGGTGATATAAGGAAACGAGATTTTGTGAATTTAATTATGATTTGGGACTACGAGGCGGTACCTCGGGAGTGCCCTTGTTGATATTGATTTATGGTCGCAGTTGCCTTTGATTATTGTTGTGATTTTCTTGAAGTTGAAAAGAATTATGTTTTGTTTCCGCGAGGTATTAATTATCTTTATTTGGTGTAATTAAAGGGTGACATACTAGTTGATTCATTTCCATTGTCATTTTATCTTATTATATTGTTAAACATTTTACCATGCCATTATTTATTTTTCAGTAGGGCCTGACCTGACCTCGTTACTACTCTACCGAGATTAGGCTTGGCACTTATTGGGTACCGCTGTGGTGTACTTATACTACGCTTCTGCACATCTTTTTGTGCAGATCCAGGTACATCTTATTAGACCAGGCATTAGTAAACTTCTTGTACGAGGACACATCGAGGTATATCTGCCAGCGTCCGCAGACTTCGGAGTCCCCTTCTATCTTACTATGTGTCCCCTTCTATCTTACTATGTTGTCTTCCTTATTTGCTTTAGAATCTGATGTATAGAGACATAGAGAATAAATTCTTAGAAGCTTGTGACTTATTTCTGTCGGGTTTTGGGAGTTGTAATTGTTTGAATTGTAGTTTATTTATTTCAGATATCTATTATTATTCCGCATTGATAGGCTTACCTAGTATTAGAGATTAGGTTCCATCACGACCTCCTACAGAGGAAATTTGGGGTCGTGACATGCATCTTGATATCTGTCCGACGCGCATACTTGATCCTGGTTCAAGATTTCACGGTGAGCTTCCCTTCCGAGCCGTTCCGCAGCATGCCGGAGTCTCTCTTTTGTTTTGTTTCTGTCTATTCTATTTCTGACAGTAGAGTATACATCTTTTGTATATTATACTAGTTGCCCACATACTTGTGACACTAGATCTTGGCACACATTAGTAGACTTGTGATTTTGGTTTGTTCCTATGGTTATAAATATTTCTAGCTACTTTCATTTATTAACTTAAATCTGTTTCTCATTAAATCTTTTAAATTAAGGAAAATTGCTACATGGGAAACTCGTTAAAAATGGAAAATCATTAGGTTGATCACTATTGGCTTGTCTAGCAACAGTGTTGGATGCCATCACGGCCTGATATGGAATTGGGTCGTGACATGAATGCCTTTGTGTCTTCCATACAAGTTGGGAAAGCTAATTTTCCGGCTGTTGACCACCCGGACATCATTCCATAAGCAGGAAAATCATTTATAGTCCACATCAAAGCAGCACAGAGTCTAAAGTTTTTCTTAGTTGATACATTATATGTTTCTACATTTTCATGCCACAATAACTTTGACTCATCAATTAGGGGCAACATGTATACATCAATCAATATTTTGGATTGCGTAGACCTGGAACAATACAAGTTAGAAATAAATATTGACTTGTCATACACAATTCAGGCGGTAGATTATACGGCATAACAAACACTGGCCAATATGAATATGGTGCAACAAACACTGCAAATGGAGTGAATGCATCAGCACATAATCCCAGCCTAATATTTCTCGGTTCACCTGCAAAGTCTGGGAACACCCTATCAAAATGCTTCCATGCTTCTCCATCTGACGGATGACATAACACACCATCTGATCTTCTATGTTTATAATGCCATCTCATATGAGGAGAAGAAACTCATTGATGCATACAACCTCTTTAACCTTAGTATAAGGGGTAAGTAGTGCATCACCTTCACTGGAACCTTCTTCTGTTTAGCATTTGTCACTTCTTTGTAACACGGCTAGTTACAAAATTTGCAATTTTCTAAAGCTGCATCGTCCTTATAAAATAGCATGCAACCCTTCTCATAACAATCGATTCTCTCCAATGAAAGACCCAACTTGGAAACCAATTTCTTTGTCTTGTGTAAAAATCTGTGGGCACGTCAATCTTGATCGGATTAAGTTCATACATAAGGCCAATGATAGAATCCATGCCCGCTTGAAAAATAAAATTATCCGATTTAATACTTAGTAATCTAACTGCAACAAACAACTTGGAATGTGTTGCGCCTTCATAAAGCGGATAACTAGCTTCATCTAACTGTTTGAAAAAGTTCTTAGTCTCATCATTTGGTTCGGATTGAACCCCAAGGAACATCTCAAAAGCATCCCTCATCATTTCATTAAATATAGAATTTTCAACATTAATATTCTCCGCTATGTGACTACCTTCTTTACCACCAAATGAGTTTTGAAAATGAACATCATCTATACTAGCATGACTCTTCCCATGCACAGTCCACACATAATAATTTTCCATAAACCCCTTCTTATAAAAATGGACAGTAACAATATCGGTGTCACGGTCCAATTTTCCCTCTGTGTGATGTCGTGATAACACCTAGTCTCTACAACTAGGTAAGCCTAACATTTTGCGGAATAATGAAAGAAAAATATAAATTTAACTAACTATTCAAAAATACACAACAAATCCCAAAACCCGGAACATCGTGAATCAGAAACTACTGAAGGAAAAATCTAGTGTCTCTATACATTGGAGTCTAACTAAGGAAAAGTACATAAGCTAATGGACATGAGAAAGAGTAGAAGGGGAGTCCAAGGTCTACGGACGCGGCAGATATACATTGAAGTCTCCAAAGCTATCCCGGCTCACTGATAGTGCAGCTGATAAGGAGTACCTGGATCTGCACACGAAAAACATGTGCAGAGAGTAGCATGAGTACACCACAATCGGTACCCAGTAAGTGCCAATCCTAACCTTGGTCGAGTAGTGACGAGGTCAGGTCAGGTCCCTACTGGTAAATATATAATAAAACAATATAGAGTGTAATACCGCAATAAAATAAAGGCTGAAATTTAACACCAATGAAATCATAGAAGGTAACAGCTCAGTACACAAAAAACACAACAGGGGATCTCCCGAGCTACCGTCTCGTAATCCCAAACATAAATGTGCAGTACAGAGGGATCTCCTGGAATACCGTTCCGTAGTCCCAAAGTAAATATGCAATGCAGGGGGATCTCCAGGAATACAGTTTTGTAGTCCCAAATTAAATATGCAGTACAAGGGGATCTCCCGGAATACCGTTCCGTAGTCCCAAAGTAAATATGCAGTACAGGAGAATCTTCCAGAATACCGTTCCGTTGTCCCAAAGTAAATATGCAGCGAAAACAGTAGAATTCAATACTTACGGCACAAATTCTACAGTTCAACCTAAGTATCAGTTAAGGAAAGACAAATAAATTTACTAAACAAGCTGCACGTAGTTCAAGTAAATGATTAAGGCAAGTAGGCATGTTATTCTAATCTAGCAGGATACTACATATGCTGATGAAACTCAAATAAGAAAGAAATCAGGTTATTACTTAGTAGAAAATCGGGTTTTTACACAATTAGCCCGTGTACGTACTCGTCACCTCACGTACACGACGCTCATATATCAAAAATAATAAAAATCTTATGGGGAGTTCCCCCTACACAAGGTTAGGCAAGCCACTTACCTCGAACCAAGCTAAATTAATTCGTAAGAATGCTTTTTCCACAAAATTTCGTCTCTGAATGGCCAAAATCTAGCCAAAGCAATTACATATAATAAATACAACCATAATAGACTCATCTAATTAATGAAATCAATACTTTAACGAAAATTTCGAAATTAACTCAAAAATCGCTCGTGGGACCCATGTCTCAGAATCGGTTAAAAGTCATAAAGTACGAAAGCCCATTCACTCACGAGTCTAACCATATCAAATTTACTAAAATCTGACACCAAATGGTCCTCCAAATCCACAAATCAAACTTCCGAATCCCTAGCCTCCAGTTCCCAATTTCCACCTTAAATACACACTAATGTAATGACCCAACCGGTCATTTTAACTTTTAGAACCCCGTTCCCTAAAATAAAACTTTTCGTAGGTGCTTGTTAAGGGTGGCAAGTGGGCCGGTTCAGGCCCGGGACCGCGGGCCAAACGGGCCAGGACCGTTTGGCACGGTTTTAACGGGCCTGGGCCGGTCCCTTAGCGGGCCAAACGGTCCCAACGGCTATTTTAAAAATAAAAAAAATAGTCGTTGGGCTGTCAAAAATAGTCGTTGGCTATTTATAAAATAGCCATTTAACCCCCCTCCTCCCCTCCCCCAACTTTGTTTTAATCCCAAACTTTTTATAATTACACTTTTTTTCTATTTTCAACTATAAATACCCTATTATTCTTTCATTTTTTTCTTACAAAATCATCAATCTATCACAATCTCTCTCTAAATTTCTTCTATAATTGCTACTAATGCTTACTTTATTGTTGCAATTTGTGAAACAATTGTGAAGTTGGTGAATTGAAGATGTATATATAGCTTATCGAATATAGCTTATATAGTATATAAGATGTATATATAGCTTATCGAATATAGCTTATATATATATATATATATATATATATATATATATATATATATATATATATATATATATAAAAGCTATATTCGATAAGCTATATATACATCTTATATACTATATATAAGATGTATATATAGTATAGTATATATATTAAATGTATATAATATATATATATACATCTTATATCGATATACTATATATACATCTTATATACTATATATATTCGATATTAAATATTGAATATTAAAATTTAGGATGTTAAATAAAATTTAGGTCACAATTCTATAATAAATTTTACAAAGCATTGCCTTAGATATTTTTTTTAATATCCTTTTGTCTCTAATATCTATTTAATTTTTTTTAAAAAAAATATATGTTGGGCCCATTTAGCCCGTTTAGCCCGCAGGCCGGAACCGTTTGGCCCGGGACCAAACGGTCTCGGTCCCGGTCCCGGGCCGGTCCATACAAAAAGCCCGTTTAGGCTCGGGCCCGTTTGGCCCGTTTAATTTGGGACCGGGACCGGGACCGTTTGGACTGGCCCACTTGGCCCGTTTAGGCCCGGGACCGGCCCACTTGCCAGCCCTAGTGCTTGTAATAATTTATGACTTACGGGGATGGTTGGTTCGGGATTTGGAAGTGTTTGGGGTGAAACTGGAATACTTGGTTCCTTAAGTTGGCCTTAAAGTGTTAAGTTTGACTTCGGTCAACATTTTGAGAAAACGACCCCGGAATAGAATTTTGATTATTCCAACAGTTCCGTATGGTGATTTTGGACTTAGGAGCGTGTTCGAAATTTTATTTGGAAGTCCGTAGTTAAATTAGGCTTGAAATGGCTAAAAGCAAGAATTTAAGTTTGGAAGTTTGACCGATGAGTTGACTTTTTGATACCGGAGTCGGAATCCAGTTCCGAAAATTTTCATAGCTCCGTTATGTAATTTATGACTTGTGTATAAAATTTGAGGTCAATCGGAGTTGATTTGATAGGTTCCGACATCGAATATAGAAGTTGAAAACTCTTAGTTTCATTAAGCTTGAATTGGGGTATGATTCATGGTTTTAGCTTTGTTTGATGTGATTTAGAGGTTCGACTAAGTTTGTATAATATTTTAAGACTTGTTGGTATATTTTGTTGAGGTCCCGAGGGCCTCGGGTGAGTTTCGGATGGTTAACAGATCAAAAAATTAGACTTAAAATTTGTTGCAGTGTTTCCTCTTCTGTTGGATACTCTGTGTTGATATCGACCCCAGGTATCGAGCCCAGGGTTGACAAGGCTCAAGCTCGAGCTTGAGATCGAAGCCACGATCGAAGGTCCAGCTCGAGGACATGATCGAAGGTAAGGCTCGAGGGCTAAGATCGAGACCCATGCTCGATGCCCTGATCGAAGGCCCATGCTCGATGCCCTGATCGAAGGCATGCTCGATGCCCTGATCGAAGGCCCAACCTCGATGTCCTGATCGAAGGCCCAACCTCGATGCCCTGATCGAGGCCATGATGGAGGTCCAGGCTCGAGCATGTGATCGAAGCCGCGATCGAGGCCCAGTTCCGAAGGCTGCTGGGCAGTTTTATAAAAAGAGGGCATTCGTCCCATTTGCCATTTTTGACGAGCTTGAGCTTGAGCAGAGTCGACTTTTGGCAGATTTTCAATGGAAAAATATTGGGGTAAGTGATTCTAACTCGGATTTGGTCTACATATACAAGTATATCATTGTTTTCACCATAAATTAGTTTGTTGAGATTTAAATTTGGGAAATTTTTAGAAATCTCATAGAAACGAATTTTTGAGATTTCGGTATCGATTCAGAGTCAGATTTGAGTGAAACTGGTATGGTTGGACTCGTAATTGAATGGGTTATCGGATTTCATAACTTTTGCCGGATTCCGAGATGTGGGCCCCGCGGGCGAATTTTTAATTAATTTCGGGATCTTTTCTTTAAAATGTGGTATTTTCTTATAGAATTGATTCCTATATTATTTGGTGATTGTATCGAATTATTTTGGCTAGATTCGAGCCAGACAGAGTTGGATAATCGTGGAAAAGGCAAAATTGTGGATTAAATTGGAGCAAGACGAGGTAAGTCTCTTGTCTAATCTTGTGAGGGGAAAATTACCTCATAGGTGATTAAAATTGAATAATTATTACTAATTGCGGGGGCTACGTACGCACGAGGTGATGAGAGTCTGTGCGTAGCTACTATAAATGCTAAAGTCCGGGTATTTTAAGACTCAAAGCATGAATTATTTGTATGAATTGTATTCTTTATTAATTAAAATAATTGATGTATATATTGTGAATTGTTATGAAAAGTAGAAAAATATGAATTTTTCATATGCTAAATTTTTGTTTAAATCAATTAATTGTTAATAAAAATTGTTCTCCTCCCAAATTCATCTTATAATAAATATACTCTCCTTCCGGAGGCACATAAGAAAATGTCCTCCTTTCTTGTGGAGCGGGCCGAACGCCTCGGCAGGGTAGATGCATCTATGGATCGCGCCGCACGTCCCTCGGCAGTGTACACGACACTTTGGATCGGGCAGTACGTCCTCGGCAGAAATCATGCTTAATAATAATAATTCCATGATACTTTAATAATTTATTTCAGCTTGTGAAGCTAATTAATTTATTTGGAAAATCCTTGGAAGTTAATGAATTATTATTCTTGCTTGTTTAGAAATTAATTTTTACTCCTGTAAATGAGATTTAATTGATAAATTGAAATTTATTTGAATTGAAGGAATTTAATTAATATATTGAGAATTGTTACATTTGAAGGAATTTGATTATTTCCGCTGATTAAATAAAGTATTGTAAATCCTGTAAATCATGTTGATTTAAATATCCTAGTTTTATTTCAATTATTATTGACCCATACTGAGTGTCAAGGTCGGCCATTTCATCTCTACCACTTCGAGATTAGGCTTGATACTTACTGGGTACACGTTGTTTACGTACTCATACTACACTTGCTGTACTTTTTGTGCAGGATCTGAGACAGGTACTAGTGGAGGACCTATCATCATATACCTACGTCATCCCGAGGCATAGTGGTGAGCTGCCTTTCTGAGCCGTTCTGCAGCTACCAGTGTCTCTTCTGATATTTATATTCTGTCTATTTCATTTCAGACAGTATTTGGAGTTTTGTATAATCTACTAGATGCTCATGCACTTGTGATACCGGGTCTTAGCACACACATTGATAGAATTTGGTATTTTATGATTTTCTTGGATTAAAAGTTTAATCGATATATGTTTAATTTATTTGTTGTCTTGCCTAGCTGTAGTGTTGGGCGCCATCACGACCTATAGGTGAAATTGGATCGTGACAACATGGTATCAGAGCACTAGGTTCACGTAGGTCTCACAAGTTATGAGCAGACCTAATAGAGTCTTGCGGATCGGTACGGAGACGTTTGTACTTATCTTCGAGAGGCTATATGGTGTTAGGAAACTACCTTTCTTCATATTCATCGTGCAATTGATGTAGTACTAAATATCCTTCTCTTATTCTCTCACAGATGGTGAGAACATGCTCTAATGAGATTCCAGACCAGGGAAGAGCTACTCCCCCAGTTGCTAGAGGCCGAGGCAGAGGCCGAGGGAGGGCTCCAGCCCGTGGTAGAGGACGAGGACGTCCCAGGACTATTCCGGTTATGCCGCCAGTGGATCCAACAGAGAATACCATTATTGAGGAGCAGGGTGAGGTGCCTGTGGCAGAGCCAGCTCCGATGGACTTCACATCTGCACCGGGATTTCAGGATGTCATGGGTCGTATGCTGCGATTCATGGACAATATGACTCAGGCCAGTTTATTTACGGCAGACCCAGCCACATCTCAGGCGGGCGGGGGAGCACAGACCCCTACCACGCAGGCTCATGGACAGGCAGCTACTGTATATCAGACCCAGGGTGCACTACCTGTGGGTGAAGTCCAGCCAGGGGCAGCAGCTACACCTGAGCCCAGGCCAGCTGTAGCCGCCGATCCTCATAAACTATTGGACAGATGGACTAGACTACATCCTCCTGTCTTCGGGGGTGAGCGACATGAGTATCCACAGGATTTTATTGATCGTTGCAAGGATAGACTGTACAACATGAGGATATTGGAATCCCATGGGGTTGATTTCGCTACTTTTCAGCTAGAGGGTAGAGCCCGTAGATGGTGGCAGTCTTATGCTCTTGGCAGACCAGCAGATTCTCCTCCCATGGCTTGGGACAGGTTCACCCGTATCTTCTTGGACAAGTATATTCCACCCTCCCAGAGGGAAGAGTTACGGTTTCAGTTTGAGCAGCTCCAGCAGGGTCAGATGTCAGTGACTGATTATGAGGCGAGGTTTTCTGAATTATCTCGACATGCACTAATGATACTCCCTACTGAGGCGGAGAGAGTGCGAAGGTTTGTAGCCGGTTTACATACTGGTATTCATGCCACTATGGCTCGAGAGGTTGAGATGGGTACTTCTTATGAGCGAGTTATGGAGATAGCCCGGAGGATTGAGGGTGTATGTCAGCGGAGCCGAGATTATGAGAGATAAATGGTTCAGGTACACTGGAGAGTTCAGAAGTGCTCCGTCCGGGGGCAGAGGTCAGTTCGTGAGGGGACAGTCCAGCAGACCCCTATATCCAGCACCACCACCTCCTCGAGGTGCTCCAGTGCGGCCTTATCTCAGTGCTATCCCAAAGAGTTCTTACCGCCTACCAACTATTCAGGGTTCTCCCAGTGGGTATTCATGTCCCCAGGGCCAGACACTTAGTCAGCAGCCCATCGCACCGAAGAATTGTTACGAGTGCGGGTATCCTAGTCACATGCGGAGGTTTTGTCCCAGGCTTCGGGGTAGACCAGTACAGCAGGGTTAGCAACCTATGCTTACCGGACCAGTTGCTCCACCAGTAGTCTGACCACCCAGAGGTGGAGGACAAGTGGGTAGGGGCCGTCCTAGAGGTGGAGGTCAGCCAGGCGGAGGCCAGACAGTTTGTGCTCCAGCTCGGTTCTATGCTTTTCCGGCTAGACCAGATGCAGAGGCCTCCGATGCCTTGATTACAGGTATTATTTCTGTTTGTGGCAAAGATGCCTCAGTATTATTTGATCCAGGATCTACGTATTCATATGTGTCATCTCTATTTGCTCCATTCCTGGGTGTTTCTCGTGAGTCCTTGAGTACTCTTGTTTATGTGTCCACTCCTGTGGGCGATTCTGTTGTCGTGAACCGGATCTACCGGTCCTGTATTATTACATTCTGTGGTTATGAAACTAGAGCAGATCTCCTATTGCTTGAGATGACCAATTTTGAAATTATTCTGGGTATGGACTGGTTATCTCCATATCATGCTATTCTAGATTGTCATGCCAAGACTGTTACCTTGGTTATTCCAGCATTGCCTAAGCTGGAGTGGAAGGGTTCGCATGTTAGTTCATTTAATCGAGTTATTTCTTTTATAAAGGCTCAACACATAGTTGAGAAGGGTTGTTTGGCTTATCTAGCCTATGTTCGGGATACTACTGCAGAGACTCCGGCTATTGATTCAGTGCCTGTAGTTCGGGAGTTCCCTGATGTATTTTCGTCAGATCTTCCAGGTATGCCACCTGATCATGATATTGATTTCTGTATTGACTTGGCTTCAGATACCCAACCTATATCTATCCCACCGTATCGCATGGCTCCGAAAGAATTGAAAGAATTGAAAGAACAGCTTGAAGAGTTACTAGCAAAATGGTTTGTCAGACCGAGTGTATCGCCTTGGGGTGCACCAATATTATTTGTGAAAAAGAAGGATGGAACAATGCGGATGTGTATTGATTATCGCCAATTGAACAAAGTCACTATTAAGAACAAGTACCCGTTGCCGCGTATTGATGATCTATTTGACCAGTTGCAGGGTGCTAGGGTATTCTCTAAGATCGACTTGAGGTCGGGGTACCATCAGTTGAAGATTCGGGATTCTGATGTTCCGAAAACTGCTTTCCGTACTAGATATGGTCATTATGAGTTTCTGGTAATGTCTTTTGGTTTAACTAATGCCCTGGCAGCATTTATGGATCTGATAAACAGGGTATTCAGGCCATATATTGACTCATTTGTCATTGTCTTCATTGATGACATTTTGATCTACTCACGTAGTAAGAAGGAGCATGAGCAGCATATGAGAGTAGTGCTTCAGACATTGCGGGAACAAAAGCTATATGCTAAGTTCTCTAAATGTGAGTTTTGGCTAGAGTCTGTAGCATTTTTGGGACATATCGTATCGGGCGAAGGTATTAAAGTTGATCCCAAAAAGAATGAGGCAGTTCAGAATTGGCATCATCCCACTTCAGCGACGAAGATCAGGAGTTTTCTGGGTTTGGCAGGTTATTATCGTCGGTTCGTGGAAGGTTTTTCGTCTATTGTAGCACCTTTGACCAAATTAACCCAGAAGGGTGCTCCATTCCGATGGTCCGATGATTGTGAGGTGAGCTTTCAGAAGCTTAAGACATCATTGGCTACAGCACCAGTGTTAGTGTTGCCTTCCGGGTCGGGGATGTATACAGTGTATTGCCACGCTTCGCGCGTTGGCTTGGGTTGTGTATTGATGCAGGAAGGGCAAGTTATTGCATATGCTTCACGTCAGCTGAAGCCCCACGAAAAGAATTATCCGGTACATGATTTGGAGTTAGCTGCGATTGTTCACGCTCTTAAGATTTGGAGGCATTATCTTTATGGGGTGTCTTGTGAAGTTTACACTGATCATCGCAGTTTGCAGCATTTGTTCAAGTAGAGGGATCTGAATTTGAAGCAGCGCAGATGGCTGGAGTTACTAAAAGATTATGATATTACTATCCTGTATCATCCGGGCAAAGCAAATGTGGTTGCAGATGCCTTGAGCAGAAAGGCGGAGAGTATGGGTAGTTTGGCTTTCATTTCAGCAGAGGAAAGACCACTAGCCTCAGATATTCAGTCTTTGGCTAACAGACTTGTGAGGCTGGATATTTCAGAGCCCAGCCGAGTTCTTGCATGTGTTGTGGCCCAATCTTCACTATTTGAGTAGATCAAGGCTCGCCAGTATGATGACCCACACCTGGTGGTTCTTCGTGAAACGGTACTACGAGGTAGTGCCAAGGAAGTCACTATTGGTGCAGATGGTGTTCTACAACTCCAGGATCGTCTGTGTGTTCCTAATGTGGATGAACTGAGGAAAAAGATCCTGGATGAGGCACACAGTTCTTGATATTCTATTCATCCAGATGCTACAAAGATGTATCGTGACTTGAGGCAGCATTATTGGTGGCGACGAATGAAAAAGGACATAGTTGAGTATGTAGCTCAGTGTCTAAATTGCCAGCAAGTTAAATATGAGCACCAGAGGCCAGGTGGCCTACTTCAGTAGATGACTATACCAGAGTGGAAATGGGAACGAATTACTATGGATTTTGTAGTTGGGTTGCCGCGGACCTTGCGGAAGTTTGATGCAGTTTGGGTCATTGTTGACAGGTTGACTAAGTCGGCACATTTTGTTCCTGTTGTGACTACGTATACTTCAGAGAGGTTGGCCCAGATTTATATTCAGGAGATAATTCGGTTGCACGGTGTGCCAATTTCCATCATATCAGATAGAGGTCCTCAGTTTACTTCACATTTCTGGAGAGCAGTACAGAGTGAGTTGGGGACCGTGTAGAGCTCAGCACAGCCTTTCATCCGCAGACCGATGGACAGTCAGAGAGGACAATTCAGATTTTGGAGGATATGCTCAGGGCATGTGTGATTGACTTTGGAGGTCAGTGGGATCGCTTCCTGCCTTTGGCCGAGTTTGCTTATAATAACAGTTACCAATCCAGCATCGAGATGGCTCCATTTGAGGCTTTATATGGTCGGCGATGTCGTTCACCTATCGGATGGTTTGAGCCAGGTGAGGTTAAGTTATATGGTACTGATTTGGTAAGGGATGCCTTGGAAAAGGTAAAGTTGATTCAGGAGCGACTTCGTACAGCACAGTCCAGACAAAAGAGTTACGCAGATTAGAAAGCGCGTGATATATCATTTATGGTAGGTGAAAAAGTTCTCTTGAAGGTTTCGCTGATGAAGGGAATTATGAGATTCAGGAAGAAGGGCTAGTTGAGCCCAAGGTTTATAGGCCCATTTGAGGTGTTGAAACGAGTTGGGGAGGTTGCTTATGAGCTTGCATTGCCTCCCAGCCTATCGGGAGTTCATCCGATTTTTCACGTATCTATGCTTCAGAAGTATCATGCCGACCTATCACATGTGTTAGACTTCAGTACAGTTCAACTAGATAATAGCTTGGGTTATGAAGAGGAGCCAATTGTCATTGTTGATAAACAGGTTCGCCAGTTGAGGTCCAAGAGGATTTCTGCAGTAAAAGTCCAGTGGAAGGGCCAACCAGTCGAGGAAGCGACTTGGGAGGCCGAGGAAGACATGCGAAGCAGATATCCACACTTATTCAGCACTCCAGGTACAATTCTAAACCCGTTCGAGAACGAACGTTTGTTTAAGAGGTGGAGAATGTAATGACCCAACCGGTCATTTTAACTTTTAGAACCCCGTTCCCTAAAATAAAACTTCTCGTAGGTTCTTGTAATGATTTATGACTTGCGAGGATGGTTGGTTTGGTATTTGGAAGTGTTCGGGGTGAAACCGGAACACTTGGTTCCTTAAGTTGGCCTTAAAGTGCTAAGTTTGACTTCGGTCAACATTTTGAGAAAACGACCCCGGAATAGAATTTTGATGATTCCAACAGCTCTGTATGGTGATTTTGGACTTAGGAGCGTGTTTGGAATTTTATTTGGAAGTCCGTAGTTAAATTAAGCTTGAAATGGCTAAAAATAAGAATTTAAGTTTAGAAGTTTGACCGATGAGTTGACTTTTTGATACCGAAATCGGAATCCAGTTCCGAAAATTTTCATAGCTCCGTTATGTAATTTATGACTTGTGTGTAAAATTTGAGGTCAATCAGAGTTGATTTGATAGGTTCTGACATCGAATGTAGAAGTTGAAAACTCTTAGTTTCATTAAGCTTGAATTGGGGTATGATTTATGGTTTTATCGTTGTTTGATGTGATTTAGAGGTTCGACTAAGTTCGTATGATATTTTAGGACTTGTTGGTATATTTTGTTGAGGTCCCGAGGGCCTCGGGTGAGTTTCGGATGGTTAACAGATCAAAAAATTGGACTTAAAAGCTGCTGTAGTGTTTCCTCTTCTGTTGGATATTATGTGTTGATATCGAGCCCAGGTATCGAGCCCAGGGTTGACGAGGCTCGAGCTAAGCCACGATCGAAGGTAAAGCTCGAGGACATGATCGAAGGTAAGGCTTGAGGGCTAGGATCGATACCCATGCTCGATGCCCTGATCGAAGGCCCATGCTCGATGCTCTGATCGAAGGCCCATGCTCGATGCCCTGATCGAAGGCATGCTCGATGCCCTGATCGAAGGCCCAACCTCGATGTCCTGATCGAAGGCCCAACCTCGATGCCCTGATCGAGGCCATGACCGAGGTCCAGGCTCGAGCATGTGATCGAAGCCGCGATCGAGGCCCAGTTCCGAAGGCTGCTGGGCAGTTTTATAAAAAGAGGGCATTCGTCCCATTTGCCATTTTTGACAAACTTGAGCTTGAGCAGAGGCGACTTTTGGCAGATTTTCAAGGGAAAAATATTGGGGTAAGTGATTCTAACTCGGATTTGGTCTACATATACAAGTATATCATTGTTTTCACAATAAATTAGTGTGTTGAGATTTAAATTTGGAAATTTTTAGAAATCTCATAGAAATGAATTTTTGAGATTTCGGTATCGATTCAGAGTCGGATTTGAGTGAAACAGGTATGGTTGGACTCGTAATTGAATGGGTTGTCAGATTTCATAACTTTTGCCGGATTCCGAGATGTGGGCCCCGCGGGCGAATTTTTTATTAATTTCGGGATCTTTTCTTTAAAATGTGGTATTTTCTTATAGAATTGATTCCTATATTATTTGGTGATTGTATCGAATTATTTTGGCTAGATTCGAGCCAGACAGAGTTGGATAATCGTGGAAAAGGTAAAATTGTGGATTAAATTGGAGCAAGACGAGGTAAGTCTCTTGTCTAATCTTGTGAGGAAAAAATTACCTCATAGGTGATTAAAATTGAATAATTATTACTAATTGCGGGGGCTACGTACGCACGAGTTGACGAGAGTCCGTGCGTAGCTACTATAAATGCTAAAGTCCGGGTATTTTAAGACTCAAAGCATGAATTATTTGTATGAATTGTATTCTTTATTAATTAAAATAATTGATGTATATATTGTGAATTGTTATGAAAAGTAGAAAAATATGAAATTTTCATATGCTTAATTTTTGTTTAAATCAATTAATTGTTAAAAAAAATTGTTCTCCTCCCAAATTCATCTTATAATAAATATACTCTCCTTCCGGAGGCACATAAGAAAATGTCCTCCTTTCTTGTGGAGCGGGCCGAACGCCTCGGCAGGATAGATGCATTTATGGATCGCGCCGCACGTCCCTCGGCAGTGTACACAACATTCTGGATCGGGCCGTACGTCCTCGACAGAAATCGTGCTTAATAATAATAATTACACGAAACTTTAATAATTTATTTCGGCTTGTGAAGCTAATTAATTTATTTGGAAAATCCTTGGAAGTTAATGAATTATTATTCTTGCTTGTTTAGGAATTAATTGTTACTCCTGTAAATGAGATTTAATTGATAAATTAGAATTTATTTGAATTGAAGGAATTTAATTAATATATTGAGAATTGTTACATTTGAAGGAATTTGATTATTTCCGCTGATTAAATAAATTATTTGTAAATTCTATAAATCATGCTGACTTTAAATATCCTAGTTTTATTTCAATTATTATTGATCCATAGTGAGTGTCTAAGTCGGCCATCTCGTCTCTACCACTTCGAGATTAGGCTTGATACTTACTGGGTACATGTTGTTTACGTACTCATACTACACTTGCTGCACTTTTTGTGCAGGATCTGAGACAGGTACTAGTGGAGGACCTATCATCACATACCTACGTCATCCCGAGGCATAGTGGTGAGCTGCCTTTCTGAGCCGTTCTGCAGCTACCAGTGTCTCTTCTGATATTTATATTCTGTCTATTTTATTTCAGACAGTATTTGGAGTTTTGTATAATCTACTAGATGCTCATGCACTTGTGACACCGGGTCTTGGCACACACATTGGTAGAAGTTGGTATTTTATTATTTTCTTGGAATAAAAGTTTAACCAATGTACGATTGACTTATTAGTTGGCTTGCCTAGCTGTAGTGTTGGGCGCCATCACGACCTATAGGTGAAATTGGGTCGTGACAAACTAGGTGGGGAAATATATGGGGAAACAAGATTATTGATCAAAATAAGCACAAGGGACATACCTCAAGGAAATCTCTCGAAAATGCTCTCAAAAATCGCCCTAAATCGAGGTTGCAAAGTCCAAAATGACAAAAATCGCGAAGCCCTTCGGTTTTAACCACTGTCCAGGTATTTTCACACCTGCGGAGCCTGGGCTCGCACATGCGGGTGCACTTGTACGGCAAAATGTGTGCATCTGTGCAAATTACTTACCCCCTCTGCCTTCGCACCTGCGATGAAAGGGCCGCACATGCGCGTGTGCGCCTGCGGAAATCCCTTCCGCTTCTGCGGACCTTACGCACCTGCAATGACCCTAACATATCTGCGGGCATCGCAGATGCGGAATTCACCTCATATCTGCCACCCCTGGCACTCCTCCACTTTTCCATTTCTGCGCTTGCCTCTCCGCATGTGCGATCCCGCACATGCGGTCTCTCCACCGCATGTGTGAAAATACCAGAAGCCTGAAGACTTCAGCAGCAACACAAATCTAACTTTTGATCCGTTAAGCACCCGAAACACACCCGAGGCCCCGGGGACCTCAAAAAAATATACTAACCAATCCTAAAATATCATACAAACTTAGTCGAGCCCTCAAATCACATCAACTTACGCTAAATCACGAATCACCCTCCAATTTAAACTTAAAGAACTTGAAACTTCAAATTCCTACAACCGATGCCGAAACCTATCAAACCACGTCCGAATGACCTCAAATTTTGCACACAAGTTATATTCAACATTACGGACCTACTCCAACTTTCGGAATTGAAAATCGACCCCGATATCAAAATTTCACTACATGCCCAAAACTCCAAAAATTCGACTTTTGCCATTTCTAGCCTAAATAAGCTACGGACCTCCAAAACACAATCCGGACACGCTCCTAAGTCCAAAATCACCCAACGGAGCTAACGGAACCGACGAAACTCCATTCCGGAGTCGTCTACACACAGTTTTGACTACGGTTAAAATCCTAAGACTTAAGCTTTCGTTAGGGACTAAGTGTCCCAAATCACTCCAAAAACCAAAACGAAACCTCCCAGCAAGTCACAATAGCAGAAATAGATATGGAAGAAACAGTTAAATAGGGGAGCGGGGCTATAACTCTCAAAACGACCGGCCGGGTCGTTACAATCGGGCCCCAATAACTTAAGACACTTGCATTTTATATAACGGCACCTAATCGTGCATTTTATATAACGGCACCTAATCGTCCCTTCCATAAGGAAATCATCAATTGTCTTTGCCTTAGAAATAAAGCTAACAAATGATTCCTATCATACATCCATCTACGATGCCCAGATTCATCTACACATAAAAGAGAATTAGAAGTTGAAATATATTTATGTTATTTACACTAACTAATAAATTTTATTATATTCTTCAACGGTTCGTTATCTAAATAGTTTTATAATATATATGTAAGTGTAATGTGATATTTATCTATCTTATTAAATAATCTAAAAGGGGGTTTTGCATTTATCCAGATTCATTAGTAAACTAAAAGGCAACCTTAAAGTTAATTCAATTTCAAACTAATGAATTTCTTATATTTAATCAACTTTAATTTTACAATCATTTACTTCACTATTGTTAAAATCATACTAGCTACATCACATTTCATAAGTTTATCCATGGGCTTCATTGTTATCAAACAAAAGAAATAGTCGTAATTAACAATTATTTAAGCTATTTCAACATATAAAAATTAAAGAATTCAAATAGGATATAAAAATTAAGGCATTTAATTTAAAAGGCATAATTGTTTAATATAAAGTAAAAGAAATTCAAATATTTGAGATCTACAATAACAATTATGCAAAAATATTGACTAATCTACAACAAAAATTTAATAATTTAATGGATGAAAATGATATTAGATTTCAATTAAGCTTAATTCCATGAAAGTCAAAATATATTTAAAAAGTTAGGACTAAGACATATTGTCAAAAGTAGTCAACTAGCACTAAGAGTTTTAATAGATTCTTCGTACTTTCTCCTCTTAAAATTAGTACCCTCCCCAATATAATTAAATGAGATTAATTTCTATATATATAAAAACTCTAAAAATTAGTTAACAAAATTATTTAGTAAAATTATCCTCGATTTGGTAATGTTTTCCCCAAATTAGTAGAAAATTTACCAATATATAAATTTAATTTAGCAACATATAACTCTAAATTACTAATATATAACTTTAACATATAAGTTTAACATATAACCCTAAATTACCAACATATGACTTTAACATATAACTCTAAATTACCAACATATAACTTTAATTTAGGTACTAACAATAGTCATAGATTTACTTTAGCTAAGACCAATCAATTTTTACAAATCAAACCAGGAGCAATAAAACAAAATCAGTGTATTTTAAAAAAAATAACAAAGGAGAGTGAGGGAAACCTACCTGGCAGTGGAGGATCGTAGACGGAGTTGCAGCGGGGCGACGTCGCCGGTGATGGCAGCGGGCAGGCTGGGTGGGGTGGGAGAGAGAGAGGGGAGGTTTGAGTGTGTGAGAGAGAAGAGAGAAGGAAGAAAAAAGGGAATGAAAAAAGAAAGGGGTGGGGTGGGGTGGGGTGGGGGTTAAAATTATAGTCGAACCGAATCGGTCGGAAACGAGATCAAACAGTCACACCTCATTTTAATAAATGATTCCGACCGAATCGATCGCAAGTTTTTAATTTATTTTTATTGTTTTCGACCAAATTGGTCGCTAACAGTTTCGCGGTATTTTTCGCCAAATTTCGCGACGGATATGGACGGAATATTTGTCGTAATTATTATTAAAAATTGAAAAAAATATTTTTATGCGATTTACGACCAATTCCGTGAGAAATATTCGACTAATTTTTCCGGTCGAAATATTTTGGTCGGAAATTGTGTTGTTTTTTAGTAGTGACACCAGAGTGCATGCAAATCCTTTTTTACTAGTCTTAGAGTACGTGCGTTGCACGTGTATACCATGTCAATCAATTAAATTTGTGTAGAAGAATAAGAAATTATGTAAAACGGCAATGTACTGTAACGACCCGATTGGTCGTTTTGAGCTCTAGCATGTCGTCAGCGGTTTGAGGCCTTGAGTAGCTTCACTTCAGGTAGTATTACTTGTACGTGTGGTCGGAATTGAATTTCGGAATGTTCGGAGTTGATTCGGATGGAAAATTCTAATTTCGGAAGCTTTAAGTTGGAAGAATGGACTAAGATTTGACTTTTGAGTAAACGACCTCGAAATCGGGATTTGAAGGTTCCAATAGGTTCGTATGATGATTTCGGACTTGGGCGTATGTTCGGGTGGAGTATAGGGTAGTCCGGGAGCATTCCGGCGCCTATTATGGAAGGGTGGCATTTTGGAAGTTTAAGAAATTCTTAAGTTTGATTTGAAATGAATTTTGGCGTTATTGATGTCCGTTTAGAGTTTTGGGCCTTGGAATAGGTTTGTATTGTGATTTGTGACTTGCACGTAAAGTTTGGCATTATTCCGAGATGTTTGAGTGTAATTCGGACGCGTTCGCCGAAGTTTGAAGGTTGGAAAGTTGAAAGAAAGGTTTTGGCCATCGATTTGTAATTTTGATGTTGTTTGGCGTGATTCGAGGTTTTAACTAAGTTATATCGTGTTGTGGGATGTGTTGGTATATTTGGATGGGATCCCGGGGGCCTCGAGTGCGAATCGGATTGGAAACGGATCGAGTTTGGACTTGGAAGAACTGCTGAAGCTTAAGGCTTCTGGTGCGATCGCACCTGCGAGGTTATGGACGCAGGTGCGAGACCGCAGAAGCGACCCCAGAGGTCGCAAAAGCGAAGCTTAAGGATTCTGGTGCGATCGCACCTGCGAGGTTATGGACGCAGGTGCGAGACAGCAGAAGCGACCCCAAAGGTCGCAAAAGCGGTAGGGAGTGAGGATGGATGGGATTCGCAGGTGCGAGAAATTTGCCGCACCTGCGGGCTCGCAGATGCGAGCGGAGAAGCGGAAGTGGTCTAGGGCTGGATGATTGCAGGTGCAGGTGCTGTAGCGCACCTGCGGAGCTGCATGTACGGTCATGGGCGCGCAAGTGTGGAGTGGTGCTCGAGCTGGAAAGTCCGCAAGTGCAGAGGATTTCCACAGAAGTGGATGCGCACCTGCGGTTGGATGACCGCAGAAGCGGATAAAAGCTAGCATTGGGGGAAACCACATCTGCGAGGAAGCTTCCACAGAAGTGCTACTGTTCCGCAGGTGCGGGGGAAGCGCTGGGCAGAAATGAATTTTATACGGGATTTGGCCCATTTTCTTTCATTCTTTCTTGGCTTAGGCGATTTTTGGAGAGCTTCAAGTGGAGATTTTTATCATCTATGTCAAGGTAAGTAATTCCCGTATATTGTGAGTTAAATACATAATTTATATGTGGATTTGAACATGAAAATTAGTCGAAAATATGAAATTTTGGTAGAAAACCTAGAATTTGATATTTTTGGAATTTGATCCCGAAATTGGACATGGAAATTGGAATAAATTATATATTTGAGTTCGTGGTATTATGGGTAGAGTTTATCTTCGAAAAGTTTTGGAATCCGGGCATGTGGGCCCGAGGGTGAATTTTATTGACTTTTCGAGCGAAGTTGAGAATTATGATGAATTGATTTATTATGAGTATTAGAGTATATTTTTATTGGTTTGCACATTGTTTGACTAGTTTTGGGAGAGACGGGCATCAGTTTGAGTGGCGTTGGAGTCGGTTATGGAACTTTGGAGAGAGGTAAGTCTCCTGTCTAATTTTGTGAGGGGGAAACTACCCCTAGGTAATATTTATTGTTATGTGTAACTAGTTGTGGGTCTTGCATATGGGTGAGGTGACGAGAGTCCGTACGTAGATAAATCATGTTTATGTTCGGGTAGACTTAGAACTTTATCATATAATAATTAAATTATTTGGATTCGTTCTGCTGGCTTAATTAATTAAAGTTATAAATAAATTTGATTTAGAATTTGAGTTGTGGGCGAGTAATTTGAGAAACGGTAAAGATTATATTCATTTTGTGCTCATGTACTGTATTGTAAGCACGTGTCTTGTAATTCGGTAACTTCCTTCCTTTCTTGTGGAGCGGGCCGAACGCCTCAACAGTATAATATATGCATCTATGGTTCGTTCCTCTCGCCCCTCGGTAGTGTACACATTATTCTGGATCGGCCGAACGACCTCGGCAGAATCGTGCGTTATATCGCTAGTAGTCCGAATATTCACGAGATAAACCTTCCAATGATGCCCGTCATTTTCCTTATTTATTTGATATTGGCACTTGGCATTTTCTGAGCTGTTAAGGTAGAATACAAGATAGAGAAATTTACACTTTAAAAGAAATATTGGGAAGATTATAAAATTTACAGATTTACCCCACTATCGCTGTGCACTTCACATATGTTAGGAATTATTATATTATTTTATTGGACCTCTAGTAAGTGTCGATGTTGACTCCTCGTCACCACTTCTCTAGGGTTAGGCTAGATACTTACTGGGTACGCGTTGATTTACGTACTCATGCTGCACTTCTACACTAAATCACTACTAAAAATTCGACAAAAACCGACCAAGGTCGACCGACCAACTTTGGTCGGTCAAAAAATCGACCAAAAAACCGACCAAAGTTGGTCGGTTTTTCAAAATTTTTTTATTTTAAATTTTTTTTTACGAAACCGACCAACTTTGGTTGGTTTTCTTTGGCGCAAAAATGCGGGAAACTATTTTTGAATCCTGCGAAATTTATGTTTCAAGAAACCGACCAACTTTGGTCGGTTTTTCAATTAAAATAAATAAATATTAATATTAAAAAAATGACCAAAATTGGTCGATTAATTCGGCGGGTCATTTAAAAAAACCGACCAACTTTGATTGGTAATTTTACTTTTTAATAAAATCGACCAACTTTGGTCGGTTATTTTCGTGCGAAAATACAATTAAAGAGTATAAATCAAATAAAAGATAATCTTAAAATAAAATGTACCAATGGTCTAGTGGTAGAATAGTATCCTGCCACAGTACAGACCCCGGTTCGATTCTCAGATGGTGAATCTTTTTATTACATAATTAAAATACCGACCAACTTTGGTCGGAAAAAACCGACCAACTTTGGTCGGTTTGTTTTGCAATTTTTTTTTTTTTTGAATTTAATTGACCGACCAAAGTTGGTCGGTAATTTCCGACCAACTTTGGTCGGTATTCCTTTCCGACCACAAAAATATCGTCCACATATAAATGGTCGCGTTTTGGTCGGTTTTTAGCCATTATCGACCAACGTTGGTCGGTTTTTACCGAATTTCTAGTAGTGAATGTGCATGATCTGACAGGTTTAATTGATGATCATCTTGGCGCGTAGACGCATCTGTTGAGGAGACTTTATGTGAGCTGCAATCCAGGCTACGCACCGTAGTCCACCGAGTCTCCATCGTACTATTTATTTTATCCTGTCTTATTTACATTCTGGTCATATGTTGTATTATTATTGTACTCCTTAGAAAATGCTCATGCACTTGTGACACCGAATTTTGGGGTTATACTAGTTGATGCTTAGGGTTTCGTATATTATTATCGCCTTTCATTTCTTTTATAAATTATAAATATTGTACGTTCCCGTGATTTAGAAGTATAAATCTCCTTTTCTTATTAAAAACTATGATTTCGAAAGTAATAAAATGAATAATTAATATTGACTTGTAAAGGTGAACAATTTAATATGAACGTGCAAGTTTGTCTCGTGTTAGCAATAGCAATACTTAAGCAAGTCTTACATGGATAACTTTGCAACTAATTGCATTTGGTTTAGAAATACTTGATAGCCTATTATTTAGGATAAGAACTCTTAATGATTTACAAATCCTGTATTTTTTTATTAACATATCCTATGGTGATTTGAGTTTTTAGTGCTAGTTACAACTTTAACCAACATTAAATATATCTTTAAAGATTAACAAAGTCGATCAACATTTTAATATTTTATTATTATACACACACGTAAACATGCTCGAGCATATAATACAATAGATGTATAATAAACACATTGAAAATAAAATATGCGTTGAATTTGACATCCTAGGTTCAATCAAATTTTCCTCGCGTATTGTAGACTTTATCCTTTTGTAATTGTTGTAAATTCCTTATAAAATTGATTATCTATATTTTAATCAAACATATATATACACCATCAAATAATAAAATATAATGACAACAAAAAAATCAAGCACAAAAAATGCCTATAACAAATAAAAAATACAACATACTTTTACCATGATTCAAATCTTCAAACACTATGCTAGGCACCATATTCCTTCTGGATATAGGATAAAAATGTAAAGTGATTTTTTACCAACTACTATTTCATAAATTGTTCAAATAAGAATAAGATATTTTAATTATTTCCAACTTATTGAGCCTCCTATAACTAATCAATATAAAAAAAACAATTTATCGATTAAGACTAAAGCAAAAAATATTACCGATTTGAGTTATAGTAAAAAGTTTTATATCACGTTATGGCATTGTGAATTACTCTAACTTTCTAGTTCTTGGGTTCTAGCTTTTCTTGGCTCTCTGAATCTTCAAAACCTATATTTGATAAAGCCATAATATACCCTAATGCTCCAATGCAAAGTGCTTCTCAAACTCCTTAACTTGGTCTACATTTAAATTTCTTCTAAAACAAAAGCGAAAATCAACATCTAATCATTGAACAAATAATTCATCTCCAATAAAGGATTTTAACAATAAATATGAAATAAGAATTCTATTTCTAGTTAAATAACCAACAATATCCCAAAACTTTATGAAATCAATATATGACTGCATTACAATTTGATCCAAAAATGCAAAAATAAAGTTGCATCTATACTATATAGTAAAAATAATGCATCATCAATTACTAAATGATTTTACTAACACGAGAATCTAATTATCTTCCACAAAGTAAAACTTATGTCACCATCAATTATTTATGGATTTGAATTATATTCCAACAACGGAATAAGAAACTATATAATTGTGGGTGGGTAGGTGGGAGGCAACCCTAAAAGTTTACTTCTCATAAAAAGGCTATTAGAAAGGAAAGGATACATAAAAAGAAGAGCAAAGAGAGATCGGGGAAGAGAGAAAAAGTATATGAATTTATTAGAAGTACTTTTACTTATTAGAGACAAGAGAGTTCTAGACTAATTTGGATACCATATTAGAGTTATTAACGATACAAAAAATCTTGGTTATGTTAATTAAATTTCTAAATATTAGGAGTTTTACATAGTTCAAGTTATAAGGAAATGTTTAATAGGCAAAGTTAAACTAATTTTAAAATCCTATATATTAGTAAAAATAGTAAAATGACTATTTTATCTAATGTAAAAATTATTTTTTAAGGGTAAAAAAGGCGAACGACATTTCGATAGGCCTTCGTGCTTTTAATATAGTATAGATATAAATATAGATATAGATATAGATAACGGTATGTGATTTTTACCTATATGTACTACATTAGAAACTTATTTACCCCAATTGTTTAGGTTTTAACTTAATTACAAGTTGATATACAATTTATTACCAATTATATACAAATTAGTATTAATGAGTATCCCATTATATTAGGAATTGAATAGGGAATTCCCTCTTCGCTCTCTCTCTTCGATCTCTCTCTATGTCTCTCTCTCATTCTCTATCAGTATTCTTATATTAATATTTTCATATGGATTAACGAAAGAAATTATACTAATGTTAAGTGAAAAAAAAAAAGAGAGAAGATTAGTACTAAGTAAAGCTCTTGCCTCAGATCCTATGAAAACGAGGAAGTAAATAAGAAAGAAATTAGCTCTGATGAAGAAAATTATTTTAGTTATCATTCTTTTAGCTTTTTGGAATCAATAAGCAAAATAGTATTAATTAGAAGCGAGTAGATTGAATTGGAAACTATGTTAATCTATTAAAAACTCCATTGACAGCTATTAAAAGCCTTCAAAGCTTTGGATTCGAAAATGAAATTTTATGAAATTATTTTTTGTTTGGATTGAGTGTTGTCGCAAATGCTTGAAAATATCCGTTAGAGTTTATATCTCAATTTTGAGACAATTTGGTGAATATTCAAGTTGGTTTTGGTTGAAATTTCAGATTGAAATTCACAAAAGAAGACACGAACAAATTGTATATATTCTGTATGTCGAATGTAGAAACGGTATACCAAATATCTACAACTTAATTGTATATAAGTTGTATATGTAAATTGTAGTTTTTGACCGGATTTTGTATAACAAATGTGTATTTATGTTATAGATAAATTGTAGATTTTGACCGAATTTGTATATATTTTGTAAAAAACTTTTGTTACTTTCCGTAAATATGAAAACTTAGACAAAATCGGGTAAATAAATTTAAAATCTTGTATATATACGAAAAAGTCCCTAACGGTAATGCCTTTGAGGCAACAAGATGTTCCCAATATTTCCCAAAGAACTGTAAAAATCCAAACATGATTTCGTTTTTCGACAAAATAACTCTCGAACGTTTTTTTTGGTAAACACCACAATTATTTTCTGATCCAAACACCGCATCTTCGGTTAAGATTTTCATTTTGAAGAATTAACTAAATAACCGCCAACCTAATCTCTTAAACTAAAAATAGTCGTTTGATGTATAATATATATAATTATAGTATAACTATATATAATCAATGTGTAATCTATATATACCGGGTAGAAAAAGTAAACAATGGATTTGACTGACTATTTGTGTAACAATCCCGAAGATTTTTGTGGGCCAGAATCAAATGGGTCTTTAGACAGTAGCTGTGCAAGGCCCATCTCCATTCGATCTGGGCAAAACTGTTGTCAATATTTCTGCAGCAGTTGCCTACTATGAACTTCTTTATCTTATTACCCTATCTATTCTAGGTAAGGGAACGACAGCCAAATCTTCCAAAAGTTACTTATTTGAGAAGTACTTTGTGTATTAGATAGACAGATTGTAGCATTTTTTTTTTCTTATTGTGGTTTTGCACCTGCCATTCGCTATCAGCGTTGGGAGCCGACTAATTCTAATCACATATGGGAGATAAAGCGCTCCAGATCAAAGGTGACTCTATTCCCAAAACTCGAACTCGAGACCTTTGGTTAATGATGCAAGGTACTTACCACCATACTATAACTGTTGGTGGTAGAAAAGAGTTATATTGTCACCTAATACAATTGCTCAACAATCTTGAATAAGGGCAAAGCATAATAATGTAATGTTTACAGGCAAAAAAACTGAATAATCCAACATATTATTTTTGAATTGTTTAGGATACTCGTGAATAGAAGAAAAAGAAAAATTCAATCTTTTTTTACAACAAAACATTTGGTTATTCTGCATTTCAAGTTTCTGTTAGGCAAAAAAAAATAATCTGCTTCTCCTTGGTCTTCTCCTGTTCTTATTAGAAGTAGCAGGTTAATAGGATTCTGGACAAATTACTAAGAACAATAAAATGATGGACTATTCTCTTATCTAATTGACTATTTCATCTTCATGACTTTTTTTCTTTTTTTCTTTTTGCATTTTCTTAATATTTCATCATTTCTCTAATTGTATCAAGATTAGTTCTAACCAAATTAAAAAATGATCATGACAAAAGAATCTTTTGACGAAGGTAATATGTGTAGATACGAATATAGATATATATAGATATCGTGTTATAATTTCAAAATATCATTCTATTCAAGCAAGATAACTTGTATCTAAATTTTTTATAATTTTACATATAACAATAATAATTTATTAATATTTAAAAGGAACGAAAAATCATAATATTAACATTTATATGTATTTTATCTACCACACATTGTCCTCCAATAAAAGAACGCTTATTTAATTGAACAATACCTAACAAAATTTTCAACAAATCGAATAAAATATGCCCCCACGAGAAGAAAGAAAAGTGGGATGCTCACACTCTCGTTGGACGTGACAATAGATATACAGTATGAATTATGATAAATTCTTTGAAAATTCACATATATAAGTTTACTGTATAAAGTATTCATCAATGGATGCATATATCCTGCCATGTAGCAACGGTTGTAGAGATATATGGTCATTGCTTCATTTTCTCATCTCTTCAATGTCAGTATGTGCCTTATAAATAAAGTAATTCAATAAATTACACAAATACTTTAATTATTTTTATAAAATCGTCATATTAAATTAACCTACTTAATTCTCAGATTATCATATCAGAAAAGGAAAAATTCTGAAAAGGAAAATGAAAAAAAAAAAAAAAAAAAGAGTAGGAAATGAAAGTTGAAGGGAGAAAAACTCCACTACGTAATATTTCATTTATGGCACAAGAGTCTATATGATTTTAGGAAAAAATATAAAATAAATACTATTTCATACTAAATAATAGTATATGGTGTTGCTTAATCAAAAATTACATAATTACATAAATAATACTAATATACAATTTCATGAACACTCATAGAAAAGACAATGAACTTACACGTTAAACTTGCAAATTTACTTCTTTCCTTGGCTATTTCTTCTTTTAAAAGTCGATTTATATAAGTTGTTGATTAGTTTCTTAACCGATGGAAAAAGCATGATGACAAAGTAAACCAAAGGTCCTTAGCTAAGAGGTAAAAAGGCTTACATTGAGATCATCTCACAGTAGCAATAAATTATATTGGGGCAAAAATTTCAGTGCATCTAAAATTTAACATTTAATAAGAAGTTATAATAGTCAATTAACTTTTAAAGGATTTTTCTGTAATTCAATCTTTAGATTGGGGCTTCATACTTATAAAATATATATATATATATATATATATATATATATATATATATATATATATATATATATATATATATATATATATATATATATATATATATATATATATATATATATATATATATATATATATATATATATATATATATATATATATATATATCGTGGTACTAGGCAAGTCGACCTTTCCAAAATACTTTCAAAATTTAACAGAAATAAATTAAAATATTTAAAATAACTGGAGTTTTTTATAAAACGGGGTAAAACCCAATTAAAACATAAGTGCGGAAAAATAGCCCAACATCGGGGTGTCACTAAGTCACGAGCATCTAACAACCAATCTAAAAACAGAGTCTACTACAGTCGGTGCTAAATGCCAATACAAGAGAGAAAAGATAATAAGAAAGGAGAAACAAGGACAGCGGACGCTGGCAACTACGTCGTAAGTCTCCGATAATCAGCTCGCGCACGAACTCAGCGACCACCAGAACCGTACACACTTGGATCTGCACATGAAGTGCAGGGTGTAGCATGAGTACAACCAACTTCGCAAGTAACAAAATTAAATAAGGAAGTGAGAAATAGTGACGAACTATAATAATACAGATCATTTCAAAAGTTTTTAGTAAAGAGTGAACATGCTTTCAAATCCGGTGGTATAAGTCAAATCAATTCGAGCTCAAGTAAAACAGATATGAGTCTTCTAGAAATTTTACAACAACATCAGATAGCAACTAAGTGCAATAATAAATAAAAGCAAGTACAACCTCTCATAGCAGCAGTCACTCAACTCATCTCAACAGCTCATACTCTGGGCTCTCAGCGCTCAATACACACTCTTAATAGGTACATGCGCTCGCTAGAGGTGTACAGACTCCGGAGGGGCTCCTTCAGCCCAAGCGCTATATTGCTGTGGCACGCAGCCTGATCCAATATTGTTGAAGCGTGCAACCCGATCCAATATTGTTGCGGCGTGCAACTCGATCCAATATTGTTGCGGCGTGCAACCCGATCCAAATATATATATATATGGCTTATTGCGGCGTGCAACCCGATCCATATACCTCACAGCTCGCAGCTCGCAGCTCGGCACTCAGGCCCTATCTTAGTCACTAACCACTCCAGTCCCTCGGGCTCACAGAATATCATAATAACTAGTCCAAACAGAGAATACAACAAGTATCAACAAGAAGAGAGAGAAAACAGAGATATAATACATAATAAGACTGTGACTGAGTACAAAACAGTAATTAGCAGTCAATTCAACAAGTATACGATCGCTGCGGGCTCCAACAGTGATATCATATGGCCTAAGCATGGTTTCTAACATGAAAGGCAGTCAATTGCTCAAAGACAAGGAAAAACAAGTAATAACAATTGCTATTCGACTTTACAGTCTCACGGGACGGACCAAGTCACAATCCCTCACGGTGCACGCTCGTACGCCCGTCACCTAGCATGTGCGTCACCTCCAAATATCACATTATACCAATTTTCGGGGTTTCATACCCTCAAAACCAGATTTAAGACTGTTACTTTCCTCAAACCGAGCAAATCTCTACTGCGAAATGCCTTTGCCTCACAAATAGGTCTCCAAACGTCCCGAATCTAGCCACAAGTAGAACAATACAATCAATATAGGCTAAAGGGATCAATTCCACACGAAAAGTACTAAATTATAGCCAAAAATCCAAAATGGGCCCGAACCCGGCTCCCGGGCCCATGTCACGAAATCCGACAAAAGACACAAAACCCGAAAGCCCATTCACTCACGAGTCTAACCATACCGAATTTACTCAAATCCGATAACAAAATCTCATTCAAAATATCAAAATCCCAACTCAAGAGTTCTCCCTCTTTTTCTTCAAATTCTCACCCCAAATCACAAATTAGATGATAAAATTAAAGATGAAATCATGGGATTTAACCAAAACCAAGTAAGAATCACTTACCCTAATCAACTCCACGAAAATCCCTTCAAGAATCGCCCAATTTCGTGCTCCCAACTCAAGTTTTTGATAAAATGGTAGAAACCCCATTGTTGGAAACTTTAATACTGCCCAGACATTTCCTTAATCGCGATCGCGGAAATAGCCTCGCGATCGCGAAGTACAACTTCGCTGCCCCAGGAATTTTACCCTACGCAATCGCAGAATCACCCACACGATCACGGATCACTGCCTCTCATACCTACGCGATCGCATCCTACCTCATGCGATCGCGTAGAACATTGGCCACACCTCTCCTCCTGCTCAAATCCTTCTACGCGAACGCGACCTTAGCCATGCGTTCGCGAAGCATAACTTCGCACACATACGCGATCGCGTAGAACAAACTCACCTCAGCCTCGAATAAGCTTACGCAATCGCGAACGAATCCCTGCGATCGCGTACAAGGAAACCAGAACCTGCTGCAACCAGACTTCAACTTTCAAGCCAAGTCTAAAAATGATCTGTTAACCACCCGAATCTCACCCGAGGCCCCCGGGACCTCAACCAAACATACCAACTCATCCTAAAATATCATAAGAACTCAGTCGAGTCTTCAAATCACTCAAAACAACATCAATACACCAATTACACCCAGATTCAAGCCTAAAAAACTTATAAACTTTCAAATTCCACAAACGATGCTGAAACCTACCAAACCACGTCTGATTGACTCAAATTTTGCACACAAGACATATTCAATGTTACGGACCTACTCCAACTTCCGGAATCAGAATCCGACCCCGATATCAAAAAGTCAACCCCCTAGTCAAACTTCCCGAAAATTCGACTTTCGTCATTTCAAGCCTAAATTAGCTACAGACCTCAAATTCACAGTCCGTACACGCTCCTAAGTCCAAAATCACCCAACAGAGATAACGGAACCGACGGAACTCTATTCTGGAGTCGTCTTCACACACTTCCGACTACGGTCAAAATCCTGAGACTAAAACCTCCATTTAGGGACTAAGTATCCCAAAACACTCCAAAAACCAAAACGAAATCTCCCGGCAAGTCACAATAGCAGAAATAGATATGGGAGAAGTAGTAAATAGGGGATCGGGGCTAATACACTCAAAACGACCGGCCGGGTCGTTACATCCTCCCTCTCTTAAAACAATCGTTCGTCCTCAAACGAGTTTAGAAACATACCTGGAGTCTCAAATAGGTGTGGATATATGCTCTGCATCTCCCGCTCGGTCTCCCAAGTGGTCTCCTCCACAGGCTGACCTCTCCATTGCACCTTCACTGAAGCTATATCCTTGAACCTCAACTTCCGAACCTGCCGCTCCAAAATGGCCACCAGCTCCACATCATAAGTCATATCATCATCCAAATTAACCGTGCTGAAATCCAAAACATGGGACGAATCGCTGATATACTTCCGGAGCATAGAAACATGAAATACTGGATGCACACTCGAAAAGCTAGGTGGCAAGGCAAGCTTGTAAGCCACCTCCCTATCCTCTGAAGTACCTCAAAAGGCCCAATGAACCGAGGGCTCAACTAGCCCCTCTTCCCAAACCTCATATCACCCTTCATGGGTGATACCTTCAGCAGAACTTTCTCCCCAACCATGAAAGACACATCAAAGACCTTCCTGTCAGCATAGCTCTTCTGCCTAGACTGCGCCGTGCGAAGCCACTCCTGAATCAATTTTACCTTGTCTAATGCATCCTGGACCAAGTCTGTACCCAAGATCCTAGCCTCACCCGGCTCAAACCATCTCACCGGAGATCTACACTGCCTCCCATATAAAGCCTCACATGGAGCCATCTGAATGCTCGACTGATAACTGTTGTTATATGCAAACTCTGCGAGAGTCAGAAACTGGTCCCATGAACCCCCAAAATCAATGACACAAGCGCGCAACATGCCCTCCAATATCTGGATAGTGCGCTCGGACTGTCAGTCTGTCTGATGGTGAAAGGTTGTGCTCAACTCAACCTGAGTACCCAACTCTCGCTGCACGGCCCTCCAAACCTGCGATGTAAACTGTGTGCCTCTATCTGAAATTATGGAAACTGGGACACCATGAAGGCGAACAATCTCTCGGATGTAAATCTCAGCCAATCGCTCTGAATAATAAGTAGTAACAACTGGAATGAAGTGCACGGACTTGGTCAGCCGATCCACAATCACCCAAATAGCATCGAACTTTCTCGAAGTACGTGGGATCCCAACTACGAAATCCATGGTGATCCGCTCCCACTTCTACTCTGGGATCTCTAACCTCTGAAGCAAGCCACCCGGTCTCTGATACTCATACTTAACCTGCTGACAGTTGAGACACCGAGCCACAAACCCAACTATATCCTGCTTCATCCTCCTTCACCAATAGTACTGCCTCATATCCCGGTACATCCTCGCGGCGCCCGGATGAATGGAATACCGCGAGTTGTGAGCCTCCTCAAGAATCAACTCCCGAATCCCATACATATTGGGCACACATATCCGTCCCTGCATCCTCAACACGCCATCATCACCAATAGTCACATCTCTAGCATCGCCTTGCCGAATCCTATCCTAGAGGACGAGCAGATGGGGGTCATCATACTACCGCTCCCTGATACTATCATAAAGAGAAGACCTAGAGACCACACAGGCCAATACCCGACTCGGCTCTGAAATATCCAATCTGACAAGCTGGCTAGCTAAGGCCTGAACATCTAATGCCAAGTATCTCTCTGCTGCTGGAAGATACACTAAACTCCCCAAACTCTCCGCCCGGCGACTCAAGATATCGGCCACCACATTAGCCTTCCCGGGATGGTACAAAATGGTGATATCATAGTCCTTAAGAAGCTCCAACCACCTCCGCTTACGCAAGTTAAGATCCTTCTGTTTGAATAGAAGCTGCAAACTCCGATGATCATTGTAAAGCTCACAATGGACCCCGTACAAATAGTGCCGCCATATCTTCAAGGCGTGAACAATAGCTGCTAACTCAAGGTCGTGGACAGGATAGTTCTTATCATGGGTCTTCAACTGGCGCGAAGCATAAGCAATCACTCTACCCTCCTGCATTAGAACACACCCAATACTGATCCGCGAGGCATTACAATACATTGTGTAGGAACCAGAAACTGATGGTAGAACTAGAACTGGAGTCGTGGTCAGGGCAGTCTTGAGCTTCTGGAAGCTCTCCTCGCACTCATCTGACCACCTGAATGGGGCACCCTAGTGGTTCAATTTGGTCAAGGGCGATGCAATAGAGGAAAACCCTCTACAAAATGACGGTAATAGCCCGCCAAACCAAGAAAGCTCCTAATCTCCGTGGCTGAGGACGGTATGGGCCAACTCTGCACCGCCTTTATCTTCTTCGGATCCACCTGAATACCCTCACTGGACACCACTTTTCCCAAGAACGCCACTGAACTGAGCCAAAACTCACACTTGAAGAACTTTGCATAAAGCTTCTCCCCTCTCAATCGTTGTAACACAATCCTCAGATGTTGGGCATGCTCCTCCTGGCTACGAGAGTACACCAGGATATCATCAATGAATACAATGACAAACAAGTCCAAATACGGCTGAAACACACTATTCATCAGATGCATGAACATTGCTGGTGCGTTAGTCAGCCCAAACGACATCACAAAGAACTCATAATGGCCATATCGGGTCCTGAAAGCTGTCTTAAGAATGTCTGAGTCTAGAATCTTCAGCTGGTGATACCCTGACCTCAAATCAATCTTGGAGAACAACATCGCTCCCTGAAGCTGGTCAAACAAATCATCAATACGCGGCAAAGGATATTTGTTCTTGATTGTGACCTTGTTCCATTGTCTGTAATCAATGCACATTCTCATAGTACCATCCTTCTTCTTCACAAATAGAACTGGTGTACCCCAAGGTGACACACTAGGTCGAATAAATCCCCTATCAAGGAGTTCTTGAACCTGCTCCTTCAATTCCTTCAACTCAGCCGGTGCCATACTGTACGGTGGAATAGAAATGGGTTGAGTGCTCGGCACCAAATCAATACCGAAATCAATATCCCTATCGGGCGGCATGCCTACAGGTCTATAGGAAACACATCCGGGAAATCTCGTACCACCGGAACAGAATCAATAGTAGGGGCCTCTGCACTAACATTGCTTGCAAAGGCCAGATAAGATAGACAACCTTTCTCAACTATCCGCTGAGCCTTCAAGTATGAAATCACTCTACTGGGAACATAGTCTATAGAACCGCTCCACTCAACTCTCGGCAAACTCGGCATCGCCAACGTCATAATCTTAGCGTGACAATCTAGAACAACATGACATAGGGGCAACCAATCCATACCCAATATCACATCGAAATCGACCATACTGAGCAGCAAAAGATCCACTCTAGTCTCCAGACCCCCAATGGTCACCACACATGACCGATATACGCGGTCCAAAATAATAGTATCACCCACATGAGTGGATACATGAACATATGAAACTAGAAACTCATGGGGAATATCCAAATAATGAGCAAAATACGAGGACACATATGAATAAGTGGAACCAGGGTCAAATAATATAGAGGCATCTCTGTGGAAAACTGAGACAATACCTGTAATCACAGCATCTGAAGCAATGGCATCTGGTCTGGCAGGAAGAGCATAGAAACAGGCATGGCCGCTCCCTGATCGGCCTCCCCCTCTCGGGCGACCCCTAGCTAACTGAGCTCTACCCCGGGCTGGCTGAGCGGGTGGTAGAGGGGCTGGTGCTGATGACATAGACTGGCTCCTCTACGGAGTTGTACCTCCTACTACACGGGGACACTCTATCCTCATATGACTAAAATCCCCACACTCATAACAACTCCCCGGTGCTGGTGCTGGGGACTGAAGGGAGCCCCGAGCAACGTGATAACTGGCAGAAGGACCTGGCGTAGGTGAACCCTGACCTGATGGAGCACGGGATGAGCTCTGCGCTGGGAGGGCACCGAGAGATGAATGGCCCTGTTGATAACTATGAGAACCATGGCCGGATGATACACCACGGTGACCTGGACGAACCGTCTGAGCATGTCTGAAAGGACGGCCTCTACCGTGCTGGAACTGACCCCCAGAAGGAGCACCGCTAAATCCTCCCTGACGAGCAATGTCGATAACCTCATCAGAAGTAGCACCAGACACTCTCTCTCTAGTCATAAGCAATCGCAGCTGATAAGTGAGGCCATCTATAAACCTCGTAATCCTCTCCCTGTCTGTGGGAACCAACTAGATAGCATGACGGGCCAACTCCGAGAATAGCATCTCATACTGCGTCACAGACATATCGCCTTGACGAAGCTGCTCAAACTGTCTGGCAGCTCCTCTCTGCGGGACTGAGGCACGAACTTCTTCAGAAATATAACGGAGAACTGCTGCCAGGTAAGGGGCGCTGCGCCAACCGGCCTACGCCTCTTGTAAGCCTCCCACCAACTGAATGCAGCCCCAGAGAACTAAAAGGTAGTGAACGAGACCTCACTGGTCTCCAGAATACCTGTTGTACGGAGTATCCTCTGACACCTATCCAAGAAACCCTGTGCATCCTCTCCCTCTACACCACTAAAAGATGGAGGCTGGAGTCTCCCAAACCTCTCCAATCTACGCTGCTTATCCTCAAGCATAGCAGGAACCACATAGTCCTGAGCAACTGCAACCGGCTGGGCCGCCCCCGGTATCTGGAATCCCTGTACCACCTGCTCTGGTGTGCGAGCAGCGGGAGTCTGAGCACCTCCCCCGGCCTGATAAGTGGCTGCTGCGGCCGGAACAGAGACCGCCTGTAGTCAGAATCTAAGTTAAGGCCTCCTGAAGGCCAAGAATAACAATAGGCACAGGTGGTGCCTCAGCTGGTGCATCAACAATGGGAATTCGGTCCTGATCTGGGGCAACTAGTGGATCTGCAGGTACTGCCCCAACTATTGTGCGGGCTGACCTCTGCCCCTACCGCGGCCTCTACTACGACCTCAGCCTTTCGCAGCCCTGGCTGGTGGTACCGGTGGCTATCCATCCTGCCCGGTAGTACGAGTCCTCACCATCTGTGAGAGATTGAAACAAGAGATGTTTAGTTACTAGAATCAACAGATTCGCATGACAAGAATTCAAGAATGTGAAGTTTCCTAAGGGTTCGGCAGCCTCTCGGAGATAAGTACAGACGTCTCCATACTGATCCGCAAGACTCTACTAAACCTACTCATGACTCGTGAGACCTATATAACCTAGGCTCTATTACCAACTTGTCGCGACCCAAAACCTAACCCGTCATAATGGCGCCTACCGTGGTACTAGGAAAGGGAACCTTTCCAAAACACTTTAAAAATTTAACAGAAATGAATTAAGACATTTAAAATAACCAGAGTTTTTCATAAAATGGGGTAAAACCCAATTAAAATATAAGTGCGGAAAAATAGCCCAACATCGGGGTGTCACTAAGTCATGAGCATCTAACAACCAATCTAGAAACGGAGTCTACTACAGTCGGTGGTAAATGCCAATACAAGAGAGAAAAGATAATAAAAAAGGAGAAACAAGGACTACGGACGCCGGAAACTACCTCGTAAGTCTCCGATAATCAGCTCGCGCACGAACTCAGCGACTGCCAGAACCGTACACACCTGGATCTGCACATGAAGTGCAGGGTGTAGCATGAGTACAACCAACTTTGCAAGTAACAGAATTAAATAAGGAACTGAGAAGCAGTGACGAACTATAATAATTCAGATCATTTCAAAAGTTTTCAGTAAAGAGTGAACATGCTTTCAAATCTGGTGGTATAAGTCAAATCAATTCGAGCTCAAGTAAAATAGATATGAGTCTTCCAGAAATTTCACAATAACATCAGATAACAACTAAGTGCAACAATAAATAAAAGCAAGTACAGCCTCTCAAGGCAGCAGTCACTCAACTCATCTCAACAGCTCATACTCTCGGCTCTCATCCCTCAATACACACTCTTAATAGGTACTTGCGCTCACTAGGGGTGTACAGACTTCGGAGGGGCTCCTTCAGCCCAAGCACTATATTGCTGCGGCGCGCAGCCTAATCCAATATTGTTGCGGTGTGCAACCCGATCCCAAATATATATATATATATATATATATATATATATATATATATATATATATATATATATATATATCTTATGTTACGGCGTGCAACCCGATCCATATATCTCACAGCTCGCAGCTCGGCTCTCAGGCGCTATCTCAGTCACTAACCTCTCCAGCCCCTCGAGCTCACAGAATATCATAATAACCAGCCCAAACAGAGAATACAACAAGTATCAATAAGAAATGAGAGGAAACAGAGATATAACACACAATAAGACTGTGACTGAGCACAAGACAGTAATTAGCAATCAATTCAACAAGTATACGACCGCTACGGGTTCCAACAATGATATCATATGGTCTAAGCATGGTTTCTAATATGAAAGGCAGTCAATTGCTCAAAGACAAGAAAAAACAAGTAATAACAATGGCTATTCGACCTTACAGTCTCACGGGACGGACCAAGTCACAATCGCTCACGATGCACGCTCACACGCCTGTCACCTAGCATGTGCGTCACCTCCAAATATCACATTATACCAATTCTCGGGGTTTCATACCATCAAAACCAGATTTAAGATTGTTACTTACCTCAAACCGAGCAAATCTCTAATCCAAAATGCCTTTGCTTCACAAATCGGTCTCCAAACGTCCCGAATCTAGCCACAAGTAGAACAATACAATCAATATAGGCTAAAGAGATCAATTCCACAAGAAAAGTACTAAATTATAGCCAAAAATCTGAAATTGGCCCGAACCCGGCTCCCGGGCCCACATCTCAAAATTCGACAAAAGTCACAAAACCCGAAAGCTCATTCACTTACGAGTCTAACCATACTAAATTTACTCAAATCCGATAACAAAATCCTATTCAAAACCTCAAAATCCCAACTCAAGAGTTCTCCCTCTTTTTTCCTAATTTCTCACCCCAAATCACAAATTAGATGATAAAATTAAATATGAAATCATGGGATTTAACCAAAACCAAGTAAGAATCACTTACCCCAATCAACTCCACAAAAATCCCTTCAAGAATCGCTCAATTCCGTGCTCCCAACTCAAGTTTTTGATAAAATGGCAAAACCCCAATTTTTAAAAACTTTAATAGTGCCTAGACATTTCCTTAATCGCGATCGCGGAAATAACCTTGCGATCGCGAAGAACAACTTCGCTGCCCCAGGATTTTTACCCTACGCGATCGCAGAATCACCCACGCGATCGCGGATCACTGCCTCTCATACCTACTTGATTGCATCCTACCTCACGCGATCGCGTAGAGCATTGGGCACACCTCCCCTCCTGCTCAAATCCTTCTACACGAACGCGACCTTAGCCACGCGTTCGCGAAGCACAACTTCGCACACATACGCGATCGTGTTCCTAACTCTGCGATCGCGTAGAACAAACTCACCTCAGCCCCGAATAAGCTTACGCAATTGCGAATGAATCCCTGCGATCGCGTACAAGGAAATCAGAACCTACTGCAACCAGACTTTAGCTATCAAGCCAAGTCCAAAAATGATCCATTAACCACCCGAATCTCACCCGAGACCCCCGGGACCTCAACCAAATATACCAACACATTCCAAAATATCATACAAACTTAGTCGAGCCTTCGAATCACTCAAAACAACATCAAAATACCAATTACACCCAGATTCAAGCCTAAAGAACTTCTAAACTTTTAAATTCCAAAAACGATGCCGAAGCTTACTAAACCACGTCCGATTGACCTAAAATTGTGCACACAAGTCATATTCAATATTACAGACCTACTTCAACTTTCGAAATCGGAATCCGACCCCGATATCAAAAAGTCAACCTGCCGGTCAAACTTTCTAAAAATTCGACTTTCGCCATTTCAAGCCTAAATTAGCTACAGACCTCAAATTCATAGTCCGGACACTCTCTTAAGTCCAAAATAACCCAACGGAGCTAACGAAACCGACGGAACTCCATTCCAGAGTCGTCTTCATACACTTCCGACTATGGTCAAAATTCTGAGACTTAAACCTCTATTTAGGGACTAAGTATCCCAAAACACTCCAAAAACCAAAACGAAACCTCCCGGCAAGTCACAATAGCAGAAATAGATATGGGAGAAGCAGTAAATAGGGGATCAGGGCTAATACACTCAAAACGACCCGCCGGGTCGTTACAATATATATACACACACTATATTATAAGTGGGAACCTTCAAAGTTAACGTTGAATTATCAAATTATCCATTAGAAGTTGAGTGACCATTTTGTCCTTCACCCAATAAAAATATTATATTAAATGAATAATTTCAGCTGTATTTTTTAATTATTATTTACATATCAAACTTTTCACATTTCATCTTCTGTAACTCTTGTAACTTATTCCCTCATTAACCAGTGCATTAACCAACCTAATTCAGCCAACCTATTCGTTACTACAAAAATTTGTAGAATGAGGAGTTACACGTAAGTAAATTAATGGAGGTTAATTCTACTAATAAATATATGCAAGGGAAAGCCAAAGAACACCAACCAAGAAAGAAATATATAAAGGCAACGAAATGATTTTCATTTCTCACAAGGACGCTTTTGGAGGAGCAAATTTTCTTTGATCTTACATTTTCGCTTTCTTTCTTTTTTTTTCGTTTCCTTTTCTTTCTTTTTCATCCATAAAAATTTATAGGAAATAAAAGATATTGAGAGTTGGAGAAGTATATAGATATGATGGAGGCTAGAATAGAATAGTTTTAACTCTCACTACTTTTAAACTTCACGGATGATGAAAACCACCTGTGATACTAGTAGAGCTCGTGAGATATATGAAATCTTCTCTGAAAGGTTGATTTTAGGATTGACATTAATTGATGGATTCTTTTTAGTGTGTAAGATTATAATATTTTGAGATGAGAAGACAATATATACTATATTCATATATAACGATTTACAACCAAAAAAATGGTTTTGTTTATGTATTTAGAGGGTGTATCAAATAATATCTTGAGCACTTCAATTATTTTTCGTCTAACTAATTTTAAAATTTCGTTCCTTGTCATTTCTCTTAAGGTTTAAATATTTAATTTTTATAAGTTTTATCATGACTGTGAATATTACAAATTAGAACGTTGATATTATTTTTACCAACCAATGAAAGAAAATAAAAACAGTTGAATTTGTTGCAAAAATAAACATGAAAATTTCAAGCAAAAGCTTCCATAACAAGGAGAACCGAATCTCCCTTTCCTTTTTTCATAGTGTTTACAAATAAATTAAAGCGATTAATATAACTTTCAATTACGTGCATCACTCAGAAAGAAAGTTAAGAAGTTAAAAATATTAAATGATATACAATAATTAACTTTTTGTATGCTATAAAATTTGTTTGAAACTCAAACACTTTAGAATATGTAATAATTTTTTTATTTACTACAATTAAGTAATGATGGGTGTACACGTAGTTACACTAAAAGTGGGAAGGTACTAAGGTCAAAAGTTGAAAGACGAAAATGTCCATAAAAATTTGAATGATCATTCTATCCTTCACTTAAACACTATTCCTATAATATTCTTGTATTAAAAAGTAAATTACTTTCAAAAATAATAAATTTGCATTACCTTGATAAATAAGAAGAGTGAATTTCCGTACAATCAATTAGTGAAGCCAATTCAAATCCTTGGTGTCCTTTCATTTTCCTTACATTATTGCAAAAATGTATAAACTCTCCCAAACCTTTAGAATTCCATTGTCTATTGTCTATTGGATTGTTTTTCAATAAATGAATATCGTTCTTTTATTTGGCAAATCTGCTTACTATTTGCACGCAATAAATCTACAAATGTTAAATCAGGTAACTTTTTTCTTTTTCTGTTAGTTTTTGTGAGTGTTGTGCTAATTCTTTAGTTCTTGTATGTATTTTCAGTGAAACTACATTTTATTGACTCATTTCTAATACATGGAAAGTCTAATCGAGTACCTTACAAAACTCTTGTCTAGAATAATCTTGTCCAATTTAGATTTTACTTATATGACTGCTTGATATTTAACCTTCTATGTAACTGCTATTAATTTGCTTAATTCATATGACTTGCAAAAGAATATTTTATTCATGTTTTTAAATATTATTTCTATTTGCTTATTTGTCTATTTCATAGAAAATGGAAAAAAGAATGTAACAAGTGGTACTGTGTTGCTGTTGCAGTTTCAGTCAACTACTACTAATTGTTGAAAGATTTATTCTACACAGAAAAAAGACATTAAAAGCATTATATGGAGTTGATAGCAGCGACGAAAAGAAACAAAAGTGATTACGAAGATAAAAGTTAAGCAAACAAAATTCATTTTGGGCTGTACATACAACTTCTTGAACTATACATTCAACATTTTTCAAAGATGAAAGTCTCCGACAATTTAAAGCGGAATTTATAATATTTTCATTATATTCTAAATCTCTCCTCTTCGCACTTTTATAACCTAGGAAGAACTATCCTCCCTCATGTGTAGAGGTGTAAACATTGTTATTCATATTTCATGCTATTCTTTTCTTTTTGTATCTATTCTTGAATACGTTATCTTGGTGTGAAGCAAAAGCCTCAAATTAGTTTTAGTCCTAAACGTGTATATATATGTATATATATGTATGTGTGTGTTTATATATATATACTAATTTGATATTAGGCACATACTATTAGAACATTGAGCATTTTCTTGTTCTTTAGAGATACCATTAGGTGTAAACTTGGATTCCTATCCTTCATGTTTAGTTTTTTTTACGTTTCTCATTTAGAGAACAGTGATGTTTCTATGATGCAAAACTATTTTGGCTTGGCTGTTTAATAAATATTTGTTGCCTTCGACAGAAAAGGTAGGTTACTGTAACGACCTAACCAGTCGTTTTGAGTTCTAGCATGTCGTTCAGCGGTTTGAGGCCTTGGGTAGCTTCACTTCAGGTGCTACGACTTGTACGCGCGGTCAGAATTAAATTTCGTGAAGTTCGGAGTTGATTTGGAAAGAAAATTCTAATTTCGGAAGCTTTAAGTTAGAAGAATTGACTAAAGTTTGACTTTTGAGTAAACGACCTCGGAATCGGGATTTGAAGGTTCCAACTTCCAACATGTTTGTATGATGATTTTGGTCTTAGAAGCGTGTACGGGTATTGATTTGGAGGTCCGCAGGTCATTTCGGCGTCAATTGGCGAAAGTTGTAAATTTGATGATTTTTGAAAAGTTTGACCGGGAGTGGACTTTTTGAGATCGGGGTCGGATTCCGATTTTGAAAGTGGGAGTAGGTCCGTAATGTCAATAATGACTTGTGTGCAAAATTTGACGTCAATCGAACTTGATTTGATAGGTTTCGACGTCTAATGTAGAAGTTTGAAGTTCTAAAGTTCATTAAGCTTGAATTGGGGTGCGATTCGTGGTTTTAGCGTTGTTTGATGCGATTTGAAGGCTCTACTAAGCTCGTAATGTGTTTTGGGAATGATTGGTATGATTGGACGGGGTTCCGGGGGCCTCGGGTGAGTTTCGGACGGAAAACGGAACGAGTTCAGACTTGGAAGAACTGTTGAAGCGGCTTATGGTGCGATCGCACCTGCGAGGTTGTGGCCGCAGGTGCGAGACCGCAGAAGCGGCCCATGAGTCGTAAAAGCGGTAGGGGTGAGCTGGATGGGATTCCCAGGTGCAAAGAATATGCCACACCTGCGGGCTCGCAGATGCGGGTGGAGGAGCGCAGAAGCGGAATTGGGTTCTGCAGAAGGGGAATTGGGTTCCACAAAAGCGCTATTTGGGCCGCATAAGCGGAGGCTGCTGGCTTGAGATGGAGCCGCACCTGCGATGATTTTTTTGCAAGTGCGAAGCCATAGAAGCGGCTATTGGACCGCATGTGTGAAGGTCGGGCTGGACAGTGTGTTTCTTTAAAACGAGGGTTTGGCTTAATCCCATTTCATTTCGTCCATGGGAGCCGATTTTGGAGCACTTTTGGAGTGCTATCTTCATCAACTATCGTGGGGTAAGTGATTTCTTCACATTGTGAGTTAATACATAGTTTATATATGGATTTAAACCAAGAAAATTATAAAAATTGGGATTTTGGTAGAAAACCTAGAAAATTAATATTTTTGGATTTTGACCACGAAATCGGACATGGAATTGGGAATAAATTATATATTTTAGTTCGTGATTAAAGTTTATATAATCATCTATGCTCACTGGGGTGTGTACAGACTCCGGAGGGGCTCCTTCAGCCCAAGCGTGATATAAAGTCGATATGGCCAACTGCAGGCGGGTAGTCCCGATCCGTATAATAATAAAGCCTATAAGGTCTGCTGCAGGCGGACAACCCCGATTCATATAATAATAATATATATAGAGACAATATGGCCTACTGCGACGCACAACTCGATCCCATAAATATACTCTCAATGGACGAATATGACTGAGTGTGAAATGTACATTTTTAAAATGATTAATTTAACATCAACACGACCCCATGGGGGTCCAAAAATATCGGCACGTAGCCTAAACATGATCTTCAATAAGAGCCTCAGCTCAATTTCTCTAACACATGGAACATATTTAGATAATAGCATGATTCTTTAATTTTACAACTTCACAGGATTTATACAAGTCACAATTTTTATGGTGCACAACCACACGCTCGTCAACTAACGTGTGCGTCACCTCCAAACAATTTATATCATACCAATTCGGAGATTCATACCCTCAGAACCAAGTTTAGAAGTGTTACTTACCTCAAACCGTGTAATTTATTACTCCACTATGTCTTTGCGTAGCTAATCGGCCTCCAAACGCCTCGAATCTATTCATAAATAATTCGATTTAGTCAATACAAATTATAGGAATTAATTCCATATGAAAATATAAATTTTCCATCAAAAATCTGAAATGTTACCCCAAAATCGTCCGTGGGGCCTACATCTCGGAACTCGTCAAAAGTTACAAAATCCGAAAGCCCATTCAACCACAAGTCCAATAATATAAATTTTACCAAATTCCAACATCAACTCGACCCTCAAATCTTCAAATTAAACCAAGAGGGTTTTCTAAATTTTCCAACTTAATTCATCAATTAAATGTTAAAAATAACCATGGATTCGGGTAATTTGAGAAATATTGAGTTAAGAACACTTACCCCATTATTTTCCTTAAAAATCTCCCGAAAATCGCCTCTTCCCGAGCTCCAATGCGTCAAAAATAGAAAATGGGACAAAGTCCCATTTTCAGAACTTAAACATTCTGTCCAGCGATTCCTTCTTCGAGTTCGCGAAGCACAAAAATGCTACCAAAATTTTCTCCTTTGCATTCGTGACTCCTCGTCGCGTTCACGAAGCCTTCCGACCTCTTTCATTTGCATTTGCGAGCCACGAGCCGCGTTCGCGAAGGCTTAACACCAGGCAGGCTCCCAGCTCCCCTTACTCTTCGCGTTCGCGTTCGCGTAGGCTTCCCCAGCCTCTTCTTCGTGTTTGCGTCTTCTTCATCGCGTTCGTGATGGGCAAATCCCGGTAGCCCACAAATCTTTCTTCGCGAACGCTGAGACCCTTCGCGTTCACAAAGAACAACACCGGACAACAGTTGCAAAACAAGAAAAAATGATCTGAAACCATCCTGAAACTCACCCGAAGCCCCCAGGACCTCAACCAAATACACCAACAATTCCTAAAATATTCTACGAACTTAGTCGAAACCTCAAATCACATCAAACAATGCTAAAACCATGAATCATACCCCAATTCAAGCCTGATGAAATAAGAACTTTCAACTTCTACATTCGATGCTGAAACCTATCAATTCAATTCCGATTGACCTCAAATTTTGCACACAAGTCATAAATGATATAACGGAGCTATAAAAATTTTCAAAACTGGATTCCGATTCTGATATCAAAAAGTCAACTCCCTGGTCAAACTTCCAAACATAAATTTCTATTTTAGCCATTTGAAACCTAATTTAACTACGGGTTTCCAAATAATTTTCCGGACACGCTCCTAAGTCCAAAATCATCATACGGAGCTACTGGAATTATTAAAACTCTATTTCAGGGTCGTTTACACATACGTCGATATCTGGTTACTATTTTAACTTAAGCTTTAAACCTTGGAACTAAGTGTTCCAATTCATTCCAAAACCTCACCGGACCCAAACCAATCACCCCGGAAAGTCACATAACAACTGTAAAGCATAAATTGAACAGTAAATGGGGGAACGGGGTTGTAATACTCAAAACGACAGGCTGGATCGTTACACTCTGTGAGGGGGAAACTACCCCTAGGTGATGTATTTGTTATGTGTTACTTGTTGCGGGGGCTACGTACGCACAAGGTGATGAGACTCCGTACGTAGCTAGATTCATGTTATGTCGGGGTAGACTTAGGTTCCCACCATGCTATAACTGTACTATTTGAGTTGTCTCTTGCCTATTAAATTCCTTTATTTTACGTTGCGACTTGAGACTAGACTCATGTAGAATGATAGACTTGCTATTGTAGAGATTCAAAAGGCTTTATGATTAGCCGCAGAATAATTGTACTCCTTTTATGAATTTTCCCCATATGATGTGCTCTCATCGAAAGGTTTCCCTTAAAAATTCATGACTCACATGTGTAATCGTGAGTGGGGTCAAGGACCTGTAATGACCCGGTTAGCTGTTTTGAGTATTACAATCTTGTTTCCCTATTTACTGCTCAATTTATGCTTTATAGTTGTTATATGACTTGCCGGGGTAATTGGTTCGGGTCCGATGAGGTTTTGAAATGAATTGAGACACTTAGTCTCCAAGATGAAAACTTAAGTTGAAAAGGTTGATCAGATGTCGACTTATGTGTCAATGACCCCGGAATAGAATTTTTATGATTTTAATAGTTCCGCATGGTGATTTTGGACTTAGGAGCGTGTCCGGAAAATTATTTGAAAGTCCGTAGTTAAATTAGGCTTGAAATGGCTAAAATAAAAATTTTAGCTTGGAAGTTTGATCAGGGAGTTGCCTTTTTGTTATCGGGGTCATAATAAGATTCTAGAAATTTGAATAGGTCTGTTATGTCATTTATGACTTGTGTGCAAAATTTGAAGTCAATCGGAGTTGATTTGATAGGTTACGGCATCGAATATAGAAGTTGAAAATTCTTAGTTTCATTAAGCTTGAATTGGGGCATGTTTCATGGTTTTAGCATTGTTTGATGTGATTTGAGATCTCGACTAAGTTCGTATGATTTTTTAGGACTTGTTGACATATTTGGTTAAGGTCTCGAGGGCCTCGGGTGAGTTTCGGATGGTTAACAGATCAAATTTGGACTTAGAACAAAGCTGGAAAATTTGTTGCCTACTGATGCAAACGCACCTGCGAAAATTATCTCGCAGGTGCGAGTTCGCAGAAGTGAGCCTGGGTGCGCAGAATCAACATTGGTTTGGCAAGGACTGGGATTGCATACTTGCATATTACATCTCAGTCTCTATTGTTCATTGTTGATACATTATATCATTTCTATTGGGGCTGATTTTTCATGATTACTGAGCGCCCGAGAGACTGGAAAGATTTATGACTGAGTGAGGCCGAGGGCCTTATTGTGAGATATTATACTACAACACGTGAGTTGTCCGTGCAGCACGTGAGTTATCCATGCAGCACGTGAGTTGTCCATGCAGATTATAGTGCTTGGACTAAAGGATTCCCTCCGGAGTCTATACACACCCCCAGTGAGCGCAGGTACCTACTAAGAGCGAGAGCCGAGTGCTGAGCGACTGGAAGGTCTGAATGTTGCTATGAGATGATGCATTTATTTCATTATTGTTATACTACAGTTGTCGTATATCACTGTTTTGGAAATTTGTGAGAGATTATCTTCTTGTTCAGTCGTACTTGATATGAAAGTAATGTTTGGGCCTTAATTGTTGAACTTGCAAGCATGCCTACTTTCTTATGTTGGAAATTACTGTAATTGGACTTAGCTGTAAAGCTCGTCATTACTTTCAGTTCTTTATTTAGTATTTTTACTTGCTGAGTTGGTTGTACTCATACTACACCCTGCACCTCGTGTGCAGATCTAGGTGCTTTCGGATATGGCGATTGTTAGATCTCAAAGTGTTATCAGTTGGAGACTATCAAGGTAGCTATTTGGCGTCCGCTGGCCTTGACTCTCTTCCTTTCAGTTATTGTACTATTTTATATTTTCAGATAGTGTTTTTATCACTCAGACTTTGTTATCATTTAGATGCTCATGTACTCATTGACACCGGATTTTGGGAGTGAAATTTTATCATAAATTGTGGGATTTTCTGTTACATCTACATATTATGTTTTCAAACGTAAAAGATTATAGTATTTTATTGAGGTTAACGACTTGCCTAGTGTTGATATAGGCGCCATCACGACATGTAAGTTTTATGTTGTGACAACTTGGTATCAGAGCCTAGGTTATATAGGTCTCACGAGTCATGAGCAGGTTTAGTAGAGTCTTGCGGATCGGTATGGAGATATTTGTACCTATCTTCGAGAGACTACCGAACCCTTAGGAAAATCACTTTCTTGCATTCTGTCATGCGAATTGTTGATTACGGAAACTAAATTTCTGTTATTCTATTCTCTCATAGATGGTGAGGACACGTACTACCGGATCGGATGGTCAGTCACCAGTGCCACCAGTTAGGGCCGCGAGAGGCCGGGGCCGAGGTAGAGATCGAGGTGTAGCTCGTACAGCAGTTGGAGCAGCACCTGTAGCACCACCAGTTGCTCCAGCTCAGGAGCAGATTCCAGATATAGTTGAGCCGACAGAACCAGCTCAGGCACCAGTTGTGCCCATTGTGATTCCAGGCCTTTAGGAGGCTTTGGCCCAGCAATTGACAGTTTGCACTAGCCTTGCTCAGGTGGTTTCAACTCAGGTCGCACCAGCCACTTCTCTGTCCGAGAGAGGTACTCATACCCCTGTTGCCCGTACTCCAGAGCAGGTAGTGCAAGGACTTCACATACCGGGGACACTACCAGCCCATACGGCTGCAGCTGCTCAGGCCCCGGTAGTCCCCGTTATGGCAGATGATGAGTAAAGGAGACTTGGGAGATTTGGGAGGCTTAGACCTCCATCATTTAGCGGTGCTGAGTCAGAGGATGCTCAGGGTTTCTGGATAAGTGTCAGCGGATGCTTCGGACAGCGGGTATTCTGGAATACCAGTGGGGTCTCGTTCACTACTTTTCAGTTTTCTAGGGCTACCTTCAGATGGTGGGAGGCTTATGAGAGGCGCAGGATGGACAGTGCAGTACCACTTACATGGTAGAATTTATCTATTCTCTTTTTGGAGAAGTTCGTGCCGCAATCTCGCAGGGAGGAGCTACGCAGACAGTTTGAGCAGCTTCGGCAGGATGGCATGTCTATGAACCAGTACGAGATGAGGTTTTCTGAGTTGGCTCGCCATGCAGTTTGGTTGGTTCTCACTGATAGGGAGAGGATTAGGAGGTTCGTTGATGGCCTTACGTATCAGTTATGGTTGCTTATGACTAGGGAGAGGATATCTGGTACCACTTTTTATGAGGTGGTTGACATTGCTCGGCAGATAGAAGTGGTCTGTAGCTAGGAGAGTGGTGAGAGGGAGGCCAAAAGGCCTCGAAGTTCGGGCGGCTTCGGTGGAGTACCTTCTGAGGGCAGTCCTACCACAATAGAGGTCGTTCTTACAGGCATGCTCAAACGGATCGTCCAGCTCATCGTGGTGCATTAGCTAGCCACAGTTCTTACAGTGCTCACTCAGGCTAGTCTTCATTCAGTGCACTATTAGCGCAGAGTTCTCACCATGCCTTGTCCGCTCAGGCTATTTTGGGTAATTCCTCAAGTTATCACGATCAACAGTTATGTCAGATGAGGGGTTGTTTTGAGTGCGGAGAATTTGGTCATATCAAGAGAGATTGTCCTAGGTTATTGAGTGGTGATCAACATCAGAGTTCTCGGCTGATGGCACCAGCACCAGCAGTTACACTACCCGCCCAGCTAGCTCAGGGTGAGGTTCAGTCAGCTAGGGATCGCCCAAGATGGGGAGGCCGATCAGGTGGCGGTCGGTCCCGATTTTATGCTTTTCCTGCCAGGCCAGATGTCGTTGCTTCAGATGCAGTGATCACAGGTATTGTCTCAGTGTGCCACAAGGAAGCTTCTATATTATTTGACCATGGTTTTACTTATTCATATGTATCATCATACTTTACTCATTATCTGGATATGCCCCATGAGTCTTTAGTTTCACATGTTTGTGTATCTACACCGGTGGGCGATACTATTATTGTGGACCGTGTGTATCAGTAGTGTGTGGTAACTATTGGGGGACTGGATACTAGAGTTGATCTCTTATTGCTTAGTATGGTTGATTTCAATGTAATCTTGGGTATGGATTGGTTGTCTCCATGTCATGCTATTCTGGAATGTCATGCAAAAACTATGACGTTGGCGATGCCGGGGTTGCCGAAGGTCGAATGGAGAGGTTATCTTGATTATGTTCCTAGTAGGGTAATTTTTTATTTGAAGGCCCAACATATGGTTGGGAAGGGGTGTTTTTCATATTTGGCCTTTGTGAGAGATGTTGATGCTGACACTCCTACTATTGATTTTGTACTGGCAGTGCGAGACTTTTCAGATGTATTTCCTGCAGATCTGCCGGGTATGCCACCCGACAGGGATATTGATTTTGGTATTGACTTGGTGTCGGGTACTCAACCTATTTCTAGTCCTCTGCATCGTATGGCACCAGCTAAGTTGAAAGAGCAACTTTAGGAACTCCTTGATAAGGGGTTTATTAGGCCTAGTGTGTCGCCTTAGGGTGCACCAGTTCTGTTTGTGAAAAAAATGGTACTATACGGATGTGCATCCACTACATGCAGTTGAACAAAGTTACAATCAAGAACAAGTATCCCTTGCTGCATATTGATGATTTATTTGACCACCTTCAGGGAGCGAGGGTATTCTCCAAAATAAATTTGAAATCCGGGTTTCACTAGTTAAAATTTCGAGACTCGAATATTCTAAAGACGGTATTCAGGACCCGTTATGGTCGTTATGAATTTCTCGTGATATCTTTTGGGCTGACCAACTCCCCATCAGCATTTATGCACTTGATGAATAGTGTATTCTAGCCATATCTTGATTCATTTGTCGTAGTATTCATTGATGATATCCTGGTATACTCAGGTAGCCCGGAGGAGCATGCACAATACTTAAGTATTGTATTACTGAGGCTGAGAGAGAAGAAACTTTATGCCAAATTCTCCAAGTATGAGTTCTGGCTTAGTTCGGTGGCATTCCTGGGACACATAGTGTCCAGTGAGGGGATTAAGGTGGATCCGAAGAAGATAGAGGCAGTTCAGAGTTGGCCCAGTACATCTTTAGCTACTAAGATTAGGAGTTTTCTCAGCTTGGCCGGTTATTATCGTCGCTTTGTAGAGGGTTTATCATCCATTGCATCGCCTTTGACAAAATTGACCAAGAAGGGTGCTATTTCCAGGTGGTCGGATGAGTGTGAGGAGAGGTTTCAGAAGCCCACAGTTTGCGATATTCCATTCATCCGGGTGCCGCTAAGATGTACCAGGACTTGAGGCAGCACTATTGGTGGAGAAAAATGAAGAAATATATAGTTGGGTTTGTAGCTCAGTGTTTAAATTGTCAACAGGTGAAGTACGAGCATAAGAGACCGGGTGGATTGCTATAGAGACTTGAAATTCCGGAGTGAAAGTGAGAGCGTATTACCATGGACTTTGTAGTTGGGCTCCCGCGAACTTTGAGGAAGTTTGATGTTGTTTGGGTGATTGTAGATTGGTTGACCAAGTCCGCGCATTTTATTCCGGTTGGTACTACTTATTCTTCGGAGCAGTTGACTGAGATTTATATCCGCGAGATTATTCGCCTACACGGTGTGCCAGTGTCCATCATTTCAGATCGGAGCACGTAGTTTACATCACAATTTTGGAGAGCAGTGCAGCGAGAATTAGGTACACAGGTTCAGTTGAGTACAACATTTCACCCTCAGACGGATAGACAGTCCGAGCGCACTATTCAGATATTAGAGGATATGCTATGCGCTTGTGTCATTGATTTTGGGGGTTCTTGAGATCAATTTCTTCCACTGGAAGAGTTTGCTTACAATAACAGCTACCAATCGAGCATTTAGATGGCTCCGTATGAGGCTTTATATGGGAGACGGTGTCGGTCTTCGGTGGGTTGGTTTAAGCTGGATGAGACTAGGCTATTGGGTACTGATTTGGTTCAGGATGCTATTAAGAAGGTTAAATTGATTCAGGAGCGGCTTCGCACGGCGCAGTCTAGACAAAAGAGTTATGTCGACCGGAAGGTTCGCGATGTTGTTTATATGGTAGGGGAGAAGGTACTACTCCGAGTTTCGCCTATGAAGGGTGTTATGAGGTTTGGGAAGAAAGCCAAGTTGAGTCCTAGGTATATAAGAAGATTGGAGAGGTGGCTTATGAACTTGCATTGCCGCCTAATCTATCGGGTGTTCATCCAGTGTTTCATGTATCTATGCTCCTGAAGTATGTCGGAAATCCATCTCATGTTTTGGATTTCAGCACAATGTAGTTGGATGGTATATTGACTTATGATGTGGAGCTGTCACGACCCCAAATTCCCTCCGTAGGAGGTCATGATGGCACATATTCTCTAAGACTGGGTAAGCCTATCAATGCAGAATAATAATAAATATCTGAAATAAATAAACTACAATTCAACAATTACAACTCCCAAAACCCGGTAGAAATAAGTCACAAGCTTCTAAGAATTCATTCTCTATGTCTTTATACATTAGAGTCTAAGGCAAATAATTAAGAAAACATAGTAAGATAGAAGGGGACTCCGGAGTCTGCGGACGCTGGCAGATATACCTCGAAGTCTCCTCGTACAGCTAGTTCACTGATGCCAAGTCTGATAAGATGTACCTGGATCTGCACAAAAATATGTGCAGAAGCGTAATATGAGTACACCACAGCGGTACACAGTAAGTGCCAAGCCTAACCTCGGTAGAGTAGTGACGAGGTCAGGTCAGGCCCTACTGAAAAATAAATAATGGCATGATAAAATGTTTAACAATATAAAAAGATAAAATGACAATGGAAATGAATCAAGTAGTATGTCACCATTTAATTACACTAAATAATGGCAATTAATACCTCGTGAAAACAAAACAGAATTCTTTTCAGCTTTAAGAAAATCACAACAATAATCAAAGGCAACTGCGGCTATAAATCAATATCAACAAGGGCACTCCCGAGGTACCGCCTCGTAGTCCCAAATCATAAATAAATTCACAATATCTCATTTCCTTATATCACCGTGGGAGCCTTCACAATTTATTTTAAAGAAAACACTTTTCCCGAAATAGCATCCCGCGTTCTAGCCATCCTTATCACACCGCATGACTTCTAGTAGTTTTCCCTACTAGCCACGCGTATCAAGACACCCTTATCTCACCTCATGCGTTTCAACACACCAAACCTTATACCACCGCATGCGTATTAATATCACAATTTGCACCTCAAGTGCCCAAATATTTCAATTTGTCAAAATAAACCAACAACAATATTTTTCCATAATAAAGAGCGCGTGCTCATGCCAAAATAATTCATAATAATATTTTCCATAATAAAGAGCTCACGGCTCCATCACAATTAGTACGAGAATCTCACAAAATATTCAACAAATATAATAATTCACAAATTTACTACCTTGTTTTAAATATCAAAATTTTAAATGTAAAATACTTCATTTTTAATAATATTTAAATTAATAAATTCATCCTTCAAGAAACTCACAGAACAAAAGAAAACAGAGTTTCAACTAAATAGGTAAAACACTTAGCAGGAACAAGTCAGGCATATTTAAAATACGAAAATATATTAATGATGATGAATATAACAGAATAAAACAATTTAATTTATATGCAACAGTGCTCTACACAATTTAAAGACATAATCTTCCATATTTAGCCCGTGTACACACTCGTCACCTCATGTATACGACTTTAAACACATTGCAATTATCACATCAATACCAATCCTAGGGGAAATTTCCCCCACACAAGGTTAGACAAGTCACTTACCTCGACTTGCTCCAATTTAATCACGTAGTATGCCTTTTCCTCGATTTTCCGACTCTGACCGACTTGTATCTAGTCATATTCAATTCGATATAGTCAACAAAAATTATAGAATCAATTCCATAAGAAAATACTATATTTTTCAATAAAATCCGAAATTAACTCAAAAATTGCCAGTGGGGCCCACATCTCGGAATCCGGCAAAAGTTACGAAATATGAACGCACATTCAACCACGAGTCCAACCATACCATTTTTACTAAAACCGACATCAACTTGACCTCCAAATCTCAAATTCTCATTTTGAAATCTCTAGGCCCAAATCTTCTAATTTTACCTTAAAACATGTAATCTATTCGCAATATTCAATGATAATCCAATATATTTGACTAAAAATGATCATATGTGACTTACCTCAAGTTCCTCCGTGAACTCTCTCTGAAAAATCGCCCAAAACCGTGTTGAAAATGTCCAAAATGACAAAAATGTCGGAACCCCTCTGTTTTGTAATCTGTCAAGGCTTTCGCACCTGCGATGCACGTGACCGCATCTGCGCTTTCGTAGATGCGAAGGCCTCCCTCGCTTCTACGGCTAGCTTCACTTCTGCGATCCCTCGTCCGCATATGCGGTCTCCCAGATGCGGCATTTTCCTTCGCATCTGCGGCCATTACCCACTCGCCCCTTTTCGATTATGCGCTCCCACGCTCGCTTCTGCGAGCTCGCACCTGCGAGCCAAATTCCGCAGGTGTGATTGTATCAGTAGGCAGCAGCAAGTTCAATTGTTCTAAGTCCAAATTTGATCCGTTAACCATCCGGAACATGCCCGAGCCCCTCTGGACCTCAACCAAATATACCAACAAATCCTAATATATCATACGAACTTAGTTGAGTCTTCAAGTCACATCCAAAAACACTAAAACACGAATCACACATAGATTCAAGCCTAATGAACTTTGAAACTTTCAATTTCTACAAACGACACCGAAACCTATCAAATCAAGTCTGATTGACCTCAAATTTTGCACGCAAGTCATAAATGACCTAACGGAACTATGAAAATTTTCGGAACTGGATTCCGACTCCGGATTCAAAAAGTCAACTCCCCGGTCAAACTTCCAAATTTAAATTCCTATTTTATCCATTTCAAGCCTAATTTAACTACGGGCCTCCAAATAATTTTTTGGACGCGCTCCTAATTCCAAAATTACCATGCGGAGCTATTAGAATCATCAAAACTTTATTTCGGGGTCGTTTACACATAGGTCGCTATCCAGCCTACTTTTTTAGCTTAAGTTTTAAACTTTGGAATTAAGTGTTCCAATTTATTCTAAAAATCTCATCGGACCTGAACCAATTGCCCCGGTAAGTTATATAACAGTTATAAGGTACAAAATGAGCATTAAATAGGGGAATGGGGCTACACTTTTAACTGGCTGGGTCGTTACATCCTCCCCCTCTTAAACAAACGTTCGTGCTCGAATGGGTTTAGAATTATACCTGGAGTGGTGAAAAGATGAGGATAACAGCTGTGCATATCATGCTTGGTCTCCCAAGTCGCCTCCTCGATCGGATGACCCCTCCACTGAACCTTCACAGAAGCAATGTTCTTTGACCTCAGCTTTCAAACCTGCCCATCCAAAATAGCCACTGGTTCCTCAACATAAGATAAATCCTTGTCCAACTGAACTGAAGTCTAACACATGAGACGGATCGCCGTGATACTTCCAGAGCGTAGAAATATGGAATACCGGATGAACTGCAGAGAGACTAGGTGGTAGTGCAAGTCCGTAAGCCACCTCTCTAACTCTCTCAAGAATCTCAAAAGGCCCAATATAACTAGGGCTCAACTTTTCCTTCTTCCCGAACCTCATCACACCCTTCATAGGCGAAACTCGGAGCAAGGCCCGCTCACCAACCATGAATGCAACATCACAAACCTTCTGAACCACATAACTCTTCTGTCTTGATTGGGTTTTACGAAGTCGATCCTGAATCAATTCAACCTTTTCCAAGGCATCCTGAACCAAGTTTGTACCCAATAGCCTAGCCTTGCCCGGTTTGAACCAACCCACTGGAGACCAGCACCGCCTATCATACAAGGCCTCATATGGAGCCATCTGAATGCTCGACTGATAACTATTGTTGTAAGCAAACTCCCCAAGTGGTAAGAACTGATCCCAAGCACCCCCAAAATCTATCACACATGCACGAAGCATATCCTACAGTATCTGAATAGTGTGTTCGGACTGCCCGTCCGTCTGAGGGTGAAATGTTATACTCAACTCTACTTGAGTACCCAACTCACATTGTACTACCCTCCAGAATCGTGATGTAAACTGCGTACCCCGGTCAGAGATGATACATACCGGTACGCCGTGAAGTCTGACAATCTCGTGAATATAGATTCGAGCCAACTGCTCGGAAGAGTAGGTAGTCATCACATGAACGAAATGAGCTGACTTGGTCAGTCTATACACAATCACCCAAACTGCATCAAACTTCCGCTGAGTCCGTGGAAGTCAAACAATGAAATCCATAGTTTCATTTTGGAATCTCTAACTTCTGAAGCAATCCACCGGTCGCTGATGCTCATATTTCACTTGTTGACAATTTAGACACCGGGCTACATACTCCACTATGTCTTTCTTCATTCGCCTCCACCAATAGTGTTGTCTCAAGTCCTGATACATCTTTGCAGCACCCGGATAAATGGAGTACCGCGAACTGTGAGCCTCATGTAGAATCAACTCACGCAAACCCTCTACATTAGGCATACATAGCCTACCCTGCATCCTTAATACATCGTCATCTCCAATAGTGACATCCTTGGCATCACCGTGCTGAACTGTATCCTTAAGGACAAGCAAATGGGGGTCATCATACTGACGCTCTTTGATATGGCCATAAAGAGAAGACTGAGAAACCACACAAGCCAAAACTCAGCTCGGCTCGGAAACATCCAACCTTACAAACTGGTTGGCCAAGGCCTGAACATCCAAGGCTAAAGTTCTCTCTGCTATCGGTAAATATGCTAAGCTGCCCAAACTCTCCGCCTTATGACTCAAGGCATCGGCCACTACATTGGCCTTCCTGGGATGATAGAGAATGGTAATATCATAATCCTTAAGCAACTCCAACCATCTTCGCTGTCGCAAATTAAGATCCTTCTGTTTAAACAAATGTTGTAGACTCCGGTGATCGGTGTAGATCTTACAATGGACACCGTACAAATAATGCCGCCAAAGTTTTAAGGCATGAACAATAGCTGCTAACTCAAGGTCATGGACCGGATAATTCTTCTCATGTACCTTTAATTGTCTGGACGCATAGGCAATCACCCTACCGCCTTGCATCAACGCTGCACCGAGACCAATACGCGACGCATTACAATACATAGTATAAGACCCTAAACCCGTAGGTAATATCAATACTGGGGTTGTAGTCAAAGTTATCTTGAGCTTTTGGAAGCTCTCCTCACATTCCTCGGTCCACCTGAATGGAGCACCCTTCTGGGTAAATTTGGTCATAGGTGCAGCAATAAAAGAGAAACCCTCTACAAATCGGCGATAATACCCTGCCAAACCAAGGAAACTCCGGATCTCCGTAGCTGAGGACGGTCTAGAACAACTCTGCACTGCCTCAATCTTCTTCGGATCTACCTTGATCCCCTCACACGAAAATATATGACCCAAAAATCCCACTGAATCAAGCCAGAATTCACACTTTGAAAATTTTGCATATAACTTCTTTTCTCTCAAAGTCTAAAGCACAGTCCTCGGGTGTTGTTCATGATCTTCCCAACTCCGGGAATACACTAGAATGTCGTCAATAAACACAATGTTCAAAGAATCAAGATATGGCTGAAATACACTATCCATTAAGTTCATAAATGTTGTTGGGCCGTTGGTCAGCCCAAAAGACATCACAGGGAACTCGTAATGACCGTACCAAGTCCTGAAAGCAGTCTTCGGGATATCTGGCTCCTGAATCTTAAACTGATGATAGCTTGAACGCAAGTCAATCTTAGAAAACACTCTAGTACCCTGAAGCTGATCAAATAGGTCATCAATACGTGGCAGTGGATACCTGTTCTTCACTGTAACCTTGTTCAGCTAGCGGTAATCAATACACATCCGCATAGAACCATCCTTCTTCTTTACAAATAAAACAGGAGCACCCCAAGGCGATACACTGGGCCGAATAAAGCCCTTATCAAGAAGTTCCTGTAACTATTCTTTTAATTCTTTCAACTCTGCTGGGGCCATACGATATGGTAGAATAGAAATGGGTTGAGTGCATGATAACAAATCAATGCCAAAATCAATATCCCTGTCGGGTGGCATACTATAGGAACTGACTCCATGGTAGGAGATCCACTGGAAATACATCAGTAAAATCCCTTACTATAGGAACTGACTCCATGGTAGGAGTATCAACACTAACATCTCTCACATAGGCCAGATACGCATCACACCCCTTCTCAACCATTCGTTAAACTTTAAGAAATGAAACAACCCTGCTAGGAACATGATCTGAGGTACCTCTCCACTCTAGCCATGGTAGACCTGGCATAGCCAACGTCACCATCTTGGCGTAACAATCAAGAATAGCGTGATATGGCGACAACCAGTCCATGCCCAAAATAATATCGAAATCCACCATACTGAGCAATAATAAATTAGCTTTGATCTCAAAACCACTGATAATAATTAAACATGACCGATATACACGATCCACAATAATAGATTCACCCACGGGTGTAGATACATAAACAGAAGAACTCAAGGAATCGCGTGATACGCCCAAATACGGGGCAAAATCTGATGACACATAAGAATAAGTGGATCCTGAATCAAATAAGACTGATGCATCTCTATGACAGACCGGAATAATACCTATGATAACATAATCGGATGCAACAACCTCTATTCCTATCAGGAAGGGCATAATATCTGGCCTGGCCTCCCCCTTAGGGAAACCTCTACCTGTCCGACCTCTACCTCTAGCTGGCTGTGTAGGTGGAGTGGCAATTGGTGCAGTAATCATGGCCTGAGAAGCCTGAGGGCCCTGTGGAATAGGTGAGGCCTGAGAACTCCGTGAAGGTGCACCCCTCCTAAATCTGGGGCAATCCCTCATGATGTGATGAGTCTCACCACACTCAAAACAAGCCCTCAGAGGTCATGGCTATTAGGACTGGCACGGGCCTGATCGACTAGACTGTCCGCTGAAAGCACCCCGTACAGGAGGTACAATAGACACCGGCGATGCATAATATAGAACCTGAGGTCTGGGAGTAGCCGGAATACCACTGGAAGCTGGAAGTGCTGAATGAATAGGACGACTCACATAACCTCTAACATGAGGGGTGCAACTGAGGCACAAGAATTATTATATCTGCCAGAATCTCGGGGTGTCTTAGCTTCTCTCCCTTCCCTCTCCCGAGCCCACATACCTTCCAATCTCCTAGCAATTGACACCACTTGTTGGTATGTGATGTCCATCTCTAGCTCTCGGGCCATACTGAATCAGATACTAGGGTGGAGACCCTCAATAAATCTGTGAACCCGCTATCGAACAGTAGCAACTAAGGTTGGTGCATGCCTAACCAACTCACTAAATCGGACCGCATACTCTGACACGGTCATATAACCCTGGCGCAGCTGCTCAAACTCTGCGCGCCATGTATCTCTAAGACTCTGAGGAACATACTCCCTTAAGAACATATCTGAAAATTGAGTCCAAGTGAGTGAAGATGCCTCAGCGGGACTATCCAAATCATATGCCCGCCACCACTGGTAGGCTGCTCCTCTAAACTAGAATGCCGTGAAAGAAACCCCACTGGAATCCATAATACCCATAGTACAAAGGATAAGGTGACATTCCTCCAGAAAACCCTGAGCATCCTCTGAAGCTAAACCGCTGAAAGTGGGAGGGTGGTACTTCTTGTACCTCTCGAGCCTGAGATGCTCCCCCTCTGAAACTGATGTCCTAATCTCAGGCCGAACTGGGACAACTGGCTGCATTGGTATAACCTTTGGGGCATGGTCATCTTGGGCCCGTGGCTCTGGAGTACGGGCGGCAGGAGTCTGTGCTCCTCTCCCGGCCTGAGATGTGGCACGAGCAAGTGGAATTAACCCTACCTGAGCTAGAGTGCCAAACATGCTCAAAAACTAGGCAAGAGTTTCCTGAAGTGCAGGTGTAGTAACAGGCGTCTCAGGTGCATGTTCCTCAACTGGATCTACTGGTGGCTCTGGTACAGTAGCATGTGCAGGTGCTCTGGCTGCACCACGTGGTCTTCCTCGGCCTCGGCCTCTGCCCCGACCCCGGCCTCTTGCGGCTCCAACAGGGGGCACGGGTGTCTGATCATCGGATCCAGTTGTGCGTGTCCTCACCATCTGTGAGAGAATAGAACGATAATGGTTTAGAACTTTGAAGTCAACAATTGCGCACGATAAGGAATCAAAGAAGTGAATATTTTCCTAACAGTTCCATAGCCTCCTGAAGATAAGTACAGACGTCTCTGTACCGATCCGCAAGACTCTACTAAACCTGCTTGTGACTCATAACACCTATGAACCTAGAGCTCTGATACCAACTTGTCACGACCCCAAATTCCCTCCGTAGGAGGTCATGATGGCACCTAATCTCTAAGACTAGGTAAGCCTATCAATGCGGAATAATAATAAATATCTGAAATAAATAAACTACAATTCAACAATTACAACTCCCAAACCCCGGTAGAAATAAGTCACAAGCTTCTAAGAATTCGTTCTCTATGTCTTTATACATCAGAGTCTAAGGCAAATAATTAAGAAAACATAGTAAGATAGAAGGGGACTCCGGAGTATGCGGACGCTGGCAGATATACCTCGAAGTCTCCTCGTACAGCTAGTTTACTGATGCCTGGTTTGATAAGATGTATCTGAATCTGCACAAAAAGATGTGCAGAAGCGTAGTATGAGTATACCACAGAGGTACCCAGTAAGTGTCATGCCAAACCTCGGTAGAGTAGTGACGAGGTCAGGTCAGGCCCTACTGAAAAATAAATAATGGCATGGTAAAATGTTTAACAATATAATAAGATAAAATGACAATGGAAATGAATCAAGTAGTATGTCACCATTAAATTACACCAAATAATGGCAATTAATACCTCGTGGAAACAATACAGAATTCTTTTCAGCTTTAAGAAAATCGTAACAATAATCAAAGGCAACTGCGGCCATAAATCAAAATCAACAAGGGAACTCCCGAGGTACCTCCTCGTAGTCCCAAATCATAAATAAATTCACAATATCTCATTTCATTATATCACCGCGGGAGCCTTCACAATTTATTTTTTAAAAAAAAATATTTTTTCCGAAATAGCATCCCACGTTTTAGCCATCATTATCATACCGCATGACTTCTAGTAGTTTCTCCTACTAGCCACGCGTATCAAGTCACTCTTATCTCACCGCATGCGTTTCAACACCCAAACCTTATACCACCGCATGCGTATCAATATCACAATATATCATAATTTGCACCTTAAGTGCCCAAATATTTCAATTTGCCAAAATAAATCAACAATATTTTTCCATAATAAAGAACTCGTGCTCATGCCAAAATAATTCATGATAATATTTTTCCACAATAAAGAGCTCACGGCTCCATCACAATTAGTACGAAAATCTCACAAAATATTCAGCAAATATAATAATTCACAAATTTACTACCTTGTTTTAAATATCAAATTTTTAAATGTAAAATACTTCATTTTTAATAATATTTAAATTAAAAAATTCATCCTTCAAGTAACTCACAGAACAAAAGAAAATACAGTTTCAACTAAACAGGTAAAACACTTAGCAGGAACAAGTCAGGCAAATTTAAAATACGAAAATATATTAATGATGATGAATATAACAGAATAAAATAATTTAATTTATATGCAACAGTGCTCTACACAATTTAAAGACATAATCTTCCACATTTAGCCCGTGTACACACTCGTCACCTCATGTACACGACTTTTAATACATTACAATTATCATATCAATATCAATTCTAGGGGAAATTTCCTCCACACAAGGTTAGACAAGTCACTTACCCCGACTTGCTCCAATTTAATCACGTAGCATGCCTTTTCCTCGATTTTCTGACTCCGATCGAATCGTATCTAGTCATAATCAATTCGATATAGTCAACAAAAATTATAGAATCAATTCCATAAGAAAATACTATATTTTTCAATAAAATCCGAAATTAACTCAAAAATCGTCCGTGGGGCCCACGTCTCGGAATCCGGCAAAAGTTACGAAATATGAACGCACATTCAACCATGAGTCCAACCATAATATTTTTAGTAAAACCGACATCAACTTGACCTCCAAATCTCAAATTCTCATTTTGAAATCCCTATGCCCAAATCTTCTAATTTTACCTTAAAACATGTAATCTATTCGCAATATTCAATGATAATCCAATATATTTGACTAAAAATGATCACATGTGACTTACCTCAAGTTCTTCCGTGAACTCTCTCTGAAAAATCGCCCAAAACCGTGTTGAAAATGTCCAAAATGACAAAAATGTCGGAACCCCTCTATTTTGTAATATGTTAGGGCTTTCGCACCTGCGATGCACGTGACCGCATCTGCGCTTTCGTAGATGCGAAGGCCTCCCTCGCTTCTGTGGCTAGCTTCGCTTCTGCGATCCCTCGTCCGCATCTGCGGGCTCACAGATGCGGTATTTTCCTTCGCATCTGCGGCCACTGCCCACTCTCCCATTTTCTCTTCTACGCTCCCACGCTCGCTTCTGCGAGCTCGCACCTGCGAGCCTAATTCTGCAGGTGCGATTGTATCAGTAGGCAGCAGCAAGTTTAATTGTTCTAAGTCCAAATTTGATCCGTTCACCATCCGAAACACGCCCGAGCCCCTCGAGACCTCAACCAAATATACCAACAAGTCCTAATACATCATACGAACTTTGTCGAGTCTTCAAATCACATCAACAACACTAAAACACGAATCACACATAGATTCAAGCCTAATGAACATTGAAACTTTGAATTTCTACAAACGACTCCGGAACCTATCAAATCAAGTCTAATTGACCTCAAATTTTTCACAGCAAGTCATAAATGACCTAACGGAGCTATGAAAATTTTCGAAATTGGATTCCGACCCCTATATCAACAAGTCAATTCCCTGGTCAAACTTCCAAACTTAAATTCCTATTTTAGCCATTTCAAGCCTAATTTAACTACAGGCCTCCAAATAATTTTTTGGACGCGCTCCTAAGTCCAAAATTACCATGCGGAGCTATTGGAATCATCAAAATTTTATTCCTGAGTCATTTACACATAGGTCACTATCCAGCCTACCTTTTTAACTTAAGTTTTAAACTTTAAAACTAAGTGTTCCAATTTATTCTAAAAATCTCATCGGACCCAAACCAATTGCTCTGGCAAGTCATATAACAGTTATAAGGTACCGAATGAGCATTAAATTGGAAAACAGGGCTATAACTTTTAAAACGATTGGCCGGGTCGTTACAGGTGACGGTGACCATTTTAGACTAGCAGGTTCGAACGTTGAGATCAAAGAATATAACTTCAGTGAAGGTACAATGGAGAGACCATCCAGTCGGAGAAGCTACTTGGGAGACTGAGCGGGAGATGATGAGCAATTTTCCACACCTATTAGAGACTCCAAGTATGATTCTAAACTCGTTCGATGACGAACGTTTGTTTAAGAGGGAAAGAATGTAACGACCTGACCGGTCATTTTGAGTATTACAGCCTCGTTTCCCCATCTACTGCTCAATTTATGATTTACAGTTGATATATGACTAACCGAGGATAATTGGTTCGGGTCTGATGAGGCTTTGAAAAGAATTGTGACACTTAGTCTCCAAGATGAAAACTTAAGTTGAAAAGATTGATCGGATGTTGACTTATGTGTAAACGACCCCAGAATAAATTTTTGATGATTCCAATAGCTCCGTATAGTGATTTTGGACTTAGGAGCGTGTCAGAAAAATTATTTGGAAGTCCATAGTTAAGGCTTGAAATGGCTAAAATAGAAATTTAAGCTTGGAAGTTTGACCGGGGAGTTGACTTTTTGATATCGGGGTCAGAATCTGATTCTGAAAATTTGAATAGGTCTGTTATGTCATTTATGATTTGTGTGCAAAATTTGAAGTCAATCGGAGTTGATTTGATAGGTTTCAGCATCTAATGTAGAAGTTGAAAATTCTTAGTTTCATTAAGCTTGAATTGGGACATGGTCCGTGGTTTAGCATTGTTTGATGTGATTTGAGGCCTCGACTAAGTTCGTATGATATTTTAGGACTTATTGGTATATTTGGTTGAGGTCCCGGGGGCCTCGGGTGAGTTTCGGATGATTAACAGATCAAATTTGGACTTAGAACAAAGTTGGAAAATTTGCTGCCTACTGATGCAACCGCATTTGCTGGAAAAATTGGACTTAGAAATCATGATTAGATTATGTGTTGGTACTGTAGGGACCCACAGAGGTCGTGTACCTGTTGAATTATCTGCTCAATTGCTATTTTGTAATGAGTCATGATTTTACTTGCATATTACATCTCAGTCTTTATTGTTCATTGTTGATACATTATATCATTTCTGTTGGGGCTGATTTTTCATGATTACTGAGAGCCTGAGAGACTGGAGAGATTTATGACTGAGTGAGGCCGAGGGCCTGATTGTGAGATATTATACTACAACACGTGAATTGTCCTTGCGGATCTAGATATTATACTATAGCACGTGAGTTGCCCGTGCAATACGTGAGTTGTCCGTACGGATCCGAATATTATACTATAGCGCGTGAGTTGTCCGTGCGGATTATTGCGCTTGGGATGAAGGAGCACCTCTGGAGTCTGTACACACCCAGTGAGCGCTGGTACCTACTAAGAGCGAGTGCCGAGTGTTGAGCGAGTGGAAGGACTAAGTGACTGTTGCTATGAGAGAATGCATTGATTTCGTTATTGTTGTACTACAGTTGTCGTATATCACTATTTTGGAAATTTCTGAGAGATATTATCTTCTGGTTCAGTCGAACTTGATATGAAAGTATTGTTTGGGCCTTAATTGTTGAACTTGCAAGCATGCCTACTTTCTTATGTTGGAAATTACTTTAATTTGACTTAGCTGTGAAGCTCGTCACTACTTTCAATTCTTTATTTAGTATTGTTACTTGCTGAGTTGGTTATACTCATACTACACCATGCACCTCGTGTGCAGATCCAGGTGCTTCTGGATACGGCGACTGTTAGATCTCAAAGTGTTATCAATTGGAGACTATCAAGGTAGCTGTTTGGCGTCCGTTGACCTTGACTCTCTTCCTTTCAGTTATTGTACTGTTCTATATTTTCAGACAGTATTTTTATCAGTCAGACTTTGCTATCAATTAGATGCTCATGTACTTAGTGACACTGGATTTTGGAAGTGTAATTGTATAAAAAATTATGGGATTTTCTGTTACATCTACATATTATGCTCTCAAATGTAAGAGATTATAGTGTTTTATTGAGGTTAACGGCTTGCCTAGTGTTGAGATAGGCACCATCACGACATGTGAGTTTTGGGTCGTGACAGGACCCGTCAAAGCTTCTTATTCTAATGGGTTCGAGTCGTTCACCTCGGCAAGATAGATACATCTATGGTTCGTATCGTTCGACCCTCGGCAGTGCGCACATTATAATGGATCGGGTCGTACGCCTCGGTAGAATTTTGTATCACACTCTCATGAGAGCGGGTCGTTCGCCTCGACAATAAAATAAATGTATCTATGGTTCAGAAATATTATGATGGATCGGGTCGTATGCCTCGGCATTTCTATAAAATACTCTTATGAAATCGTGCGTAATAATTGATAAGAAGGCAGTATATCTGTGAGTTTTCCTAATTTGAACTGTGGCGACCTATCTGGTGAGGTCCATTATATATACTCCGACTGAGGAGGTAACTACTAGCTGAGAGTTTGAGTTATTGTTGAGAGGAGAATTTTACCACGTATTTATACTTGTTATTTTATTTATTTTCTTTGACTCACATCTGTTTACTTCTACCGTATCTGTCTTATTGGACCATTCGTAAATGTTGATGTCGACCCCTCGTCACTACTTCTCTAGGGTTAGGCTAGATACTTACTAGGTATGCGTTGATTTACGTACTCATGCTACACTTGCTGCACATTTTGTGCATGTACATATATGTCTGGTGGTCTTTTGGGCGCAAAGGTCGCGGCTATTGCGGGGACTTTACCGTGAGCTGTATTTTATGTTACGATCCGCAGCCTACAGAGTCTCCATCAGAGTTATTTATATTCTCCTGTCTAATTTGTATTCCAGATAGATATTGTAGTTTATTATATTTCCTAGTTGATACTCATGCACTTGTGACACCGGGTTTTGGGAATTCCTACGAGTTGTTCATTATTGTAGTTCATGTAAATATTATTATTTACTCTGTAAATTCTATTTCATACTATTTAATTAATAAAAATTATGATTTCAAAGTAATAAAATTAGTAATTAAATTGTTCAATCTTTGTTTGCTTGCCTGACAACGGCGTTATGCGCCATCACGACCTATAGTAAATTTTGGATCGTCACAGTTACGATGTTACTCTCAATTCTCATGTGATGGGCTTAGAGTTAAATCCAAATTCCTACTTGTTTTTTTCATTGAAATAGAACTATATCAATTGTCGAATAACCTTAGGAGCACTTCATATTCATCCCCTTGTGTTCATTTTGCTCTCTATTTCTCCACTTTTTTTACTTTTATCAAATAAAACTATATATATACTCAGTGATATGGAGTACACGCGCAATACGCGTGCTTAGAACTAATAAAACAAAACTTATGACAAAACGTACAATTTGAAGCCTATATAAGCTTTTATCCCCTAAAGTATTTAAAGCCCGAGGTTCTTAAATTATTTTATTAATGGATATATAAGAATCATAAACGACGCTTATTTTATACCAGATGAAGCAGGGGCATAGGCACCTTACCTCAAACGGTGTTACGTAACACCGCTTCGTCAATTTGTTTAGTAAATATTTATGTATTGATCATAAGAGAAATAAAAATATTTGGTATAGATATAAAAAATGATACAATTATCGTTAAAGTGATTTATTTATTTATTTATTCACCTTTTCAAATATTAAACGTCGCTATAGTATAAGATACTAAATGCCATGTCAAGAATTTGATAGGACCTATGTCAAATTAGAAGAGATTGGATCCACCAATAAATAGGCTACATTGTTCAAGAAATGTTATGACATGGAGTTAGCTACATAAAAAAAATCATAATTTAAAAAGTTTTACGAACTTAACAAGAAATTACTAAAGCATTATTAAAGATTAATTAAGATGGTCAAATGCACAATTTGTAACAGACACAAGAAGAGACAAGTAAATCTTAGAACATAAACTCCAAGTTTTCACGACTTGTTCAAGATTATATTATTTTCTTTGTTCTATGTGGAATTAAGCTTCTTCAATGAGACAATGAGAGACCCCTAGAAGGCAAGAAGCATTTCAAAATTTCTTCCCCTTTTCCCTTGTCAAGCACAAAGTAAAATATTTTTCTTATATGAAGTCGTAGAAAAATAAAATAATTTTTTTCTGACTAAAGTACAATAGTAGCATCTTTCTTGATTCATGACAAAGTCAATAAAATATTAAGTAGTTTAATATAGTAATAAACTAAAAGAAGTTGTGTACCTTGTACCACAAAATGCTTTGGTATATGCCGAAACGAAAAAGACTTGTGAAACACAAAACACAAATTTTCACATTCCTCCCTTTTATTTTATTTTCTCTCTTTCTTTTTCAGATAAAATCATAAACGAAGAATCTAAAGTTTAAAAAAGACATGGTTGGGGCTATATGTTTGAAGAATTACTACGAGAGGAATAGGAAAAGTTGAAAAATAAATAAATAATGGGACACTCAGATATGCTCATTCACTGCTTATGGTTTATTATTTTCCCATTCCTTCGTAATAACTTTAGTCCCTCTTCATTTTCTTTGATTCATTCTTTTCAAACTTCTACTTCTTTATCATTCCCTATACAGGAATTTCGAGAATTACTCCCATAAAAATCTTTACAATTTCTTTGTTAGATCTCTCTCTTTCCCTCTTCATCACTTTTGATTAAACTATCTCTGATTTAAAGTAATATTACATCCGTTCCAGTTTATGTGAACTTATTTCCTTTTTTGTCCGTTCCAAAAAGAATGATCCCTTTCTAAATTTAGAAATAATTTTGTAAACTTATAATTCTACCCTTAATGAGAAACTTTTATAACCACACAAATACTCTGGGTCCCTTTTTGAATTGTTTAGGACCACAAATTCCAAAAGTCTTTATTTTTTCTTAAACTTTGTGTCCAGTCAAACAGGTTCACATAAATTGAAACGGAGGGAGTATTTTGACAAATTGAATTTGTTTTAAAATATTAACGTTAAATAGAAGTAATTTATTTTGTCAATCTATCCTAATTGTTCCACATAGTGAAACGTTAGTCAAGTGATCATTTAGAGTTTTAGACTAGTATTTTTATAATTAAATCTATTAAATATCTTTCTGAAAGAGTGCAAGCATTTTAAACAGGAAATTATACGTATCAATAGGAATATGTTTTATCTGATTTAGGAAAATTTCCATAATCACTCGAACTATTCTACATTGAATTCCCTTCCATTCATCAATATATTCGTTTTTTCTAGAGCCCTTGTCATACTTAAAAATTTCTACACACAGCTATTTCCGAGTAGTAAAACAAAGTCGGACACCCAATAGAACAAGTCTATCATTGTACTTGACACCACCAAATGGCATTACCTCTTTATAGCCGGCCACTTCATTCTTCCTCTTATATGTACTTCACTCCTTACTATTCCACCAATTCCTTTTCCCTTCTCCAAAATCCATAAGGAACAAGGAATTATGGAAGATTGAGATATTGTAATCACAACCTCTCTATGCACTACACGTTCGTTTGTCATTATTTCTAATCTCGTTCAATTCTTTACAGGCACATATCGATAAAGTGATCATCGAAAATGGATCGACTATTAAGCTTAGAACCAACAAATCTGGTGACGATAAGATTTGAACCAGGTCAGAAGTGTTCAGGGGAGTTAACTCTCCGGAACGTTATGTACACCATGCCAGTGGCTTTCCGACTACAGCCAGTGAACAAGACACGTTACTCGATCCGTCCTCAATCGGGTATCATCTCTCCATTAACCACAATCACCTTAGAGATCATTTACCATCTCCCTCCAAACACAACTCTCCCTAACTCTTTCCCTCATTCTGATGATTCATTCCTCTTACATAGTGTTGTTGCCCCAGGAGCTGCTATTAATAAGAACCCTTCTTCCACCTTAGACATGGTCCCAAGTGATTGGTTCACCACTAAGAAAAAACAAGTATTTATTGATAGTGCTATTAAAATCATGTTTGTTGGTTCACCTGTATTATGTTATCTAGTAAAAAAAGGTTACATGGATGAAATTAGGGAAGTATTAGAAAAAAGTGACCCTAATTGGAAACCAGTTGATTCAGTTGACTTTGAAGGTCAAACTTTACTTCACTTAGCCATTTCACAAAGCAGGCCTGATCTTGTACAATTACTACTTGAATTTGGGCCTAATATTGAGGCCCATAGCAGATCATGTTCAAGCCCACTTGAAACAGCAGCAGCAACAGGAGAATCACTAATTGTTGAACTCTTATTAGCTAAAAAAGCTAGCACTGAAAAAACAGAGTTCTCTGCTTCTGGTCCAATACATTTAGCTGCAGGTAATGGCCATTTGGAAGTACTAAAACTGCTTCTACTCAAAGGTGCTAATGTGAATTCTTTAACAAAAGACGGGAATACGGCTTTACACCTCTCTGTTGAAGAACGAAGGAGGGATTGTGCGCGTCTTTTGTTGGCGAATGGTGCTAGAGCTGATGTACGAAATGCTAAGAATGGTGACACGCCTTTGCATATTGCTGCTGGTTCGGGAGATGAACAGATGGTTAGAGTTTTGCTTCAAAAGGGAGCTGAGAAGAATATACGTAACAACTATGGCAAAACGGCTTATGATGTTGCAGCTGAATATGGCCATAACAAGCTTTTTGACGCCCTCCGTTTAGGTAATCTGAATTGGATTAACTGAGTATACTACCTTTGACTCCAGCTATATTATACGAGACACACATATACATATCATATATAGAAAGGTTAAAAAGTAGTTATATATTAGAAACATAATTTTATTTATATACAATGATAATGTAAAGAATATTTTACACTAAAAGTATATTTAACATGTGTACCAGTTGATCGGTCTAATTTTTTAGTTTACTACCCCCTCTTATCATGCGTTGACTGTTACATTATTTAATTATCTTTTAGGTGAACAGGTAATGTAACTCTTTTGTTATATTGTCAGCGCACATATAGAAGTTAATCTCATTAATAACAAAGTTTAACTTCTGTGAATTATTGGTGTATAATATTTCATTTTTGTAGTATTAGGTCGAGGTAATCTATAATAACATGTAAGTGTTAATAGTAAACCTAATTTAATTATCTAGAAAATAAGGTAAATAACCTGAAATAACTGATTAAAATATTGATAGCGTAAAAATTCTTTATATATATCTTCAATGCATATAATTTAAACCTTAGTAAATAGATTGCACGGCTGATCTAAATTCTTGATTTGCCTCTGTAGGTGACAGTCTATGTGTGGCGGCTAGAAAAGGCGAAGTAAGAACCATACAAAGGTTGCTAGAGAATGGAGCTAGCATCAATGGACGTGACCAACACGGTTGGACTGCATTGCACAGGGCATGTTTCAAAGGAAGAATAGAAGCTGTAAAGGCATTAATAGACAATGGAATTGATGTAAATGCAAGGGATGAAGATGGATACAGTGCCTTGCATTGTGCAGTGGAATCTGGCCACGTTGATATAGCCGAGTTGCTAATTAAAAAAGGCGCAGATATTGAGTCAAGAACTAGTAAAGGGATTACTGCATTGCAAATTGCAGAGTCATTGCATTATTCTGGTCTCACTAGGGTACTAATGCAAGGTGCAACCAAAGAACAAGTTGGGGCAATGGAGACAAATTTTGTGAAATCGTCTGGGAAAATGGCTGTTAAAGATGTAGAAATTGGGAATGTCAAGAAAAGATCTGTTAATAAATCATCAAGAGTTCGGAGGAGCAGCTTTGATAGGACTGTTCCATTGGCTGTTGTGTGATAATTTCTTGAAGTTAAATGAACTGAATATTCCTTCTTTGTTGAGGAAAGAATGTTTCATCCTCTTGATTTGGGTGATCGGAGTAGATATTATATAAAAGACAGTTTAGTGCACTAAACTCCCATTATGTGTAAAATGATCAGATTCGTCGAGTCATCAATAGTAAGTTGTTAGGTTTTAATAATTGTAGTTGCTCTATTCCAATGCCAATATCTTTTACTTTTCACGTATTGTTGTTGTATCTGCTTGTTTGGATAGTTGTTACCTATTATATTGTATCTTATTGTTACTTTAAATATAACGTTTGTTTTAATTGTTACTTAAATTTTATTGAATTGTATCATTAAATCCGTCGTCGTTAAGTAATAACTAAAAGTGTCATTTTATGTAACGACCGATTGGTGTGGTCGCGTAGTTACTCTTTTTACCCACAAAGCTAATGTGGGAGACACATCAAATGCCACAGTGGACGTGCACAGTCAGCTAAAGGAGAAAACACTCAGAAGGAGCACACGCATGAAGGCTCTGCCTAAAAAGTTAACTGATTTTGTAATTGAAGCTGGGTGATGAAATTGCGTGAAGCGGAGTACGTGAAGGGCAATGTGTAAAGATACTAGTTAGTTATAAATAGCTATCAGTAAGAATATTAGAGGAGACTATTGTGATAGTGGAAACTCTATCTCCTTATCTCATTCGGTAAATCTCTCTTCTCATCTCCTCCTGCAATACTGCTCTATTAATATTCTCCTAATTTAGTTTACTTGTAATTCCAATTGAGTGATTAATACAATCGTTAGTTCCATTGAGTTTCAGTAAATCAGATTGTTTCATTGGTGCTTTCATCCCGAGGTCCTTCCATGGAGGACCAAAAGGTACTCAAGGCTCTTGTTGATGATTCGGTTCGTGATTTAATTCGTGAGGTGAAAGATTCAATTTCTAAGGAAATGACTGAGATGCGTGAAATATTAATGGAGATAGTATCCACTAAGGTTTCGATGGGAGATAGGCGACAGGAACTCGCACCGGTGGCCAGGACTCCCCGACACAAACAAGCATCAGTGGAGTTTGGGTGGTTCTATGGTAACAACCATGATGCCTGGATATTCCTAGCGGACCGCTATTTTGATTTTTACAAAATTGAGGAGGACCAGAGATTGACAGTGGCTTCATTCTATTTTGACGGCGAAGCATTGGAGTGGTACAAATGGTTATTCCGCAATAAACAGTTGGTTGACTAGCCACACTTTGTGGAGAAGGTGCGTATACGTTTTAAGGAGAAGGGGCTCGAGTCGGTAGAGGGACGTTTGGCGAAGCCCCGGTAGGTCACCACCGTGTCTCAGTTGCAAAAACGATTTGAGGCCATCGCTAATAAGACCGACGACATGTCGGATAGACTCATGGTTAGAATTTTTATATCTGGGCTTATGGATGATATTAAAAAGCATGTGTTGAGCGATGGGCCTAAAAATTTTGAGGAGGCTGTCTCGTTGGCCAACATCCATTAATGATGGATTCTGATTGAGAAGGGTCCTGTTTGACCGCTTTAGCTAATAAGGGGCTTCTCTTTTTTACAGTCTCAGTTCCTCTGCATACAATCATCCTTCACCATCGTTCGTTTCCACCAACCAGGCAACACCGACTAAACCTCATATTATATGTCTCACCCATGCAGAGATTCAGAGTCATCGTGAGCGCAACCTATGCTATTATTGCGAGGAGAAGTATTCAGCGGGCGATAATTGAAAATCGCCACCTCAACTGCTTCTCCTCACTGATGGATCTGATGTGGAACCCACCTTACCAAAGCCTTTGTCTCTAATGACATTTTTGCAGAGGAGCTGCAATGCCTTGAGCTTAAGGAACGATCCACTATATCATATCATGCATTGGCTGGCAAAAATTCTTCGTTCACTCTCCGATTTCTGTGACATGTGAATGGGTCCCCCGTCCAGGTTCTGGAGGAAGGTGGTAGCAACCATAACTTTATCCAGGCAAGGGCAGCTAAGTTTTTACAACTTCCCTGTAACGACCCGACCGGTCGTTTTGAGCATTTTCACTTCGCTTGGTGGTTTGAGGGAATGAGTAGCTCTGTATGATATATTATGACTTATGTGTACCATCGATTTTGGTTTTGGGGTGATTCGGAATTAGTTTGGAAGGATAAATTTCATGTTTGAAGCTTTAAGTTGGAAGAGTTTACCAAGTTTGACTTTTTTAGTATTTGACCTCGGATCGAAGTTTTGATGGTTCCGTTAGGCCCGGATGGTGATTTTCGACTTGGGTGTAATCCCGGATTCGCATTTGGATGTTTCTAGAAGTTTTCGGCACTATTTGGCGAAAGTTAGCAATTTGAAGGTTTGTAATGTTCACAAGTTTGAACGGGAGTTGACTTTGATGATATCAGGTTCGAATTATTATTTCGGGAGTTGGAATAGGTTCGTTATGTCATTTGGAACTTGTATGTAAATTTTGGATTCATTCCGTATTGGTTAGGCTTGAATCGGACGCTTGGTTCGAAGTTAGAAGTTTATGAACTTAAGAGATTGATCTTGATCGACGATTCGTGGTTTTAATTTTAATATGTGTGATTTGAGGCCTCGAGTATGTCCGTAATATATTTTGAGACTTGTTGGTATGTTCGGACAGGGTCCCGAGTTGCTCGGGTGAGTTTGGGTGGTTTCGGACCATTTCTAGGCCATTTTGAGTTAATGGATTTTGGCTACAGCAGTGTGCATCACGATCGTGGACTTTGGTTCGTGATGAGTAAAATGGGAAAAGGGCACCCGTGATTAGCGGAGCATTCTTCGCATTCGCGAAGAATAAATTCCGTTTTCACTAACATGACTTTAGAAGCTTATATCTTGTAATCTATAAGGAATTTGGAGATGATCCAAAAAGAAAAGTTGTAGCCCTTTGTGTTTAGTTTTTAGAAAAATCAAATTGTTTGTCTATTAGAGTTTTGTAGAAAAAATTTATGACTGATACACTCCAGGCTGTCTGGAAGAGTTGGGCAAGCTTGCTGGAATTCGTTCGTCGCGATCACGGGGGAATGCTCGCGATTGTGATGTTGGGGACTGCCATCGCAATGTTGGGGACCGCGATCGCGAAGAGGGAACCCTAGAAGTGCATTAAAACATCAAATTTCTAGATTTTGAGTTCATTTTAACATATTTTGAGCTATGGAGCTCGGATTGAGGCGATTTTGAGGCAATTTTCACCATATGAATTAGGGTAAGTGTTCTTTACTCGGTTTTGATTATATTTCATGAATCTATCCTTCATTTTTGGCATTTGGTTGATGATTGCAAAAGAGAAATTGGGGGGGGGGGGGTGTCTAAAATTTCATAAAGTAAATTTTTGAGTTTTGAACATATTCAGAGTCAGATTTGAGTGAAACTAGTATGGCTGGACTCGTAATTGAATGAGTTATCGGATTTTGTGAGTTTTGTGACGCTCCAAGGTGCGGGCCCAGATTTGACTTTTTGGTTGACTTTGGGCTTTTGATTAAAGATTCTACCTTTATCGATTGGGTTTGTTTCCTTTGGCATTATTTGATGTTCTTGAGTTGCTTTCCCCGCAGCATCGTTTTGCTTACTTGGTATTAGATTTGGCTTGTTCGAGGTAAGTAACACTTCTAAACTTGGTGCTGAGGATATGAACCCCTAAATATACGTGTTATGTGTTCGGTGTTGAGGTGACGGGCGTGTAGGCATGCACCGTGTGAAGTATGATTCGGTTGATTTCGCGATACTGTGTAGCTACCTAATCTTATTTTTATTTATGAAATTTCTACGTGCTAGAGAAATTGAGTTGTGATCCATGTTAGAATCATGTTTAGGCTATATGCTTATTCTGTTGGGACCCGCTGAGGTCATTTTTGTTGTTGAGTTATTTTCTTAAATTGCATTTACATACTCAGTCATATTCATTCATTTGTATATCATATCTCAGTCTCTGTTATCATTTGTTGTCATATCATGTTGTTATCATTATTTGGGATGTTAGGCATGAGATTTGTGAGCCCGAGAGACTGGAGAGATTGATGATTGAGTTGGGCCCTGAGAGCCGGATTGTGAGTGATATTGATGGGATCGGGATGCACGCCGCAGCAGGTATTATTGATTCATGATGGGATTGGGCTGCACGCCGCAGTAGGTATTATTGATTCAAGATGGGATCGGTGTCTGCACACCCACAGTGAGCGTATTTACTATTGATTCATGATGGGATCGAGCTGCGCGCCATAGCAGGTACTGTACAGTGCTGAGTGACTGAGTGTGTTGAGTTATTGAGCGTGATGAGTGGGAGTGTGAGAATGTGATATTGAGTACTCTGAGAGTGTGAGAATGTGATATTCAGTACTCTGAGAGTGTGAGTACATGAGTTCATCATTGTGACGTATTGCATCTGACGTGCATACTTGTCATATAAGCATAGAGATGCATTTCCTCATGTTACACGGTTTTGTGACATTTATGACTTCACATGCACATTGACATGTAGGCATAGAGATGTACTTTCCTCATGCTATATGATATTGAATCACCTTATCTGTTGTTGAAAGTTTTTGGGAAAAATCAAAGGTTTCTAACTCATATTTTGGTAATTTCGATGAAGGATTTGGGTTTTACCGTTATACTTGAAAAGCATGACTATTTTCCGTAACTGTGAACTAGTTGAGCATCATATCTCTGAGTCTTGTACCACTTTTATTATATTGTTATGAGTTGTTGTTGGCTATTGGTATTGGAATCTAACCTTTGTCCCAGCTCATCATTATTTTCAATCGAAGGTTAGGTTTGTTACTTATTGAGTACATGGGGTCGGTTGTACTCATTCTACATTTCTGTACCTTACGTGCAGATTTTGGATGCTGACATTGCTGTGTACGGTGGTAGCTAGCATGTAAGGCGTACCTGGGTTCCGGTCATAGTTGCCTCTTATTCTTGGTAGCTTTAGAATGATTAATCGGTTTATGTATATTTCAACAGATGATGTATTTATTTTATACCAGCTTTGTAAATTCTAAATCCTAAAAGCTCATGATTTGTTGTAATGACCCGGCCGGCCGTTTTGAGAGAATTAGCCCCGAACCCCTAATTTTTGCTTCATATACTTCATTTAGTAGTTATGTAACTTGCCGGGAGAATTTGTTTTAGTTTCGGAGTGAAATGGGACACTTAGTCCCTAAAATAGAAATTTAAGTCGTAGGAATAGGTCGTAGTTCGAACTGTCTGAATACGACTCCGGAATGGAGTTTCAAAGTTTTCAATAGCTCCGTAGGGTGATTTTGGTCTTAGTAGCGTGTTTGGATGTTGAATCAGAGGTTTGTTGGTCATTTTAGCGTCAATTGGCAAAAGTTGAAAATTTGATGAATTTTGAGAAGATTGACCGGGAGTGAACTTTTTGATATCGGGGTCAGATTCCAATTCTGGAAGTTGAAATAAGTTCTTAATGTCAATTATGACTTATGTGCAAAATTTGAGGTCAATCAGACTTGATTTGATAGGTTTCAGCATCGAATGTAGAAGTTTGAAACTTTGATGTTCATTAGGCTTGAATCGATAAGCAAATCATGTTTTTAGCATTGTTTGATGTGATTTAAATGATCTACTAAGTCCGTATGATGTTTTAGAACTTGTTGGTAAGTTTGGTTGAGGTCCCGGGGGCCTCGGATGGATTCCGGATAGCTAACGAATCAAAAATTAAACTTTGAGCATAGCTGAAGCTTTGTTGTGTCTGGTGTAATCCCACCTGCGCATTTTGGACCGCAGGTGCGGCACCGCAAAAGCGGCCTTCGAGCTGTGAAAGCAGAAATAGGACTGTCCAGCTGAGCCCGCAGATGCGGTCATCGCCCCATAGAAGCGAGAAGATGGGCACAGATGCAGAAGGTGCGCAGGTGCGATAGTGAGTTCCGCACCTGCGGTTGCGCAGATGCGAGGGAGAAGACTGCAGAAGCGGTGCATTTTCCACAAAAGAGGGACCGCAAATGCGGTCAAGTGATCCGCAGAAGCGGAAGTCCTGGGCAATGTTTAAAACCGAGGGGCTTCGTGATTTTTGTCATTTTGGACTTTGCATACTCGGTCTGGGGCAAAATTTGAGAGCATTTTCGAGGGATTTCTTGAGGTAAGTCCCTTGTACTTATTTTTGATCAATAATCTTGTTTCCCCATTGATTTTCCCACCTAGTTAATATGTATTTAAGGTGGAAATTAGGAGTTTGAGATTAAGGATTTGGAGAGTTGATTTGAGGAATTGAGTGGCGATTTCGTGTTGGATTTTGATAATTTTTGTATGGGTGAACTCGTGGTCGAGTGGGTGTTCGTATTTTGTAACTTTTAACCAATTCTGAGATGTGGGCCTGGGTCGACTTTTTTGGGCTAAATTTTTTATTCTTTGCTAAAGTCGTAGTTTCATTATTAAATTAGTTTCTTGTAGTTATATTTATAGTATGAAATTATTTTGGCTAAATTCGAGTCGATCGGAGTTGGAAATTCTAGGGAAAGGCATACTACTTGACTGATTGAGCGAGATTTGAGGTAAGTGACTTGTCTAACTTTGTGTGGGGGAAATCCCCTTAGGTTTTGGTACTGTTGTAACCATTTGTGATATGTGAGCGCCGTGTACACGAGGTGACGAGTGCGTACATGGGCTGATTATGGAAAATTCGGTTCTTGTTGATTTGTCATCTTTTGAATTTCTTTAATTGAGTTGTCTTCTTTTAAAATACATTAACTGAATTGCCTTAACATATGTAGTGATCATGTTTAGCCTAGTATCGCATGTCTATGTGCCCTAACTCTTACTTGCAATTTGTGAAACATGCTTAGTTGAATTACCTACTTTCCTTGATTTGAATTAAATCTTTAAATGTAAGATTCTTACTGAAAATTCATGTTTTCCTTTGATTACCTGCTGCATATTTACTTTGGGACTACGAGGCGTTTACTTAGGAGATCTCCCCTATACTGCATATTTACTTTGGGACTACGAGGCATTTACTTGGGAAATCCCCCTGTATTGCATATTTACTTTGGGACTACGAGGCATTTATTCGGGAGATCCCCCTATACCGCATATTTACTTTGGGACTACGAGGTGTTTACTCGGGAGATCACCTTGTCTTGCATCTTTACATTTGTGACTACGAGGCGGAACCTCATGAGTGCCCCTGTTGTTTACCACTATTTACTGTGCTGATATTTTCTGAAACTCCTTATTGTTTAAATTCTAAGTCATTTCAAAATATTATAATACCTTCTGCCTTACTTTTCTTTTAAACCAGTAGGGCCCTGATCTGACCTCGTCACTACTCTACCGAGGTTAGGCTTGGTACTTATTGGGTACCATTGTGGTGTACTCATACTACACTTCTGCACATCTTTTTGTGCAGATCCAGGTTCTTCCCACCAGACCAGATACCAGTGAGTTGGACCACACGTGGAGACTTTAAGGTATATCTGTCAGCGTCCGCAGACCTTGGAGCCCCCCTCTATCCTTACTATGTTGTTTTCCTTATCTTTTTTAGACTCTGATATATAGAGGCACTTAGTATTTGCTCTTAGAAGCTTGTGACTTGTTTCCACCAGGTTTTGGGAGTTGTAAATTATGGATTTGCAGTTTTATATTTATATATCATCTGTTGAGATTGGAGTTAAATTTATTATTGATTTATTCTGCAAATTATTAGGCTTACCTAGTCTTAGAGACTAGGTGCCATCACGACATCCTACGGAGGGTGAATTGGGGTCGTGACAAGTTGGTATCAGAGCTCTAGGTTCATAGGTGTTATAAGTCACAAGCAGGTTTAGTAGAGTCTCGTGGATCGGTACAGAGACGTCTGTACTTATCTTCGAGGGGCTATGGATTTGTTAGAAAAAGTTTCACTTTCTTTGATTCCTTATCGTGCAATATTTTGACTTCGGACTCTAAACTTTTGTCTTTCTATTCTCTCACAGATGGTGAGGACACGTACAACTAGATCGAATGATCATATACCCGTGCCCCCTGCTAGAGCCGCGAAATGCTGGGGACGGGGTAGAGGCCGAGTCAGCGTGGTGCAGCCAGAGCACCCACACGAACTACCACAGATGAGACACTAGTAGCTCCAGTTGGAGGGCAGACACCTGAGACGCCTATTACTACACCAGCTTTCCAGGAGAGTCTTGCCCAGTTTCTGAGCATGTTCAGCACCTTAGCTCAGGCAGGATTGATACCTCTTACTCCTGCCACATCTCAGGCTGGGGGAGGAGTACAAACTCCCATCGCCGGTACCCTAGAACAGCGGGTTCAGGTAGACCAGGATCCATAGATCATACCGATACAGCCAGTAGCTCCGGTTTAGCCCGAGGTTAGGGCACCAGCTTCTGAGGTAAAGCAGCTCAGGCTCGAGAGGTACAAGAAGTACCACCCACCTACTTTCAGTGGATTGGCATCAGAGGATGTCTAGGGTTTTCTTGAGAAGTGCCACTGTATCCTTCGTACTATGGGTGTTGCGGAGACTAGTGGGGTTTTTTTACTATATTACAGCTTAGAGGAACGGCCTATCAGTGGTGGCGCACATTCGAGTTGTATATTCCGTCTGAGGCAGCTTCACTCACTTGGACTCAGTTCTCAGATATATTCCTAGGGGAGTGTGTTCCTCAGAGTCTCAGAGATGCTTGGCGCGTAGAGTTTGAGCAGTTGCACCAGTGTGCTATGACCGTGTCAGAGTATTCGGTCCAATTCAATGATTTGTCCAAGCATCCACCAGCCTTGGTTGCTACCGTTCGAGAGCGGGTTCGTTGGTTTATTGAGGGGCTCAACCCCAGCATCAGATTGAGCATGGACCGAGAGTTGGAGATGGATATTGTGTATCAGTAGGTAGTGAGGATTGCTAGGAGGTTAGGGGGTATACTGAATCAGGATAGAGAGAAGAGAGAGGCCAAGAGGTCTCGAGAGTCTGGCACTTATAGTGGTACTCGTGCCCCAGCTACAGCTTGTCAGGGCAGAGGTTATATGGGTCGCCCTGTTCAATCAGCACTTCCAGCTGCAAGCGATGATCCGGCCACTACTAGGCCCCAGGATCCTTATTATGCACCGCCACATTTCCTATGTTACACGGTTTTGTGACATTTATAACTTCACATGCACATTGACATGTAGGCATAGAGATGCACTTTCCTCATGCTATCTGAGATCGAATCATCTTATCGGTTGTTGAAAGTTTTTGGGAAAAATCAAAAGTTTCTCACTTTCTCATATTTTGGTGATTTCGGTGAAGGATTTGGGTTTTACTGTTATACTTGAAAAGCATGACTATTTTCCGTAACTGTAAACTAGCTGAGCATCATATCTCTGAGTTATTTCCTATACCACTTTTATTATATTGTTATGAGTTGTTGTTGGACTTTGACCTTGGTCCCAGCTCGTCACTACTTTCAACCTAAGGTTAGATTTGTTACATATTTAGTACATGGGGTCGGTTGTACTCATACTACACTTCTGCACCTTGCATGCAAATTTTGGATACTGACGTTATTGTATACAACGGGAGCTGGCATTGAAGGCGTACCTACGTTCCAGTCATAGTTGCCTCTTGTTCTTGGTAGCTTTAGAATTATTAATTTGTTCATGTATATTTCAACAGATGATGTATTTATTTCATACCAGCTTTGTAAACTCTAAATCTTAGAAGCTCATGATTTGTACTACCAGTCCTTGGGATGCCTTTGTATAAAAGTTCAGTTATATTATCTTTATTCCTATTAGTGAATGTCTTTTGAATTGGATTATTGCTAATTATCTTACCTAGCGGGTTGGATTAGGTGCCATCATGACTGTGGATTTTGGGTCATGACAAGAATATCTCTAAAAGCTGAGCCCAAGTGAGTGGGCTACATCAACTGGCCTACCCTCCTCGTAAGTCTACCACCACCTGTATCCTACTCCTGATAGCAAAAATGTCTGTCACTACAAGGTGCGGATGTGGTTCTCGAAGCTTCGTGGCTTTCCACGCTATAAAGGGTGGTTACTGACTATACTGAATACCTCTTTGAATTTCAACACCAGGGAGCTATCGTTATTTGGAAGGGATTGATTCTAACTAAAGCTCAACTTGTCCAACTACAGAGTATCCGAAGATACACGGATACATGTGCTATTTCCTCCTACTTCTGATTGCATATGGTCGCACCGGACGAGGCTGCCAATGAACAGGTTAGACTGGACCTACGATGCCTCCTGGATACCTTTGTTGATGTTTTCCAAAAATTGTGAGGATTACCTCCTTCTAGACTGCATGATCACACTATCTATCTAGTTGTCGGTGCAACTTCGGTCAACGTCAAACTATGTCGATACCCCTACTTCTAAAAGCAAGTCATGGAGCAACTGGTAACGGATGCTCAAAAAAGGGGTAATTCGGGCTAGCACTAGTTCTTTTTCTTCTCCAGTATTGCTTGTGCAAAAGAAGGATGGTACATGATTATTTTGTACAGATTATAGGGTCTTGAATGCAGTCACAGTCAAGGATAGATTTTCTATTCTGAGAGTTGACTAGTTGTTTGATGAGTTGCATGATTCAGTCTATTTTTCTAAGCTCGACTGATTGGGTGGTTATCACCAGATTCGAGTTAGGCCAGAGGATGTAGCTAAGACAGTGTTCCGAACTCACGATGGACATTGCGTGTTTTTGGTAATGCCATTTGGGTTATCTAATGCACTATCTACTTTCTAGCTACCATGAATGAGGAATTCTGTCCATTCTTGTGTCACTTTGTTCTCATATTTTTTGATGATATCCTAGTGTATAGTCCTTCTTGAGAGGAACATTTGGGCTCATCTACAGTCAGTTTTACAGCTATTATGCCAACACATTCTGGAACCCAAACGTAGCAACTACAGTTTGTCCAAACAACAATTGATTATTGGGGTATGTGATATCTAACCAAGGACGTCGTATTGATCCAGCAAATATCACAACAATTGAGAAATGGCATGATCCTAAGAACATCAAGCAGGTGTACAGTTTCTTTGGGCTCGCCGGGTACTATAGGCGATTTATTCATCACTATGCTGCAATTGCCGACCCTCTCACAGATCTACTCCGCAGAGAAGCCTTTGTCTGGACTAATAACATCTATACATACTTTGAAACTCTTAATAGTAAACTCAGTTATACCCCAATTTTTACCTTACCATATTTGTTTCAAGAATTTAAACTGAAAAACGATGCTTCAGGGCAAGAATTGGTGCAGTTCTCTCGCAAAAGAGGCCTCCAGTTGCTTATTACAACCAGAAATTGAGCAAAAGAATGTAAGGAGCTTCAACTTATTACAGGAAATTTTTTGATATTACCCAAGCGGTGAGAAAACGACGACAGTAACTAGCTAAGCAAAAATATGATGAATTAAACAATCCAAACACTAGAACAAAAAACGTGGCTAAGCAAACTAGTGGGATATGATTTCCAGATTATCTACCGGCCGGGCAAACTAGATCAGGCTGCTAATGCTCTCTCCCTTGAACCTATGTTCCTCACCATCTCAACGAGGAGTTATGACATTAAGAGCGAGCTCAAGGCACTGAGTCAGTCACACTCGTAGTTAGCAGCACTTCAAAAATCAGTCTAGGACCAGCCTTCTGACAACTTGGGGTTCAACTTTCGTAATGGTATCCTTTTCTTTAGAGGTCGTTTGGTTATCCCTTCTGATTCACCTTTGCGACAGACTTTACTCCGTGAATTTCATGACAAAACAGTTGGGGGACATGCCGGAGTTGTGAGCACTTATCATCGCATAGCTTCCAATTTTTATTGGAAGGGAATAAAGATAGACGTCCACAATTATGTTGCAACTTGTCAGGTTTGTCAGCACATGAAGGATTCCCACCAACTAAAGATGGTATGCTTCAGCCCTTACCCATTCCCTCCATGGTATTATAGGATAGTTTGATGGATTTTATTACTTGTCTGCCGAGCTCTAGAGGTAAATCTACCATCTTGACCATTGTGGATTGACTGTCCAAGTATGGACACTTTATTCCCTGCCTTCATCCTTCTCTACTCAATCAGTAGCTGAGGCATTTGTAGTTGGTATTATTCTTCTTCATGGACCTCCTTGATCAATTGTGACTGACCGAGATCCCAGATTCTTACACACATTATGGCAAGAGTTGAACATTTTGCAAGGCACATCATTAGCAATAAGCACTGTATATCATCCTCAAACTGACGAGCAATCTAAGGCACTCAACAAGTGTGTAGAGCAGTACCTTTATTGCTTTGTGGCTGATGCTCCTCACAAATGGGTTGCTATGCTCCCTTGGGTCGAATACTGGTATAATACTGCCTTCTAGTCCTCTACAGATATGACACCTTTCACAGCCTTGTACGGAAGGGATTTTCCTACCGTTGCTCGCTACATTTTGGGCAGCAGTTCCAGTGAACCGGTCGAAGCTTATTTGGTAGATAGGGATGAACTCATGACCCTTCTCAAGAATAATTTGGTGCGTGCATAGAGACATTGTTGATAAACGACGTTCCGAGCTAACTCTTCAGGTGGGAGATTGGGTGTGTAAATGCCTAATTTTTGCTCTTTCTTTTTCTTCTACATTATATTTTCTTTTTAGGTTTATTCTGTATGTATTTGTAGGTTGTAGAATCAGATGATATTAAATAATTTGTTAATGGGGTTATGGTATTGGTCTTATCATTTTAAAGCAAAAATTGGGCCAAATCAGCGGCTCAATTGCATTTAACATACTCAGCTCAAGTCCCCAACCAGACATGCCAAAATGACGTAGTTTCATTTAAGTGGTTGAGATTCATTTGATCCAATGGCCATATTTCACCCAAATCCCAAGTATATAAAACCTCCAATACCCGAACTTTGCCCTCATTTTCCCCCTTTTTCTTTTATTTCCCCCCTCTCTCATCACTCTCTCTTCTCCCTATCTCTCCGCCGCCTAAACCCTAGCATCACCGGTCGTAAATCACCCCATGGTGGTGGCGCACCACTAAATTACCCCATTTTTACACTATTCTCTTCTTCTCTTCATCCTCTACACTAATCCAAACCCCAAATCCCCAAAATCACTCTCAATCTCCATAAATACAAACCTAATTGTAACCCTAGCTGGCACCCGCTACCGCTAACCACCATCAAAACCCCACAAATATTACATCATCCTCTTCATCTCCCCCCTCTCTCCACAAATCCAAGCCCAATTTCCTTCAAACCCCTCTCAATCCCCCGAATCCGGCGACCACCCCATCTGTCTCACCGCCACTAACCAAACCACTATCCAAACATTGCTCGTGCACCACCAAAATCACCACCATTGATCCTATTCGTTGGTCTATCTCGTGAATCAAAGCACAATTTCTCGTTGGTGATGTCATGATTGACCACTGTCTCGCCAGAATTGGCGGCCACGATTCACCAATTAAAAATCATGCTCGAAGTTTACATCGCTGCCATTTTGACGTTCCATCACTGTCCGGGGGCATTCGAGCTTATGGTATACCTTAATCCTCCCCCTCCCCCCCCCCCCTCCTTGTTTTTCTATTTTGCTCCACGCATATTTTAGGTGCTAGTTTAATTTTTAGTTTCTTTTGTTTTATCTTTCTAGTTAGTATGATATTATTTTATGATTTTCATGCTTAGTTGGTATTTTGTTGTATTTTGTATGAATTGTTGAAGTGTTATTTTTTATGTTATCGCTCGTTTAATGACGTGTTTAACCTATCCGAACAACATAATCGAGCAAAAGTTTATCATTGTCATGTTTTCCCCCTTCTTAGTTCACCTTTGATTAATCGACAAATTAATAATTTTGCTTACTCTATGTTTGATCATTGATGAATCAGTTGATGTACTTGGTACTTGCCTTTTGTAAATTGGCCATTTAGTTTAGTTTGTTGACTGGTTAGGTTAAGTGTTTACAATCGTATTAGTCTCTTATCAGTCCAAATGCGGTTAACGTTTAGCCTTTTGTAGTTTAGTTACTGATATTGGTAAAAGCTGAAAGGTAGATGGGTGTAATCATGAATTAGGGTGCATAAAAGGTTTGTTTTTTATTAGTAGGGCGGCTAAAAGTACATTTTCCTCCATGCTTCTGCCACAGTAGGTCGAAGACTGTCAATCTGTTAAAGTAAGTTGAAACATCATGTTTCCTTTACATTTGTAGTTGAGGTTGTATTCTGCTAGTGTATTTGGTTGATGATTTAAAGCTATGAATATTTCATGTTTAGTCCATTAAAGATTGTTATTAATAAGGTGTAGATTCTAAACTTGAAAACTTAAGGTTCTTCCTTCTTGTATGTGATGTGAGTTGACGAAAGAGGGGCTTTTATTTGCAAAGAATAGGTCTAATGGTTATGTGTGTAAGGTTTTAAGGTGTTGGTTCACAAGGTGCAACTGATTTTTGTTTAGGTTATTAACTTGGGTTTAAAGTGGCTATTTTGTAAAGTGGTCGTGCCTGCCATCGTGCTTTGTCAAAAGTGGTTATGGCTGTAAATAAAGAGGCTAGATCTGCAACATTGTAACAGGCTGCTGCAGATTTGGTTAAAATAGCACGGGCTAGCCAGTTTTCGGACTGGTCATTCAAAAATAGCCAATGTTTGCCAAGTCATTGAAAAATAGACACTATTTTGCCGCAACAGAGACCGATCCAGCATAATATACTGGAGTTCGGTGCACTTGTGTATGAACTTCCAGCATATTATGCTGGACCGGTATACTTTGCTGGCTCCAGTATAATATACTGGAGTTCCAGCAAAGTATACTGAAACTCCAAACTCCAGTATATTATGCTGGAGTATTTTTCGGATTTTGAACAGTGTTTTTTGTTCAGATTTATCTTTGCATAAAAAGTAGCTAAATTTCGATGACTTTTGAAACTGTGGCTATTTTTTAATGACCATGACCACTTGTAAATCTGACTATTTTTGAATTTCTCCCGCAGATTTGGGGTTTAAAGAGGCTGTTGGGGCCTTTGAACCTTTGCCACAAGATGAGCCCAGTGGTGGGCTAACGGATTTTTCTGCTTGATCCAAAAGTAGTGTAGTGAAAGATGTTGACCCATTTCTCATTTAATAAGGAATTGGCTCACTCTATTAAAATAAACAAAGTTGGTTCAATATTAATCTGCCATGTTTTCCCAATAAGTCTAAAAATCAGAATTCCTTTTTTTTTATTTTACTAATTCAATAATTCAGTCACTTCCAGCAAACAATTCCAAAAGCGTTAGGCAAATTATAGGCATGGATGTAAGCATATAATTTTTTTAAAATATTTTGATTATACTAATTTCATCTTTTAATTAACAACAACAATAATAAAAATAAAGTATAAATAAGGTCCAATATCAATAATATCCATATGTTGTCTTATCACCATTAAGCTACACAGAGGTATTTTCTTTCGCAATAAAGATGAACAATTATTTTTTCAAAATCTACCCCTAAAGTAATAGATATTAAAAAGATAATTAATTTTATCTTCCGATGTCGGGAAGACTCGCTTTGGAATAAAGATATAAATAAAATGGCAAGGTCGTGAGGACACGTCTTGTTTCAATTCTTTCAAATAAATAAAAGTTTGTTATTTAATTAACTTCGAGTAGGCTTCAATTCTAGGTGCGACACACGAACTAAGGTAGGGGATACTCGTCTTGGTTAGTGTAAGCTAGGATCGGAGTTACTCGTCCTAGTTTGAAATTCATAAAGTCATCAACAATAAAAACGGACATAGGAAAAGCATGAAAATAAAATAAATCACGGTTTATCCAAAATTAATTCTAACCAAGTTTAAGTTAATAAAGCGGCCGTGTTAGAACCACAAAATTCGGGGATTGCCTTACACCGGTCAACATAATTCCTTACTCGGTCTCTTATTTTTGCGGATCAATAATAAATAGAGTCAGTTTTCCTTTGATTAGGGGTTCAAATAAAAGGTAATTTGGAACACCCAAAAATTAATTTCAAGTGGCGACTCTATAAATAAAATAACCCTTACTCAAATGTGCCACTTTAATTAAAAAAAAACCTTTTTCACTATAATATTTTGCGAATGGTAAAAAGGGGTGTGACAGGGTGTATGTTAAGCTCTAATCTTATCATCAAATCGACTGCAACAACTTCTCCTTATCTCATTCGGTAATTCTCTCTTCTCATCTCCTCCTTCCAATTATTTTTCAATATTGCTCTAATTAATATTCTCCTAATTCAGTTTACTTGTAATTCCAGTTGAGTGATTAATACAAATGTTAGTTCCATTGAGTTGCAGTAAATCAGGGAGTTGCAGTAAATCAGGTTGTTTCAGTTACCTTATTTTTTCTATTTTCTTGCCCTTCTTCATTATTAAATAATTTTATTTTATTTTTTACCTTATTTTTTTATATATTAATTCTACTTCGTACCCTTACTCGCTATGCATATAAAGAAAATTATATGCAGATAGAGGCTCCTCAAGTTAGAACTTGTAAGTGGTAATTATAAGACCCTGGAATTTTGATTGTGGCTTTTAATTCCCCAAACTTTAATTTGTGATGATACAACTAACACAATCCCCAAACTTTTCCGAAAATGAAAACAATGTCATTTGGATTAAATCAAATTTTTGTTTCTAAAAATCGAACCAAAAGTGTTTATCAAAATCAAATCAGTCCTTATCAGGCTTACCCAAAAACTACTAGTAACATATACGAATATTCTCAAAAAACGGGCGTTTTCTAAAAAACTAATCCAATACGTATTTTTTAAATTTATTTCCAAAAATTGTACCAAAACGAGATCCAAAAAACTTGAACATGACAAATTGACGTTAATCCATCTTTCAACTGGCACAGGAAGAGGTCACTAACTTCACCTAATTAAAACCTTGGGGTTTTATCGACTAGTTTCATGTAATGATGAGTTCCTCAAAAATTGTTAGTTGATGAAATTTGACATTTTATTATATCTATTATTAAAAGTGACATGTCAATTTCGTTGGCTTTCAAGATAATCTAAGCACGTATTTTATTTTAATTTGTCACTACCAACCAACTTATTGAGCCCACACTCAACATATCCCTTAAATGGTCCCTTTTCACCAACACAACCTTTTGACCAAAACTTAGACAACTATTTTTGGAGAATTAAGTTTCAATTGTGAATAAACTCAAAATATACTCCCCTTTCTTTTGACTTTCCATCTATTTATGCTTACTTTGTCACACAATTTCTGACTCACCAACCACTAAAAAGAAAAGTAAAATGTCACTAGTCTTTACCTACTTATTATGAACTACACATTTTATAAGTTAATTATATTTTGTCTCAACACGGCACCTCACATACAAACCAATTTTTTTTTGTTTTTTAATGAACTATTTTTGGGTGGCGGAGAGATTTTGAATGTTTTAACACGAGCCATATTTCTCTGTACATGTACAAATTTATTGCCTTCTCATTGTAAAATATATTTCAAAGTTACAACGGACAATTAGTATTAGATAGATTGACGTCTAATTTAAGGTTTAAGTTTCGTGTAAAATTTTTATATTATTTTTCTTAAATACATAGCTTTCGCTTGTTATTAGTACGCCTTTTTATAGATTATTTGATTTTTCATCTTCTTTTTTCCTTCTTTTGGAGATTATGTATGCTTACTAACTAGTCATGAATGTATTTAATTTTCTATTTTATGTGTTGTATGTAATTACTATTCGCTTCTACTAATCAAAAATTAAATTATTATACTAACAATATTAATTTTTTAGTATAAGTTGCATGAATAACATGCAAGTTTTTTAGATACTTACCCAGAAATTTCCATCTGATTTTTGAATACTTCTTTCTCCATGTTGTACTCACTACCAATGCACTTAAATATAATAGTAGTTCTTGAAAATTTTGTGCCAATTATTGTTGAATAAACTATGGCCAATCGTGCTGCATGATTTCAGTAAATTAAAAATGGATCTTAATCTAATAACATATTCTTTTCCAATAGGTATAAAATATTATAGCAGTTAGTGTAAATAAGATTATGTCCTACTTATTAGTGGACATAAGACATGTTTTATCTTTAACTTTCATAAAACTTGTACATTTTTTAGTGAAATACGCAAGAGTTACTCTTAGAAAAATTCAAGTCTTTAAAGTTCCTAATATATGAGCATTTTATTCCCTTAATGCTAACAAAGCTTTGTAGAAGATCATGAACTTAAAGGATTGCTCAAACTCTTTAAATTAAAATAGAGGGAAATTTCATTGAAATAAAGTATTACAAATTTTTGAAAAATTTATTTTTGATAAAAAGAGGACAAAATTAAATGTCTACGATGATAATCAACAAATTTTCTCAACTGGGACAAAAAAACAAGACTTGGTTTTTCATGATCAAGAGTGATCCTGAAAGCAAAAATCTGAAGTGTCTGATGATGTCATGATACTATTGGAGTTAACTCAATTCAAATTTCAGTTGATATTAAAAATAGAATATTCCTTACAAATAGTTTATATATCATAATATAATACTAGAGAACGACGTGCTCTAAAATATAGTTTGCCGATTAATTTCGTAAAAAGAGTTTACTAACGTCCAATTTACCGAACAAAGATTAAATATAATTAGTTGTGTTGAACTTAAACTGGATTATATGTAATGCAAGTTAAAGTCTGGTCTTATTTTGGAGGTTGCTAAGAAGGCCTCAAGGGAATTATTTAATATTGGAGTAATGATAAGGGAAAGGGGGGGGGGGGGGAGGGAATTATAAAATTGTTAGTAGTTGATATTACCTCCTTAACAGCTTGTTTGGATGGTAGTTCATTGTCGTTTCATAATGTATCGTATCGTACTTTGTATTATATTGTATCGTTTGATAAATATAATATTTGGATAGATTGTGTCGTTTGTTATCGTTTCATGATATCACACACCAACAATATGAAGAATACTTGCAATATTTTAAAGAAAAATTATGACACAGGGTAAAATTACTATATAAAAAGTAGGGTAAATGATAAAATAAAATTATTCAATAATAATGAAGGGTGAGATTGAGATAAAAAGACAAGGTAACGACACGACCACACCAAATCGGTCGTTACATAAAGTGTCACATTTTGTCGTTATGTAACGGCGAATTTAACGATACGATACAATAAAATTTAAGTAACAAACAAAATAAATAGTAACAATACAATACAATGGTTAATAACTATCCAAACAAGCTGTAAACCTACCAAAAATATCTGGTTTTGATGGATAGTGGCAAACATCAACTCCAACACATGGATTCTTCATATTTAAAAAAACTATTACTATAATAGACAACCAAGAGAAAAGAAATGCTGGAAATATAAAAAAAAACTAAGTTTTATAATTGTAACAATGTAACTCCATTACCAACTACTAACAAATTATATATGGGTTTTCTTTCTGGCTGCTGCAAATGGTGACATAGAAAAAAAGGTACTTTGGCTTTTAATATCATAATAATCAAAATTCATAAAGTGGCTCGTATCGACTACCACCAACTTTTGCCCTCTTTTATTTTCTTTTATTTTGTAGATACGTATGTTTTTATTGACCCACATATACGTATTTTGTCTACAAAATAAGACAAATCAAGTTTGAATTATGAGAATATAACTGTCCTTGTAGCAATTATGTGGTAAAAATTAATGAAAAGCGCCAAAACGGTAGACTAATATAATATAGCAATAGTATTGGATGGTGTATGCAATTTTGATGTTCAGGTGCCAAATTAATGTAGAGAAAGCAAAACTTCTTTATCAGAAATATAAAAAAAGAAAAAGTAAAAAAGGAACAACTAAAATTACCTGGAAGTTTGTTTACATTGCTTACTACTAGTATAAATTAATGGAAGTTAGTGCGCATTACTTTTTAGGAGTATAAATTAATAGAGTACAAGTTTGTGCTTTGTACCCATCTCTTGCTACTATGAAGTTTCTTTGACTCCCTTCGGCCTAATTTAATTAATTTTTTTAGCTCTTTTTATATATATTAAGAAATACATCTTTTAGCATTAATTAACAATGAAATTAACCATATTAATATTAACTTATTTTTTAAAAATATAACAAATACTCCTAGACTCTTTACTCCAAGGACAACTTTGGAAAAAAAAACTTAATTCCTTCTTGATATATGAAAAAATCAAATATTGTAAACCATAAAAAGAAAAGGCCAAAAAATCAATTAAAGTGGATCGAAGAGAGTATATATTATATCCCACAAAACACAATTAATCAAAGATACTTTTATACTATCGGCTGACACATAACCGTAATATAAACAACCAATTACTTAGTTAAAGCCTAAAGAGGAAGGGCCTTTACTCTACTTAATAAATGGTAATGCTTAGTTACTAGTTACTGTACCTATATATAGTACTTCCTCCGTTACGGTGCTTATCGAGCGGATAATTACGCTCAACAGTTCGGCTTATCAGTTATCGAATTATAAATGTAGTAATCCGCTAGTCATCCAATAAGACAATGGACGGATTGATATCTGATTAACGATTATCGAGCGGTTTATCGGCTAAACCAAATAGAATTTTTTTGAACAATCCTAGTCTTGATACCAAACGACCAAACTGCATAATTCAAACTGTCTCTGTTAGTTGTAGTAGTGTTTCCTGATGAGAAGCCAAAGATGACTACCATTAGCTACAGACAGTTCTATCATTCTTTGTACAACTACTTATGCAACAATGTAGTAACAAGTTGCTATTACTTTAGTATGCTATAATATGAGCTACCGGCCTATCGTTTAGAGAGTTATAGCCATGTTCCCCCATTTTCTGCTTCTTTTGTGTTCTTCAGCTATATTATGATATATCGGGGTAGTTGATTCGGGTTTAGAGTGGTTTCGGAGTGAATTGAGACACATAGTCTCTTAGTTAATAGCTTAAGTTGGAAGAGTTAACCGAATGTTGACCTATGTGTAAACGACCTCAGATTTGAATTTTGATGGTTTCGTTAGCTCCGTTATGTGATTTTGGACTTAGGAGCGCGTCCGAAATATGATTTAGAGGTCCGTGGTAGAATTAGGCTTGAATTGGCGGAAATTAAAATTTTGGCAATTTTGGCCGGTAGTGAAAATTTTGATATCGGGGTTGGATTGGATTTATGGAAGTTGGAGTAGGTTCGTGGTGTCATTTCTAACTTGTGTGCAAAGTTTGAGGTCATCCGGTCGTGGTTTGGTAGGTTTCGGCATCGTTTGTTGAATTCGAAAGTTTAGAAGTTCTTAGGCTTAAATCCGGATGTAATTTGTTGTTTTGATGTTGATTTGAGTGATCCGAAGGTTCAACTAAGTTTGTATGAGGTTATAGGATATGTTGGTATGTTTGGTTATAGTCCCGAGGGCCTCAGGGTGATTCCGGGTGGTTAACGGAAGGTTTGGAATTGGAGAAATACAGCTGAAGTTGCTGCTACTGGTGCTTTCCGCACCTGCGGAGTGGGAACCGCAAGTGCGATGACTGTGAAGGAAGAGTTTCAGGTGCGGCTAAGGGAGACCTAGGCTCATACCGCATGTGCGATGGAAATTTTGCATCTGCGGTGGTCGCAGAAGCGGTTTGGGAGGTGCAAATGCGCAGATGGATCGCAGGTGTGGCTTGGGTCCCACATCTGCGATAACCGCAGATACGGTCACGTGATCGCAGGAGCGGAGTCAGGCTTTTAATGAATTTCCGCAAAAGCAGAGCCCGATTTGCAGATGCGGAACTAGGACCGCCGGTGCGATTTTAACTGGGCAAAAAACCCCAGCTCGAGGTTTTGTCTTCCATTTTCAATTTTGGACTTGGGGAGCTCGGGAGAGAGGTGATTTTTCGAAGGTTTTCAAGGAGGACGTTGGGGTAAGTGATTCTAACCCGTATTGGTCTAATTTCCGTGAATCTATGGCATTGTTCATCATTTAATTAGGGATTGGAATTTGAAAATTTAGGGATTTAGGGCTTGAGAATTGGAGAGTGAACTTTGGGGTTTTGGAGGGGCAATTGAGGTCGAATTTTGGTAAATTTGGTATGACTAGACTCGTGAGTGAATGGCTTCTCGATTTTGTAATTTTTGTTGGATTTCGAGACGTGGGCCCAGGGGCCGGGTTTGAGCCGATTTCGGATTTTATCTATAATTTGATATTTTTCTTGTGAAATTGGTTCCTTTAGCCTATATTGATCGTATTGTATTTCTTGTGGCTAGATTCGGGATGTTTGGAGGCCGATTTGAGAGGCAAGGGCATCGCGGAGTAGGATTTTGCTTGGTTTGAGGTAAGTAACGCTTCCAAACTTGGTTTTGAGGGTTCGAAACCCCAAATTACGTATTATGTGACTGGTTTTGAGGTGACGCACATGCCAAGTGATAGGCGTACGGGCGTGCACCGTGAGAATTGTGGCCTGGGTGATTCCATGGCACCGTTTAGTGACTCTATTCTGTTAATATCCATGCTTTCATCACGTGATAAAGTAATTGAGCTGTAAATCATGCTAGATATCTGCTGGTTTATGCTGGTATTTTTGGGACCCTTAGCGGTCGTTTCTTGCTGTCATCTCATTATTTTCATTAATATTCCGTACTCAATCATGTTCAAGTATTTTTATATCATATACCAGTCTCGATTAGTTATTGAGTCATCATATCATTGTTCCGGATTTGTTTTAATGACATTGTGAGCCCGTGTGTGAGACTGGAGAGGTTAATGACTGACTGAGGCCAAGAGCCTGGTTATGAGTGACAGTTATGGGATCGGGTTGCACTCCGCAGCGGTTATATTGAAGATTATGATAGCGCTTGGGTTGTAGGAGCCCCTCCGGAGTTTGTAACACATCCCTAGTGAGTGCGGATGATATTATTGAGGGATGGATTTCCTTGAACATAGATTTGCCCGAAGTACTTGATACCTGGATATGGATTTCTCCACAGGGTTGGATTGCCCCTTTTCCTCAGTACTGGTGACTTATAGTCAGTGTTGTATATGTTCCCGGATGTATTTCCCTGGGCCGGATGGCAATATACAGTATCGAGTAGTTGGATACTTGAGAGTGGAGCATATGGTACATTTCATACAGTCTGTATATTGGCATGTACATATAGCTGAGTTGTATACCTTACACTATTCAGATATATATATCCTTTACTGTTTGAGCTGTATATTTGACTTGAAAGCATGCCTACATTTCTGCACATTGATTTTTGTTTAGCCTGTTGAGTTTGAGTTCGTCACTACCTTTCAGTCCAAAGTTTGGACTTGTTACTAACTGAGTTGGTGTACTCACGTTACTCCCTGCACCTCGTGTGCAGATCTAGGCAATACCGGTCGTAGCGACGGTTGCTGATTGAGGATCCTAGAGTTTTGGAGACTATCAAGGTAGCTGCACTGCGTTCGCGGGCCTTGACTTTCCTTCTTTATCTTTGTCGTGCTTTTAGTTTATATCTCTAGACACTGTAGTAGACTGTACTTCTGATCTAGATGCTCATGTACTCAGTGACACCCTAGTTTTGGGCTGGATTGTATCACTTTGGGATTTTCTTATGTTTGGAACAGTTTTTCTTTAATGCTAAATGCTTCCGTTAACATTTTCAAACTTATTGTTATTGGTGTTGGGTTGTTGAGTTGAGGCTGGCCTAGTTCCACAATAAGCGCCATCGACGGTTGATTTTGGGTCGTGAAAAATATGAGCTAATTGTCTGTTCACCGGCTTTTATCATTTCAACCCTCAAGCTATAACAACATATAAAGCTCACCTAAAAGGGAAGGGCTTTTAATGTACTTAATAAATGGTAATGCTTAGTTACTAGTTACTGCACATATATATAATACTTCCTCCGTTAGAGGTGCTTATCGAGCGGATAATTACGCTTAACAGTTCGGCTTTTCGGTTATCGGATTATAAATGTAGTAATCCGCTAGCCATCCAATAAGACAACAGACGAATTGATATCTGATTAACGATTATCGAGCGATTTATCAGCTAAACCAAATAGAATGTTTTTGAACAATCCTAGTCTTGCGGATACCAAAAGGCCAAACTGCATAAGTCAAACTGTATCTGTTAGTTGTAATAGCTTTTCCTGACGAGAAGCCAGAGACGACTACCATTAGCTACAGACAGTTCTATCATTCTATGTACAACTACTTATGCAACAATGTAGTAACAAGTTGTTATTACTTTAGTGTGCTATAATATTAGCTAATTGTCTGTTCACCAGCTTTTATCATTTCAACCTTCAAGCTATAATAACATATAAAGCTCGCCTAAAAGGGAAGGTCTTTTACTGTACTTAATAAATGGTAATGCTTAGTTACTAGTTACTCCACATATATATAGTACTTCCTCCGTTAGGAATGCTTATCGAGCGAATAATTACGCTTAACAGTTTGGCTTATCGGTTATCGGATTATAAATGTAGTAATCCTCTAGCCATCCAATAAGACAACGAATGGATTGATATCTGATTAACGATTATCGAGCGATTTATCAGCTAAACCAAATAGAATTTTTTTTAACAATCCTAGTCTTGAGAATACCAAAAGGCCAAACTGCATAATTCAAACTGTCTCTATTAATTGTAGTGGCTTTTCCTTATGAGAAGCCAGAGACGACTGTCATTAGCTACAGACAGTTCTATCATTCTATGTATAACTACTTATGCAACAATGTAGTAACAAGTTGTTATTACTTTTGTGTGTTATAATATGAGCTAATTGTCTGTTCACCAGCTTTTTATCATTTCAACCCTCAAGCTATAACAACATATAAAGCTCGCCTAAAAGGGAAGGTCTTTTACTGTACTTAATAAATGGTAATGCTTAGTTACTAGTTACTGCACACATATATATAGTACTTCCTCCGTTAGGAGTGCTTATCGAGCGAATAATTATGCTTAACAGTTTGGCTTATCGGTTATCGGATTATAAATGTAGTAATCCTCTAGCCATCCAATAAGACAACGAACGGATTGATATTTGATTAATGATTATAGGATGATTTATCAACTAAACCAAATAGAAATTTTTTTAACAATCCTAGTCTTGCGAATACCAAAAGGCCAAACTGCATAATTCAAACTGTCTTTGTTAGTTGTAGTAGCTTTTCCTTATGAGAAGCCAGATATGACTGCCATTAGCTACAGGCAGTTCTATCATTCTATGTACAACTACTTATGCAACAATATAGTAACAAGTTGCTATTACTTTAGTGTGCTATAATATGAGCTAATTAGCTGTTCACTGGCTTTTATCATTTCAACCCTCAAGCTATAACAACATATAAAGCTCGCCTAAATGGGAAGGGCATTTACTGTACTTAATAAATAGTAATGCTTAGTTACTAGTTACTGCACCTATATATAGTACTTCCTCTGTTAGGGTGCTTATCGAGCGGATAATTACGCTTAATAATTCGGCTTATCAGTTATCGAATTATAAATGTAGTAATCCGCTAGCCATCCAATAAGACAATGGACGGATTGATATCTGATTAACGATTTTCGAGCGATTTATCAGCTAAACCAAATAGAATATTTTTGAACAATCCTAGTCTTGCGGATACCAAAAGGCCAAACTGCATAAGTCAAACTGTATCTGTTAGTTGTAATAGTTTTTCCTGACGAGAAGCCAGAGACGACTACCATTAGCTACAGACAGTTCTATCATTCTATGTACAACTACTTATGCAACAATGTAGTAACAAGTTGTTATTACTTTAGTGTGCTATAATATTAGCTAATTGTCTGTTCACCAGCTTTTATCATTTCAACCCTCAAGCTATAACAACATATAAAGCTCGCCTAAAAGGGAAGGTCTTTTACTGTACTTAATAAATGGTAATGCTTAGTTGCTAGTTACTGCACATATATATAGTACTTCCTCCGTTAGGAATGCTTATCGAGCGAATAATTACGCTTAACAGTTTGGCTTATCGGTTATCGGATTATAAATGTAGTAATCCTCTAGTCATCCAATAAGACAATGAATGGATTGATATCTGATTAACGATTATCGAGCGATTTATCAGCTAAACCAAATAAATTTTTTTTTAACAATCCTAGTCTTGAGAATACCAAAAGGCCAAACTACATAATTCAAACTGTCTCTATTAATTGTAGTAGCTTGTCCTGATGAGAAGCCAGAGACGACTGTCATTAGCTACAGACAGTTCTATCATTCTATGTACAACTACTTATGCAATAATGTAGTAACAAGTTGTTATTACTTTTGTGTGTTATAATATGAGTTAATTGTCTGTTCACCAGCTTTTATCATTTCAACCCTCAAGCTATAACAACATATAAAGCTCGCCTAAAAGGGAAGGTCTTTTACTGTACTTAATAAATGGTAATGCTTAGTTACTAGTTACTGCACACATATATATAGTACTTCCTCCGTTAGGAGTGCTTATCGAGCGAATAATTATGCTTAACAGTTTGGCTTATCAGTTATCGGATTATAAATGTAGTAATCCTCTAGCCATCCAATAAGACAACGAACGGATTGATATTTGATTAACGATTATAGGATGATTTATCAACTAAACCAAATAGAAATTTTTTTAACAATCCTAGTCTTGCGAATACCAAAAGGCCAAACTGCATAATTCAAACTGTCTTTGTTAGTTGTAGTAGCTTTTCCTTATGAGAAGCCAGATATGACTGCCATTAGCTACAGGCAGTTCTATCATTCTATGTACAACTACTTATGCAACAATGTAGTAACAAGTTGCTATTACTTTAGTATGCTATAATATGAGCTAATTAGCTGTTCACTGGCTTTTATCATTTCAACCCTCAAGCTATAACAACATATAAAGCTCGCCTAAATGGGAAGGGCCTTTACTGTACTTAATAAATAGTAATGCTTAGTTACTAGTTACTGCACATATATATAGTACTTCCTCCGTTAGGAGTGCTTATCGAGCGGATAATTACGCTTAACAATTCGGCTTATCAGTTATCGAATTATAAATGTAGTAATCCGCTAGCCATCCAATAAGACAATGGACGGATTGATATCTGATTAACAATTATCGAGCGATTTATCAGCTAAACCAAATAGAATATTTTTGAACAATCCTAGTCTTGCGGATACCAAAAGGCCAAACTGCATAATTCAAATTGTCTCTGTTAGTTGTAGTAGATTTTTCTGATGAGAAGCCAGAGACGACTGCCATTAGCTACAGACAGTTCTATTATTCTATGTACAACTACTTATGCAACAAGGTAGTAACAAGTTGCTATTACTTTAGTGTGGTATAATATGAGCTAATTGTCTGTTTACTGGCTTTTATCATTTCAACTCTCAAGTTATAACAACATATAAAGCTCAAACTTAAACAAGGATAAAACCAGCTGAACCAACACAATAGTAGCTTGTAGCAGAGGACACCACCAAGCCAGTACCCAATGTTATTCCTACGTAGCTGCAGAAATCCAACACTAATTCTATAATAGGAAATACTTTGCCAGAAACAACACCCCAGCGTATGGGCACAATAAAAAAAAGTTGATTCTGATACAAAGATGAAAGACCCAAACTTCTTAATACTTTATTCATTTAGGGTTTCAATAGTACTTTATATACAAATTGGTAAATGTGTAAATATAAAAATTCTTAATGGGTTAACGGTTTATCCGATTAGAAAAATGAGTAATCCGCCCCTATACCGTTAAGTCGTTAATTATAAAAAGTCAATCTGTTCATCATCCATTACTCCGATAATCCGATACCAATAAACCAATAAGCCACCAGTTCGGTTCGGTTAACGATTTTGGTTCGATTTTGAAGAGCCTTGCCCTCCGTGAACTATTAGGGTGTGTTTGGTTTTTCAGGAAAATATTTTTCTGAAAAATATTTTTCTGAAAAATAAGTGGTTTTATCACTTAATTTTTCTTATTTGGTTGGTGAGTGAAAAACATTTTTCGGTAGGTGTGGTGGGGTAGGGGTGGTTGGGAGTGGGTAAGGTAGGGGTGGTTTGGGAGATGGGGTGGGATGGTAGGGGTTGGTGGGGGTGGAGAATAAGGTGGAGAAGGTTGAAAAAGAGTTTTGAAAAATATTTTCCCTTTTCTTGATAGGAAAAATATTTTTCTCCAATTGTTCATGAGAAATATTTTTCAAAACATTTAAGCCAACCAAACATGGGAAAATTAAAAAAAATATTTTCTGAAAAATATTTTCCTTCATACCAAACACACCCTTAGTTGTTCACTTTTGACTTTGCGCACCCTTTAAAAAATATAAATAAAGTGCGTATTTTATAATTTTATCCATAATAATGATAGTATTTCAAAAAAAATGGGAAATGATTTGAAGAATTAGTAGTTAATGATAAGCGTAAAATATGAAAAAAAAGATTGTCTTTCTCTTGATTTACTAAAATTGATAAGTAAATGTGAAAATATATTTTTAGTATGGTGGACAAGTAACCAAATATATGTATAATTTAGTTGGAACTTAAATTCAAATTACTTTCGATATAAAAAAACAAAGTCAATGTTTATACATTTTGAAAAAAATTATGATTCAACTAATAGTCAACAATTATTTGAAAACGCAGTTAATTTTAATTTAGATAACAATCAAGATCGTCGTAAATCAAACTAGTATTAGTACCCGCACGATTCGAGGACAAATATAAAATTATGATTTGGGTAATTTGAATTATGTGCAAATTACGTTAAAATTTAAACCTTCCAGATAAAAATTATATACAATTATTAGATATCAGTTAAGAAGCAGGACATGAAACCATTTCCCATATTTCGTACTGGATAATATGTTTTCCTTTTTTAAAAATTTATTTGTGACAACCCAACCCCTTGATCTTAGTACTTGCATTTTATTTTGTGGTCAACATTAAATAATATCAAATATATCACGTTGTAATATGTATTGTATGAGCATATTATTTTAACAAAATTCTTTTTACTACCACTTTATGTTTTACCTCAAAGTCGAATAAGTCTCATCCTTCTACATTGTCACCCAAACAAAAAATTCTATTTAATCTTTGCTTATAGTTGTTGCATTATTCATTACTTAATATTGTTATATTTTATTAGCTTACCAATTGACTTAATATCTTTCTTATTACCTTTTTGATAATCATATATAAATATAATTTTTTATTCCTAAAATATAATGTATTTTTATACTTTTATCCTCTTACTCAGAGCTCTTTCGTCATTTAAATCTATCAATAATATTTTTGAATATTATTAATTATTTAATATTGTAAAAAATTATTTATTTGTTGTTGTTGTTGTTGTTGTTGTTGTTGTTGTTGTTGCATTTAATATCCTTAAATTAATTCAAAGTATAAATATTCTCACACTCTATTTTTCCTCTTTATATATTTTAACCCCTATTATAAATTTTAATTAGTTTTTTATATTAATATTTTATAATATAATTAAAATATGATGTATCACATTTTATTTTAAGTTATAATTGTTTTTTAGTTTCAGGATACAAATTTAACTTTTATTTTGGTTACTAAATTACCTACGTGAGACATTTATTTTGTATTCTTAAAATTTTAATTTTGTTATCCAATTTTTATTTTTATTTATCTAGTTAAACTTTAATTTTGTGGTTCTATCCATAGTTTGAGCGTTTTAACTATAATTTTAATCTAATCTCAAGTTCAAATCATCGTTTCCTTCTATTTCTAATATTAAATATTTTTAAATTGTTAATTATTGCTACTACGTAACTAATATATATTATTTCATATTTTCATGTGTCCTTCCTTAACTTTTCTTTTTATTTATATCATTATCTATTTATATCCTTTAATATAATATAGATCAACATATATTTTTTTAATCTTGATATAAATATTTATATTATTTTAAATTAATACTAGAAATTATTAAATTATTTAAATTTATTAATAATATTTTAATTATTATATACTATTTTTTAAAATATTTTGATTTAGTTATTTATTATTAATTAATTGAGAAATAAGCTATATGTGGCTTTTTCTGGTTATGCCATATGACTGAATTAGCTATTAGTTAATAGTTAATATGTTACATGTGGCTTATCTTAAGGCTGCAACTTGGCTTAAGGAGAAGGCTTCATGATTGAATTTAACTTTTATTTTTGTTACTAAATTACCTACATGAGACATTTATTTTGTATTCTTAAAATTTTAATTTGTTATCCCATTGTTATTTTTATTTATCTAGTAAAACTTTAATTTTGTGGTCCTATCCATAGTTTGAACGTTTTTACCATAATTTTAATTTAATCTCAAGTTCAACTCATCATTCCCTTCTATTTATAATCTTAAATATTTTTGAATTTTTAATTATTAATATTTCTTTGGTAAATAAAGACTTTATTACCAAGTAAAATATGTACAGCTCAACAAAAAAGAAACAAATTGCTCAATAGAGGAAAATGAACACCGGTTCCATTTTCCTGTACATCAGTCGTTCCCCCTTACAATGCCCACCTACATACTCAAGGATAAGAATTAAGGTGTTGCAGCGTTCTTGCCATAGTTGCCTCCTTGATTGCTCTATAGAAGACTTCTTGAACTATCATCTTTGTGATTTTTGATGTACTTCTTTGTGTTTGCCTAAATATCCTTTGATTCCGCTCCATCCAAACATGATATACAGTTCCGGCCAGCACCATTCTATAGATTTCCGACTTAGAATTCTTTCCATTATAATGCATTACAACCCATGCTAGTTCGTCTTTCCAGCTCGGTGCTTGTCTTTGAATTCCTTGCCATTCCAGTATTTTATCCCATATTTCGGAGGTTATTTCACATTCAAAGAATATGTGTGAAATAGTCTCATCTTGTTGGTTGCATAGTGGACATATTTGGTTCACCAATATACTCCAACGAGTTAGCCTGTCAAGTGTAGATAGTCTCTCATGTGCAGCCAACCGGAGGATGAAAATCCATTTGGGGGTAGCCATGTTGTTGCATATCATTCTCTTTCAGGGTACCTTGTCATAATCCCCCCCGAGCTTCCTGTACATTTTCCTAATGGAAAACTTTCCTATTCCCAGGAATTCAGTCAAGGTGATGCCAGCTTGCTCCAAGTGCTTGCCTGCCTTAATGATCTTTTGGACACACCGTGATGCTTGATTATATTTCGCCGCCCATATTAGTCCTTCCTTCCAATAGTAGGCATGAAACCATAAGAACCACAGTTTGTTCTTCTTTTTGCATAGATTTCCAAAATTGTTGAAGTATAACAACTTTGTTCCATGCCTTCATTTCAGTAAAGTTCACACCACATGCAGATTGAGGTTGGCACAGAATATCCCATGCTAGAAGTGCCTTGTTTTATCTTTCCTTATCTCCAGTCAATAAGAATTTTCTGCAATTCGAGGTGATCAGTTTTTATGATCTTTTTGGGGAGCATGAACACATGCAACCAGAATGTTTGGACTAAGAACATGACACTTTTGATTAGTAGCACTCTCCCTGCATAAGTTAGAAATTTAGAAGTCCAACTGGTTATTCTTCCTAGTATTTTTCTACCAATGATTGGAATTGAGTGCTAGATAGTCTTTTAGAACTTAGGGGCGCACCAAGATATCTAACTGGCAATTCTCCGTGTGAAAAGCCCAGCAAATTGAGTATTTGTTGCTTTAGAACAAGTTTAACCCCACAGAAGTAGATAGAACTCTTGCTAGGATTTGCAATGAGTCCTGAAGCTCTTGAAAAGTATTGAAAGCATTGGAATAAAATCTGGACATATTGCATATCCCCTTTACAAAATAGCAGTAGGTCGTCGGTAAATCCTTGTTGGATAATCTTCGTTTTGGCACACTTGCGATGATATTTGAATCCGGGATTCTTGGTCATTCTTTTCAGCATTCTGCTGAAGTATTCCATAGCTAGTACTATTGCGTTACCTAATATATAATATTTTATGTTTTCATGTGGCCTTCATTAACTTTTCTCTTTATTTAATATCATGTGGTGACTTGGGACAGAGAAATCCGGATGAATACCACAAGGGGGGCATAGGGCTGTGTGAACGCGGCTGTTACCTAATATATAATATTTTATGTTTTCATGTGGCCTTCATTAACTTTTCTCTTTATTTAATATCGTGTGGTAGTTGGCAAGGTGATTTCCTTTCAAACTTGAATTGGCTAAGTAACCTGTGTGGTAGTTGGCAAGGTGATTTCCTTTCAAACTTGAATTGGCTAAGTAACCTTCAGGTTTTAATTATTGTAGAATTGACTTTCATGCTTAATTAATAGTTAAGTGAGATTATAAAGTGAAAGAAAAAAGTTGAGTATTTATCCCTAAAGTTTCAATTATTATACTTTGTCCCCAACTTATATAAATGTAATATTACCAGATTTTAAAAAAAAAAAACCATCCCTTCCCGCCTCATCTACCGCCCAATCCTCATTTTCTACGGCTGATTCATTCATTGTAGCTTATTTTTCTTGCATTCAACATACAAAGGTCGTCTCCCTTCTTTCCCATTCCTCTCAAAGCTTCATTCTTTTGATTTAACATTTACTTTGAAGAAATCGACAAATTTGGGTTTTTTCGGATCTGTCGAATTTGGAAAAGAAATTGGTGGTACATTGAATTGATAATTCATTTCAGGTGGTATATTGTGTACCTCCTTCATCTTGTAAGTTTTTTCATCTCATTTTCTTCGTCATTGTTAATTTGGATTTCTGCAAATCTTTTCTGCACAGTGCTCGACCACTATTGTATAATAGACCACTGGTTCACAATAGACTAATAGCATATTATATATTAGTATGCAATCTATATTCTGATGAATGGGTTGAGGGGCCCACTAGTTGGAATTGGAATTCCTATATAAAAGTTGCGGTACCTATCCGTATACCTAGCAATTGTACATTTGACAAATTTGTTGATGTCATCATTAAATATGAAAAACTAACATGTTTTCCGAGGAATTTGAATATTACACATATGCTTAGCTTTGCACCGAAGAAGGAAAAAATTCCTCCTTCCTTCATTAAGAATGACAATGATTTGCAATTGTACCTCCTTGATGTTACAATTGATGGTATAAGGCCTTGTTTGAAGAAATTTCTGGCTGAAAATGAGTTTGAAGAAGGCGCTGAAGTTCTTGTTGAAAGGTCTCTTTAAGGTTCAAATGTCACAGCTGCACTACCACCACCATCACCACCAATACAGCCACCAATTTTAGAATTAGAGGACGAAAGAATGATGAAAAATGGCTTCAGTGAATTTAGTGATGACTTGCATGATTTTGGTAACAATGAAATGAACTCGTATGATTCGGAAGATGCAGATGGAGCAAAAGAGCTCCCAGATATTGTCACTCGGGCAGCTGGAGATAAAGGCATGGTGGACTCGTTAGCTACACAACACAACCACTCTGATGGTACAGATATTTTCCTTGGGAAATGTTTTGACAACAAATTAGATCTAATGAAACAGTTTGAGATTTTTTATATGAAAAAACATTTTACGTTTTGTATGAGGAAGAGTAGCAGTAAATTAACTTCAATGGCATGCCAAGATGTGAGTTGCCCGTGGAAGTTACGCGCTTTAAAGTATGAGAGTTCTGATAGGTTTTATATTACCAAGTACCATGGCGAGCACACATGCGGGGTACAACACATATCAAGTCGTCATCCTAATACGTCGTCGAAGACTTTGGTGCATATTACCAGGAACGGTATGTTAATGGAAAAGGTCCATCCCCGTCAGATCTGAAAGATGCTATTTTTGCAGATTTTAATCAAAATCTTACTTATTGGATGAGCTGGAACGTAGGTAAAATAGTTAAGTCTATGATCAGGGGTACTTAGGAAGATGGGTATACTTTGTTAGAAGCGTATCGCCATATTATGATGTCCTATAATGAAGGAAGTATTGTTGATTTGAAGTATGATCATAAACTGCATTTTCGATATTTTTTCTTATCTGTTGGAGCTTTCATTAAGGGATTCGCGCATATGAGAAATGTTAATACTGTTGATGGGACATTTCTGAGTGACAAGTATGGAAGCTGCTTGTTATCTGTTGTAGCACAAGATAAAGAAAATCACATTTTTCCAATTGCGTTCTGTGTAGTCAATAAAGAGCGCGATGATTCTTGGACCTACTTTTTTGAACAGTTGCGGCACATTGTTGATGAAAATGTTCAATTGTGCATTATATCTGATCGACATGTGTCTATTGGGAATGTCTTCAGAAAAGTTTTTTTTGTCACTTATCATGGTTTTTGCACGCGTCACATTGCTGAAAATATGTGCCAGAGGTTTCGTTGTGGGATTTTAATTAAGTATTTCTTTTCTGCTGCACAGTCATACAGTACTAAGGATTTCTTTGACCATTTTATGCAATTGCGTGATAAAAGCAAGGAAGTAGCTAACTGCCTCGCGAATGAAATTGGGTTCCAAAAGTGGAGCAGGGTCTTCTTTCTAGGAAACTGGTACGTCATGTTAACAACAAACATTGCAGACTCGCTTAACGCAATGCTTAAAGACCAAAGATACTTCCCGATCATTGGCCTATTCAATCATATTATTCGAAAGTTTGCAGAAAAATTCGAGGAGAGGCATAATGAAATGAAAAATGCTTTGACCCTTTTTGTTCCTTCTGCTAAAAAGAAGATTAAGAATAATATGGTTATCGGCGACACGCTTTGGGTGCATCAATTAGATAATAACTAGTTTAGCATCGTCGGGCACGATGTAACGACCTGATCGGTCATTTTAAGAGTAATAGCCCCAATCCCCTATTTATTGCTTTTCCCATATCTTCTTCTGCTATTGTGACTTTCTGGGAGATTTCGTTTTGGTTTTTGGAGTGATGTGGGATACTTAGTCCCTAAACAAAAGCTTAAGTCTAGGATTTTGACCGTAGTCAAAATTGTGTGAAGACGACTTTGAAATGGAGTTTTGTCGGTTCCGTTAGCTTCGTTGGGTGATTTTGGGCTTAGTAGCATGTCCGAATTATGTTTTGGAGGTCCGTAACTTATTTAGACTTGAAATGGCGAAAATCCATTTTTTGGAGATTTGGACCGGTAGTGGAAATTTTGATATCGGGGTCGGGTTCCGATTCTGGAAGTTGGAGTAGGTCCGTAATGTTAATTATAACTTGTGTGCAAAATTTGAGGTCAATCGAACGTGATTTGATAGGTTTCGACATCGGTTGTAGAAGTTTATAGTTTCAAGTTCATTAAGTTTGAATCAGAGGGTGATTTGTGATTTTAGCGTTGTTTGATGTGGTTTGAGGGCTCAACTAAGTTTGTACGGTATTTTAGGACTTTTTGGTATGTTTGATTGAAGTCTCGGGGGCCTCGGGTGTGTTTCGGATGCTTAACAGATTGAATTTGGACTTAGGCTAGTTGTTGAAGATTTTCTGGTTTCTGGTATTTTTGCACCTGCGTAAGGGAAACCGTAGGTGCGGAATCGCATGTGCGAAGGAGGAGTCGTAGATGCGGCCAAGAAGGAGTTGGGCAGGAACCGCAAGTGCGAAGATTTTTCCGCACCTGCGAGAATCGCAAATGCAGGCAACTGGACGCAGGTGCGAAGGGGGGCCGCAGGAGTGATGCATTTCCGCACCTGCGATAGTCGCAGATGCGACAGAGAGTCCGCATGTGCGAGATGTCAGGACAGAACACTTAAATGCAACGGTTCGCGATTTTTGCTCATTTTCAACATTTTGAGCTCGGGTTTGGCGATTTCTTGAGGTGAGTACCTTGTGCGTATTTTTGATCAATAATCTTACTTTTCCATTTATTTTTCCACTAGTTAGTGTGTATTTAAGGTGGAAATTGGGAGTTGGAGGCTAGAGATTTGGAAAGTTTGATTTGTGGATTTGAAGAACCATTTGGTATCGAATTTTTATAAATTTGATATGATTAGACTCGTGAGTGAATGGGCTTTCGAATTTTGTGACTTTTACCCGATTCCGAGACGTGGGCCCGGGTCGACTTTTTAGGACGGATTTCAGAATTTTTATTAAAATCTTAATTTTATTAATTAGATTAGTCTATTATAGTTATATTTATGATATACAATTGTGTTTGGTTAGATTTGGGCCATTCGTAGTCGGATAATCGAGGAAAGGGCATTCTTACAGATTGGTTGAGCATGACTCGAGGTAAGTGGCTTGTCTAACTTTATGTGGGGGAAATCCACCTTAAGATTTGGAACCATTATGATATGTGAGCATCGTGTACGTGAGGTGACGAGTACGTATACAGACTAGTTGTGGTAAAACCCGATTTTCTTACTGAGCAGCAACATGTTTTCCTTTTATTTTGAGTTATACCACTTTAATGAGTATTAATCTATTTTTATTCTTAATTAAGTTATTCCAATATGTGTAGCTATCCTGCTTAGTCTAATACATCATGTCTACATGTCTTAATTGCTTATGTGAACTCTGTGCAACATGCGTAGTGAATTTCCTGCTTCTTCCTTGACTGGTACTTAGTCTAAATCATAAGATTTCGTGATGTAGTTGTATTTCTATTGTTTGCGCTGCATATTTACTTTGGGACTACGGAACGGTATTCCGGGAGATCCCCCCTATACTGCATATTTACTTTGGAACTACGAAACGGTATTTCGGGAGATCCCTCTGTACTGTATATTTACTTTGGGACTACGGAGATCCCCCATGCACATTTACGTTTGAGACTACGAGACGGTATCTCGGGAGATTCCCTACTATATTTCTGTGTATTGAGTTGTTACTTACTATGAATTCTTTCTTGTTAAATTTCAGTCTTTATTTTACTGCGATATTTCATTCTTGCCTTGCTTTATTATCATATTCCAGTAGGGCCCGTACCTGACCTCGTCACTCCTTTACCGGGGTTAGGCTTGGCACTTACTAGGTACCGATTGTGGTGTACTCATGCTACTCTTCTGCACATGTTTTTCACCTGCAGATCTAGGTGTTTCTTATCAGCCACACTATCAGTGAGCCGGGACAGCTTTGGGGACTTCAAGGTATATCTGCCGCGTCCGCAGACCTCGGAGTCTCATTCTACTCTTCCCCATGTCCATTATCTTCTGTATTTTCTTTTAATAGAATATGATGTATAGAGACACTAGAGTTTTCTCCTGTAGTTTGTGATTCACGATGTTCCGGATTTTGGGATTGTTGTATTATTTTTGAATAGCTGGTTAAATTTATATTTTTATCTCATTATTCCACAAACAATGTTATGCTTAGCTAGTTGTAGAGACTAGGTGCCGTCAAGACGTCACACAGAGAGGAAATTGGGTCGTGACAAGTTGCTATCAGAGCTCTAGGTTCATAAGTGTCGTGAGTCACAAACTGGTTTAGTAGAGTCTCGCGGATTGGTATGGAGACGTCTGTACTTATCTTCGTGAGGCTATGGGGTTTTTAGGAAAATTTTACTACTTTGATTCCTTGTCGTGCGAAAATTGTTGACTTCAAAAATTCTAAACTTATGTATTCTATTCTCTTACAGATGGTGAGGACACGTACAAGCGGATTTGATGACCAGGCACCCGCGCCCCCTACTAGAGCCGTGAGAGGCCGGGGCCGGGGTAGAGACCGAGGACGTCCATGAGGTGCAACCAGAGCACCCGCACGAGCTGCTACAGATGAGCCCCCAATAGCTCCAGCTGGAGGGCAGACACCTGAGATACATGTTGCTGCACCAGCCCTCCAGAAGACTCTAGACCAGTTTTTGAGCATGTTCAACACCTTAGCTCAGGCTGGATTGATTCCACTTGCTCCTGCCACATATCAGGTCGGGGGGGAGCACAGACTCTGGTCGCCAGTACCCCAGAGCAGTGAGTTCAGGTCGACCAGGTTCCAGAGATTGTATCAATGCAGCCGATAGCTCCAGCTCAGCCCGAGGTTAGTGCAACAACTTCTAAGGTGGAGCAGCTCAGACTTGAGAGGTACAAGAAGTACCACCCACCTACCTTCAGCAGATTGGCTACAGATGACGCTCAGGGTTTTCTAGAGGAGTGTCATCATATTCTCCGTACTATGGGCGTAACAGAGATGAGCGAGGTTTCTTTTACTACATTCCAGCTTAGAGGAGCAGCCTATCAGTGGTGGCGTGCCTATGAGCTGAGTAGTCCGGATGAGCCAGTTTCACTTACATGGACTCAGTTCTCGAACATGTTTTTGATAGAGTATGTCCCTCAGAGCCTCAGGGACTCACGGCACGTGGAGTTTGAGTAGCTGCACCAGGGTGTTATGACTGTGTTAGAGTATGCAGTTCGTTTCATCGATTTGGCCCGACATGCATCGGCCTTAGTTGCCACAGTCCGAGAGAGGGTTCGACGGTTTATTGAAGGACTCCACCCCAGCATCCGGAGTAGTATGGCCAAGAAGGTGGAGATGGATATTTCTTATCAACAGGTTGTGAGTATTGCCAAGAGATTTGAGGGCATGTTGGCCCGGGATAGAGAAGAGAGGGAGGCCAAGAGGTCTCGAGAGAATGGTTATTATTCTGGAGCTTGTGCCCCAGCAGCTCGCCATGGTAGGGGTTATGTGAGTTTCCCCGTTCATTCACTTCTTCTAGCCACCAGCGGTGTTCCAGCTCCTTCTAGGCCCCATGAGCCTTATTATGCACCACCAGTATCTAGTGTGCCTCCTGCACGGGGTGTTCCTAGCGGCCAGTCCAGCAGACCTGGACCGAGCCAGTCACAACAACTGCGTCCTCTTAGAGCTTATTTTGAGTGTGGCGACACTCGCCATATGGTGAGGGATTGCCCCAGATTTATGAGGGGTGCACCTCTACAGACTTCTCAGCCACAGCGTGCTCCACCAGGTCCTCAGGCTATGATTACAGCACCAGCTGCCACCCCACCTGCTTAACCAGGTCGAGGTGGAGGTCGGGGAGGTAGAGGTCACCATAGAGGGGGAGGCCAGGCCAGATATTATGCACTTCCTGCTCGTACAGAGGCAGTTGCTTTTGATTCTGTCATTACAGGTATTGTTCCAGTCTGTCATAGAGATGCGTCGGTATTATTTGACCCAGGCTCTACATATTCTTATGTGTCCTCTTATTTTGCCCCGTATTTGGGCGTATCGCGGGATTCTTTGAGTTCCCCTATTTATATGTCCAATCCTGTGAGAGATTCTCATGTTGTAGACCGCGTGTATCGGTCGTGTTTGATTGCTCTTAGTGGTTTTGAGAGCAGAGCCGATTTATTATTGCTCAGCATGGTGGACTTTGATATTATTTTGGGCATGGACTAGTTGCCGCCCCATTATGCTATTCTTGATTGTCATGCCAAAACATTGACGTTCGCTATGCCAGGATTACCGCGATTAGAGTGGAGAGGTACCTTAGAGTATACTCCCAACAGAGTTATTTCATTTCTTAAAACTCAATGAATGATTAAGAAGGGGTGTGACGCGTATCTAGCTTATGTGAGAGATGCCAGTATTGATAACCCTACAGTTGAGTCAGTCCCAGTAGTGAGGGATTTTCCAGATGTATTTCCAGCTGATTTTCCGGGCATGCCGTCCGACAGAGATATTGACTTTGGCATTGATGTGTTACCGGGCACTCAGCCCATCTCTATTCCTCCGTACCATATGGCTCCTCCTGAGTTGAACGAGCAGTTACATGAGTTGCTTGATAAGGGCTTCATTCGGCCTACTGTGTCACCTTGGGGTGCTCCTGTCTTATTTGTGAAAAAGAACGATGGTTCTATGCGGATGTGTATTGATTACCGCCACTTGAACAAAGTTACAGTGAAGAACATGTATCTATTGCCTTGTATTGATGACTTATTTGATCATTTACAAGGTTCCAGGGTGTTTTCCAAGATACGTTTCGGCTATCATCAGTTGAAGATTTGGGAGCCAGATATCCCGAAAACTGCCTTCAGGACTCGGTATGGTCACTACGAGTTCCTTGTGATGTCTTTTGGGCTAACCAATGCCCCAGCAACTTTAATGCACTTGATTCACAGTGTGTTCCGGCCTTATCTTGATTCATTCGTCATTGTGTTTATTGACGAAATTCTGGTATACTCCCATACTTGGGAGGATCATGAGCAACACCTGAGGACTGTGCTTCACACCTTGAGAAAAAAGAAGTTATATGCAAAAATTTCAAAGTGTGAATTTTGGCTAGACTCAGTGGCATTCTTGGGTCATATAGTATCGAGTGAGGGGATCCAGGTGGATCCAAAGAAGATTGAAGCAGTGTAGAGTTGGCCCAGACCGTTCTCAGCTATGGAGATCCGGAGTTTTCTTGGTTTGACGGGGTATTACCGTCGATTTGTAGAGGGTTTCTCAACTATTGCAGAAACTATGGCCAAGCTAACCCAGAAGAGTGCTCCGTTAAGGTGGACAGAGGAATGTGAGGAGAGCTTTCAGAAGCTCAAGACAGCTTTGACTACAGCACCAGTATTGGTATTGCCTACAGGTTCGGGGTCTTATATTGTATATTGTGATGCCCCACAGATTGATCTTGGCGCGGTGTTGATGCAGAACGGTAGGGTGATTGCCTACGCATCCAGACAGCTGAAGGTGCATGAAAATAACTATGATGTTCATGGAGTTAGCAGCTATTGTTCATGCCTTGAAGATTTGGCGGCATTATTTGTACGGTGTTCCTTGTGAGATCTACACCGATCACCGGAGTTTACAGCATCTGTTCAAGCAGAATGATCTTAATTTGCGTCAGAGGAGGTGGTTGGAGCTACTTAAGGATTATGATATAACCATTTTGTACCACCCTGGGAAGGACAATGTGGTGGCCGATGCTTTGAGTCTCCGGGCAGATAGTTTGGGGAGCTTAGCATATCTACCAGTAACAGAGAGGCCCATGGTGTTGGATGTTCAGCCCTTAGCCAGTCAGTTTGTGAGATTGGATATTTCTGAGCCGAGTCGAGCATTGGCTTTGGTGGTTTCTCGGCCTTCCCTTTATGATCGTATCAGGGAGCATCAGTATGATGACCCCCATCTGCTTGTCCTTAAGGACACGGTCCAGCACGGTGATGCTAAGGAGGTCACTATTGGAGATGATGGTACATTGAGGATGTAGGGCAGACTATGTGTGCCAAATGTAGATGGTTTGCATGAGTTGATTCTCCAGGAGGCTCACAGTTTGAGGTACTCTATTCATCTGGGTGCCGCAAAGATGTATCAGGACTTGAAATAACATTTCTGGTGGAGGAGGATAAAGAAGGACATAGTAGAGTATGTGGCCCGATGTCTAAATTGCTAGCAGGTGAAGTATGAGTATCAACGACCAGGTGGGTTGCTTCATAAATTGGAGATTTCGGAATGGAAATGGGAGCGTATCACTATGGATTTCGTTGTTGGACTCCCACAGACTCAGCGGAGGTTTGATGCAGTTTGGGTGATTGTGGATGGGCTAACCAAGTCGGCTCATTTCATTCCTGTGATGACTACCTATTCTTCCGAGCTAGTAGCTCGAATCTACATCCGTGAGATCGTCAGGCTTCATGGCGTACCGATATCTATTATCTCTTAATGGGGTACGCAGTTTACATCACGGTTCTGGAGAGCTGTATAGCATGAGTTGGGTACTCAGGTTGAGTTGAGCATAACATTTCACCCTCAGACGGAAGGGCAGTCCGAGCGCAATATTCAGATATTAGAGGATATGCTTCGTGCGTATGTGATAGATTTTGTGGGTGATTGGGACCGGTTCTTTCCACTTGCGGAGTTTTCTTACAATAACAGTTATCAGTCCAGCATTTAGATGGCACCGTATGAGGCTCTGTATGGTAGGCGGTGTCGGTCCCTAGTAGGTTGGTTCGAGCCCGGCGAGGCCAGATTATTGGGTACGGACTTGGTTCAGGATGCCTTGGAAAAGGTTAAGGTGATTCAGGATAGACTTCGCACAACCCAATCCAGATAGAAGAGTTATGCAGATCGGAAGGTTCGCGATGTAGCATTCATGGTTGGAGAGTGAGTCTTGCTCCGGGTTTCTCCTATGAAGGGAGTTATGAGGTTTGGAAAGAAGGGAAAGCTGAGACCAAGGTTCATTGGTCCATTTGAGGTGTTGCTGAGAGTTGGGGAGGTTGCTTATGAGCTTGCCTTGCCTCCCAGTATACCAGGAGTTCATCCGGTATTCCATGTTTCTATGCTCCGAAAGTATCACAGCGATCCGTCTCATGTGTTGGATTTCAACTCAGTCCAGTTGTATAAGGATCTATCTTATGTTGAGGAGCCAGTGGCTATTTTAGTCTTTAGACAGGCAGGTCAGAAAGCTAAGATAAAAAAACATTGCTTCCGTGAAGGTTTAATGGAGGGGACAGCCGGTCGAGGAGGCGACTTAGGAGACCGAGCAGGATATGCGCAGCTGTTATCCTCATCTTTTCACCACTTCAGGTATGTCTCTATGCTTATTCAAGGACGAACGAGTGTTTTAAGAGGGGGAATGTAACGACCCGGCCGGTCATTTTGAGAGTAATAACCCCGATCACCTATTTACTGCTTCTCCCATATCTTTTTCTGTTATTGTGACTTGCCGGGAGGTTTCGTTTTGGTGTTTGGAGTGATTTGGACAGGAACCGCAGGTGCGAAGATTTTCCCGCACCTGCGAGAGTCATAGATACGGGCAGCTAGGCGCAGGTGTGATGCATTTCTGCACCTGCGATAGTCACAGATGCCACAGAGAGTCCGCAAGTGCGAGATGTCTAGACAGAACACTTAAATGCAAAGGTTCGCGAGTTTTTGCCCATTTTCAACATTTTGAGTTCGGGTTTGGCGATTGTTTGAGAGAATATTTGAGGGGTTTCTTGAGGTAAGTCCCTTGTGCGTATTTTTTATCAGTAATCTTGCTTCCCCGTTTATTTTCCCACCTAGTTAGTGTGTATTTAAGGTGGAAATTGGGAGTTGGAAGTTAGGGATTTAAAAAGTTTTGATTTGTGGATTTGAAGGACCATTTGGTGTCGGATTTTTGTAAATTTGATATCGTTAGACTTGTGAGTGAATGGGCTTTCGGATTTTGTGACTTTTATCCGATTCCGAGACGTAGGCCCAAATTGACTTTTTAGGACGGATTTCGAAATTTTTATTAAAATCTTGATTTCATTAATTAGATTAGTCTATTATAGTTGTATTTATGATATGCAATTGTGTTTGGTTAGATTTGGGCCATTCGGAGTCAGATAATCGAAGAAAGGGCATTCGTACAGATTGATTGAGCTTGACTCGAGGTAAGTGGCTTGTCTAACTTTGTGTGGAGGAAATCCACCTTAAGATTTGGAACCATTGTGATATGTGAGCGCCATGTACGTGAGGGGACGAGTACGTACACGTTCTAGTTGTGGAAAAGTCCGATTTTCTTACGGAGCAGCAATATATTTTCCTTTTATTTTGAGTTATACCACTTTAATGAGTATTAATCTATTTTTATTCTTAATTAAGTTATTCCAATATATGTAGCTATCCTGCTTAGTCTAATACAACATGTCTACGTGTCTTAATTGCTTATGTGAACTCTGTGCAGCATGCTTAGTGAATTTCCTGTTTCTTCCTTAACTGGTACTTAGTTTAAATCGTAAGATTTCATGATGTAGTTGTATTTCTATTGTTTGCGCTGCATATTTACTTTGTGACTACGGAACAGTATTTTGGGAGACCCCCCTTGTACTGCATATTTACTTTGGGACTACGGAACGGTATTCTGGGAGATCCCTCTGTACTGCATATTTACTTTGGGACTATGGAATGGTATTCCGGGAGATCCCCTTGTACTGCATATTTACTTTGGGACTATGGAACAGTATTTCGGGAGATCCCCCTATCTTGCATACTTACTTTGGGACTACGAAATGGTATTTTGGGAGATCCCCGTACACATTTACATTTGGAACTACGAGACTGTATTTCGGGAGATCCCCTGCTGTATTTCTGTGTATTGAGCTGTTACTTTCTATGAATTCTTTCTTGTTAAATTTCAGTCTTTATTTTACTGCGATATTTTATTCTTGCCTTGCTTTATTATCATATTCCAATAGGGCTCGTACTTGACCTCATCACTACTCTACCGGAGTTAGGCTTGGCCTTTACTGGGTACCGATTATGGTGTACTCATGCTACTCTTCTGCACATGTTTTTCGTGTGCAAATCCATTTGATCCTTATCACCCGCACTATCACTGAGCTGGAACAACTTTCTAGACTTCAAGGTATATCTGTCCACAGACCTAGGAGTCCCCTTCTACTCTTCCCCGTGTCCATTATCTTATGTATTTTCTTTTGATAGACTATGATGTATAGAGACACTAGATTTTTCGCCTGTAGTTTGTGATTCATGATGTTCTGGGTTTTGGGATTGTTGTATTATTTTTGAATAGTTGGTTAAATTTATATTTCATTATTCCATAAAAAATGTTAGGCTTACCTAGTTGTATAGTGTAGGTGCCGTCACGACGTCACGTGGAGGGGAAATTGGGTCGTGACATACGACATAGATGCATTAGTTGATCTGGATTTGAACACATGTTCTTGCTGTCAGTTTGATTTGGAAAAAATACCATGCCCACATGCAATGGCAACTCTGAGATTGAAATTTGAGGATGGATATGGTTTATCCATTTACGATCACTTATCTCCGTTCTATAAGGTTTCAACATATTTGGCTGCATATGAAGGAACCATTCACTTAATCCCTACAAAAGAGATATGGGTGGTGCCTGGCGAGATTCAATCCACAAAACTACTTCCACCCGATGTCAAGCCTACAAAGGGTAGAAGGAAGTTTAAGAGATGGCCAAGCATTTTAGAACCTAGTTCTTCTGGTTGCAGGAAGAAAGGCAAAAATAAATGTTCCATTTGCAAAGAACTTGGCCACAAGAAAATGACTTGTAAAGTATTGTTCCAGCATTCTTGATCTTTTAGCTACTGGTGTTGTATTAAAGATAATTAACTCTTTTAATATTCTAAACTTGTTGTTTGTAATCACTTGTTGTTTCTACTATCAACTGTTGCATTGTATCTCATAGACTATTGTCTTAGAATCAGCCACTCACAGTGTCTACTACAGACCTAAGATCTAGAGTCAACCCTCCCTTATTTTAAGGAGTCATGTGACTAAGTTGTCTCATAGACTACTATTTTATTGTCAATCACCCACTTTGTCTATTGCATACCTATGATCTAGAATCAACCCCCTTATTTTAAGGAGTCATGTGACCAAGTTATCTCATAGACTACTGTTTTAGAATCAACCACTTACATTGTCTATTGTAGACCTATGATCTAGAATCAAACCCTTATTTTAAGAAGGAGTCATGTGACTAAGTTGTCTCATAGACTACTGTTTTATTGTTAACCACCCACATTGTATATTGTAGACCTATGATCTAGAATCAACCCTCTTATTTTAAGAAGGAGTCATGTGACCAAGTTGTCTCATAGACTACTATTTTAGAATCAACCACTTACATTGTTAATTGTAGACCTATGATCTTGAATCAACCTCCTTATTTTAAGAAGGAGTCATATGACATACTTATTCCCTGTTTTACGATCAACCCCCCTTATTGTATCTTAAACCACTTGTAATCAACCAATATTCTATTGTCAACCCCCATTGATATTCTCAATTTAACCATGACTTGTTGCGCTGGTTTAAGTAGTCTATTGACAACCACTGGTTTAGGTAGTTAATTTAATATCTAATGTTAATAATAACTACCAACCAATATGAAAAGGAGTTGTATAATTAATTGAACTATATCGAATATGCCGATGCAAAGCATCAATTCATTTCTCAAAACACTCACACGTCATTTACGAAAGTCATATGGAAAAATACCATTTAGTATCAAATTTTTCCTATAAATACACTGGATCTGATGGAAATATTTATTCATTTTCCAAATAGTCCAATTACTTAACAGAGAAATACCCCCAAGGCCAAGTCCAAGCATGGATGCCATTTTCATCAGGGAATCACTGGATAGGCTCATCCGAGAGATCCAAGAAGACAGGGTGAGGCAAGAGAGGAACATTCGCAGTATAGCACGCATGCTGTAGATTCTCCTTCGTAGGGCTGGTGCAAATATTCACCACTATGTTAGCCCAGAAAATTCTCCTCCCTATGTCCTTCTCCCCCTGCAGTTTAATTTTTTTTCTTTAGTTAATGGGAAAAAATGTATGCTGCTGTGAGGGGAGTTATTTAATAAAAATATTTAATTTAAGTTTTTGTCTATTTCTATTTAAATTTTTGCCCTTTATTTTGAATTTTGTTTCCCTATTTTTTATTTTTATGCTTTTGTTATTTTTTTTTCATATGACAACACTTAAGTGCCATAAGGCCTCAAAATAAAATAAAGATGTTCCAATAGAAACATACAACTGAGGGGATATAAATTTTAGTCTTCCAAATGTTTGAATTTCCTGCCATTGAATTGAAAATTTTATAATAGTTTTTGAATAAACCTACAGTATATAGTCTATCCCACTGGTGTAATCCTTATCTTAGTAAATTCTCGACCATTAGTTTGCCCTCGACCGCAATATGAGTTGAGGATGAAACCTCAAGTTGACACTTGCCCATTAAAGAGGTTTATTGATTTATGCTGAATGTCCAGAGTTGGGGTTCAAGTTTGGGGTTTAGGGTTTATAGACTATTAAAGAAGTTTATCAGCGACTACTGGTTGATGAAAGATAACTGGTGCTGTTTAGTAAATTAAAATATGTCCATGTGATTTATCCCTAACCATACATTTTATGACACGTTAAAATTACCCATTTGACCGGCCATGTGATCAGAACAAAATTAATCACATTTTAATCATATTTTTTTGACTCGCTCAAATTAACCCATTTGATCCAAAAATAATTGATCGCAGATCAACCCTAATTTTTACTTCCGAAACACATTACTCAAACAATTGAAGAAAAATAAGTCAAGGGTCGAGTGCGTCCATTGGGCCGAGAAAGAATTATTACTGCGGTATGGCTGCAAGTCAATTTACAGCTACAACTCTGGTGGATGCTGGTCGGCGTTTCTCAAAATGTTCCAAAACTAAGGTAAGATGAATTCCACAGATTCACCTCTTTTTAATTTTAGAGATTTAATTTTACAAATAAATTATTTTGTCCATTTGATTCGATAGGGCAAAATATGTTAATTTTGGGAATGGGACGATGATCTGCTAAATCCAAGGATTGCTGACCTTATCAATAGTTTGAAGTGTGAAAAGAATGCTCTTAAGCGTGAAAAGATCGTTCTGCAGATGAAGGTGGTTGAACTTTAACATATATTAGCAGTGGATGTTCATGAGGAAGATAATGATGATAGAGGATTGAACTAGAGGGACGGCATATTCCTGTAAATTATACAGTTGGAGGGATGGTTAAGATGAATGAAATGAGGCTCAATAAGTGGGTAATGCTCTTGTGCGTAGTTGTGGGATTTGTGGCAACGTGGATTATAAAGTGAGAAGGAAAATATTATTTTTTTTGAAGTATTTTGGATCATGTAACGTAGTATTGATGTAATGTTAAATTTGTTGAAGTTATTAAACGCGACCTTGAGTCTGTTACGCAACCCAGTAGCTAGTTTATTGATGGACCTAGTGTCTATTACGCAACCTCTGGGGTTATGCCTGGTGCAATATTATATTTGATCAAATTATTAGTACTATACATATTGTCTACTACGTAACGAAGTAGCTAGTTTATCACTAGACACATTGTCTATTACGCAACGAAGTAGCTAGTTTATTACTAGACACATTGTCTATTACGCAATCAAGGTAGTTTCATTACATACGGTTAGGTACAAATATCATAAATTACTACAAGTTCACCCAAAATGAATTTGTCCCATGACCAACACAACATTGAAATTTTAATTATAAAACTAAGAAGGGTCCATCCTTCCCCTGAAGATATCAACTGCAAATATTTCCCTGAACAACTCCGTTCGCTTGTCATTAAGTTGATCCAACAACGTATCAGTTAGCAGGAAGTCAATAACCTTCACTGCATATGCTCCACTGCTTTCACTACAATAATCAAAGACACAATTAATTATTAAAGAAACCAAAGAATGAGTAAAACATAATGAATCACAAATTTAATTTACCTTGGATGAATGGATGGAACATCCATAATACGCTCCCAAGACCATTTCTTCATAAGCACATCTTGTCCTAAGCCTGCAAACTTGCCAATTTTCATCAAAATCCTCGGCATCACGAGTGCGAGGGGTTGTACCAATTTTTCTAGTTTGCCGTCATCATACAAGCTGACATTGCTATCGTAAATTTGAATCAAACCCTCTGCCAAGTGAAAAAAAACCAGCACAAAATACTTGTTATCAATTTGCCATACATAGTACAACAGCTTAGCCTTGCACCACTCCACAACCCCAGGTTGTGGCATAGTTCCTTGAGGATATAGCATCAGGGGTGTAAGACACAAGTCTTGACAAGCATTAACTGTGTCACAAAAGTCCAAATCCTTTTCTTCTTTACTAGCAGCCTCCTTGATCTTATCCCATGCAGTGCACATGTTGTTGCATAATGCAACATCCATAACAACATGACTACGGACATAAAGGCATAGATATTTTATGTTTCGTACACGCATTAGTGACAAACGTTCCTCCACATGCTAAATATTATATAGAACTGTACGTTAAATATGGAGCTACTAAAAAAAAGAAATACACACAGTGAGTGATTAAGGGACTTACAAAAATTAAAACTGACAGGTTAGCACCACACAACTGCACGAAAAACCTCCAGTCATAGCTACCGGTCAACACGTTTTTGGAAAACTTCTCCTTTTTGTCAAACTATTAACAAAATAGTTTTTTTATCTTCCTCCGAAACTAGTTTGAGTACGTCTACCTTTGGTTTTTTCTTCTTGCTCTATTCCAGCTTCCTCATCTTGCTTGCATAAATTGGAGTATTCCTCAGTCTGCTTTGCAATCTTGTAACTCTGTACCAAGGTGACTCAACTACTTTAGAAGGGCTCTCATTTTGATTTTGCATCTCCCTAAGGATCTTCAACACCTTATCCAATTTCTTATTCATAACCTTTTAACTCTTCACGCACGTCTATATCACTAGGCTAAGCATTGCACATCCCGCATGGTCCTCCTATACCAATATCAGAAAAATCACCAATCAGTGGTGAACCAGGAATACTCCCACCTAAAGGGTCATAATCATCAATGTCAGCTTCATCATTAGTCTCTAATCTCGCTACACCAGGTACTTTTTAATGGCAATCACCCATTCTAAATCAACCGCTAGCTGGTCGATTATAGGATCCGCTACCTCATCGTCGTATGGTACCAATCTCTTAATATAGTCCATATCCATATCATGTAGGGTAAGAATAAGGTAAAGGTTCACCTCCTGAAATATAGCATAGATATAAGTCATTATACAAGCAATACAAAACAATAGACACGAGGTCTATGATAATCTCCTACTTTAGTTGATTCTAAACTACTGGTGGAGTGTTATTGCACTCTTTATCCTACCACACCAGGATCATCAACTCTCTGCGTAAAAGGATCCTAATCAAGGTCAGATGTCACTTTCTTGTGTGCTATCTCAATATCCTTGACAATGGCATCGGTACGACCTTTGATTTCTCGGCACTACGACCAAATAGCGAAATTGTTTCGTACGCCCATGCCTATATTTTTTTGTGAACCAAAAAGTATTAATTTATGTATACAGTAAATAAAATAATAGTACTCAACTGCAAAGAAATCTGAGAAGGTTGTTTTAATACTTACCATGAATGCCCATGGGAAGCCGTGCAGGGCACAACTAGCCGATTTGGACTTTTTAGCAGAGATATTATTTTCCTTCCTCTTGCTCACATATGATTTGTACATTGGAAACATGTCCATCCTCATGTACTCAATTGTAATATCAAAACACTCCTTGCCCCATGGATATTTCATGAAAAATTCCAGATTGTTAGCAAATACGAATCCACTTTTTATCGACGCGCGCTATCTTATCCCTTGCAAGCAACACTGAATGGACAAACCATACCTATGAAATCTTAAACCTATCGATTGTGTCAAACCTCTTGGACTTGAACTATTTCAAAAGCAACTCTGCATCCACCCTTTTCCTGCTAGATTGACAAACTTTGTCGTAGAATGCTTGGCCATCATCCATCACTTTCTTCATTGCTTCTTTACTTGGTTTGGCACCATAGTTCAATCCAGTCATCATAGCAAATTTATTCAATCCCAAGTGAAGAGGCTTGTCTCCAACTAAAAATCACAACTTGTGCTTCTTCGCGCAATAAATTTGGCGAAGCAGCAGGGAATGACCAAGTTGTCTATTGAACTGTGTCTAGTGCTCTGAACGTTTTGCAAACTGACCAAACCAACTACTATTAAACTTTTCTATCAATTTGATTGTTCTAAGTTTATCCTTGAACTCGTGAAATACATTGATCCTAGACCTCACACTTGTCTTGGCCGGGAAACGTCTATGCTTTCTTAGAAAAGTCCTGAATCTGTATTTGGATGCGTCGATCGCCCTTACAAACACAGGAATTGACAGAGCATCCCGGTCACCTTCAATTGCTGCATTTGTTTTACTTTCTAGTCCATCTTCAAGTTGTTCATCATCTTCGTCATCTTCTTCATCATCTTCTTCTTTTGTTACTTCTTTTTCTTCTGCTACATCTTCTTCTTTTTCTTCTTTGGCATCTTTATCAACCTCCTAAACAGCGTCATCACCATTTTTATCATCATCCACACCTAAAACTTTATCATCATTGTCATTTTCTTCTTCAACAATTATTTTTTCAGAAACATGTTCTTCCATTTGAGTTTGTGTTGCGTTTATGTACAAGTCTTCTTCCTCCTCCTCAACTACACCCTCTAATGCTAACCTCCTTGAAACAAATTTTTTACTAACAGGTATGTCCTCGTCAACTAATCAAGACTTTGATCTTGTTCTTTTTTCACTGATAGACTGTGATGGCTCTTTGTTCTTTTTTCTCCTATCACGCTTAGAAATCTTAGCATTTCATTTACTAGGGGAAGTTTTAGAAGTATCTACTTTTTGTTTTCTAGTAGCAGTTTTTGAAGGCTCAGCAATTGCTTTACTTGGCATTGCTTCTTTTTCTGCATTTTTTCCCATGTTTGAAGGTTGTGAAGGCTTTGTCAAAGGAATCTGCTTCTTAGCAACTGATTTCCTCCTCATGTTACCTACATCAAAATATGCAATGTCACATTTAATAATTTTAAACTTATGATCAAAATAAGAAAAATAAGCCCCAATTCCAGCAAACATCTATGACGAGAAAACAATCGACCACATGTTTATCAATAAACATTAGGTCGGCAATTATGATGAAATTCGAATATGCAGAGCACAGAGCTAGTCCAAGAAGTAAATATAACCACTCACGCCATATAAGATATGGTTATTCATAACTCAATCGATCTTGAACATGCACATGAACGAATCATTCTACAAAATCCAAAATAAAAAATGTAAGAAACGGAAAAAGAAAAATTTAGGATCTACCAAAATTGACGCTTTCTTAGCTTTAATACAGTGCTTGTTGGGTCTATAGAACGATTACACCCAGAATCGCCGCTTGATTCTTGTCTAGTCCCGCTGGAAACCACATTCTCGATGGGTTGAGAGAAAGAGAGAAGAGAGAGAAACTTAGTGGAAAAATGAGAGAGGAAGCAAGTTTTTCAAATTTTATATGTGATCCACAAGTTTCTAAAAAATTAAAAAGGCCCCATCCACCCTAACCCACTCATTTAACAATTTTTCAAACTAAAAGAAATTGAGAAAGAAAATGGGAGGTCACTTGACCAATTCAAGTGGGAGGTCTTCTTGACAATTCCTCTCTAATATCATTATCTATTTATATCATTTAATATAATATAGATAAATGTGTATTTGTTAATCTTGATATAAATAATTATATTATTTTAAATTAGTACTCAAAATTATTAAATTATTTAAATTTATTAATAATATTTTTAAGTATTATATAGTAAATTTTCTAATATTTTTATTTAGTTATTTAAATTTAATTAATTAAGAAATAAGTTATATGTGGCTTTTATGGTTATGCAATATGGCTAAATTAGTTATTAGTTAATAGTTAATTAGTTAATATATTACATGTGACTAATTTTAAGGCTGCCACTTGGTTTAAGAGGAGGGCTTTTTCCTCTCCTTTTAATAATATATAGATTAATAATGTTTTTAAGTATTATATAGTAAATTTTCTAATATTTTGATTTAGTTATTTATTATTAACTAATTAAGAAATAAGTTATATGTGGCCTTTTCTAGTTATGCCATATGGCTAAATTATTATTAGTTAATAGTTAATTAGTTAACACATTACATGTGGCTAATTTTAAGGTTATCACTTGGCTTAAGAGGAGGGTTTTTCCCTATCCTCTTAATAATATATAGATATAAATTAATAATGTTTTAAAGTATTATATAGTAAATTTTCTAATATTTTGATTTAGTTATTTATTATTAATTAATTAAGAAATAAGTTATATGTGGCTTTTTCTGGTTATTCCATATGACTAAATTAGTTATTAGTTAATAGCTAATTAGTTAATACAATACATGTGACTAATTTTAAGGCTGCCACTTGGCTTAAGAGGAGGGCTTTTTTCTCTCCTTTTAATAATATATAGATTAATAATATTTTTAAGTATTATATAGTAAATTTTTTCATATTTTGATTTAGTTATTTATTATTAATTAATTAAGAAATAAGTTATATGTGGCTTTTTCTAGTTATGCCCTTGTCACGACCCAAAATTTCCCACCGACGGGACCGTGATAGCGCCTAACATTTCACTTGCCAGGCAAGCCAACGTTAGAGAATAATTAAAATAATTCCTTATTTTCATTCATTAAGTAACAATAATTAACTAAAATAAAATATAATAAGTGCGGAATATCATAAAAATTGTATTAATTACTACCACCCGGAACTGGAGTCACAATTCACGAGCATTCTAGAATTTACTACAAATAATAGTCTGAAAGAAATATAGCTGTCTGAATAAAAGAAAACAGTAGGACATAAAAAGATAGACGGGGACTTCAAGGTCTGGGAATGCCGACAGATCTACCTTGAGTCTCCGGACAGCGGACCAACAGCAAATCTCGATCAACCTGAGCCGGTATCAAAATCTGCACAGAAAGTGCAGAGTGCAGCATCAGTACAACCAACCCCATGTACTAGTACGTGTCGAGCCTAACCTCGACAAAGTAGTGACGAGGCTAAGGCAAGGCACCTACAATCAACCTGTACAATTTAACAGTGTATACGCAAATAACCGGAATGAAGAACTAAACAGGAAATGTCGGGAGGGAAAAACATACTGAGGGGAATACAAGATAAAGAACTACAACTGAATGATCACCAGAGCAGTCAATATACCATGAATCAACAGGAATAGTGAATACAGTAAGGAAAAATGCATGGCATCACCCTTCATGCTTTTACTCTCAATCTCACCATAAAATTAATAGAAACGGCACGGCATCACCCTTCGTGCTTTTACTCTCATATCGTGGCACGGCATCACCCTTCGTGCATTAACACTCACAATATGGCACGGCATCACCCTTCGTGCATTAACACTCACAATATGGCACGCCATCACCCTTCGTGCATTAATACTCACAATATGGCACGACGTCGCCCTTCGTGCATTAACACTCACAATATGGCACGGCATCACCCTTCGTGCATTAACACTCACAATATGGCACGACATCACCCTTCGTGCATTAACACTCACAATATGGCACGCCATCACCCTTCGTGCATTAATACTCACAATATGGCACGACGTCGCCCTTCGTGCATTAACACTCACAATATGACACGGCATCACCCTTCGTGCATTAACACTTACAATATGGCACGGCATCATCCTTCATGTATTAACACTCTCCCTTACCATAATGCAATGCATAAATAACAACAGGGAGATAGAATAACAAGTACAAACCGTACTTCAATATTTGGTTCCATAATATCAATCTCATCTTGAAATAAAAACTCAATTATCACCAGAAAATCCGTAAACATAATAAGAACGATAATTTGGATAACACTAGTATAACACGTAGCAATTTGGCATAGAAATGAGACAATGTTAGAAAAACAAATAAATGTGGAAAAACAGGTAAATTAGCGGTGCATTGGTACTCGTCACCTCACATATACGCCGCTCACAAGAATTTCACTTAGCAAGTAATCTAAGGTTCCTAATTCCCTCAAGTCAGGGTTAGACACAACACTTACCTTGCTCTGAAGACTACTTAATTCTCAATCACAGCTTTTCCCTTGGAATTCACCTCCAAACCACTCGTATCTATTCAAAAATGACTCAATAATATCAAATTTTGCTAAAGGAATCAATTACATTGCATAAATTTAGATTTCCTAAATTTTCCTCCAAAAAGTCAAAAATTAACCCCATGCCCGCTTGGTCAAAACCTGAGGTTCGGACCAAATTCCATTTACCCATTCACCCCGAAGCCCGAATATATAATTGGTTTTGGAATCCGACCTCAAACTGAGGTCTAAATCCCCAAATTTCCAAAATCCCTTCTTTCTACCCAAAACCCCTAATTCTACCATAAAAACCTTAGATTTTTGGTTGAAATCTTGTAAAATGTAGTGAAAAATTGAAAGAAATCAGTTTAGAATCACTTACCTAAGATTTGGGGAAGAGATGGTCTTTGGAAAATCACCTCTTGTATTTTAGGTCTTGAAAATTTGGGAACTGAATGAAAATTCCCGTCCAAAAGTCATTTTGTTCAACTGCAGACGTCGCATTTGCGACCTGAGCTTCGCAAATTGCGAAGGGGCTATCGCAATTGCGAAGCCTTCACAATCCCGCTGCCCTTCGCAAATGCGTGGAAAGTATCGCAATTGCGATCACTGACCTCGCAAATACAGACAAAATATCACATTTGCGATATATACCCCTCCCAGACTCCCTTCGCAAATGCAAAGAAAAGTTCGCATTTGCGAACACATGCTGGCCCAGCTTCTCTTCACATTTGCGATGAGAAGTTCGCAAATGCGACCTCAACAGTGATCACAAATGCCAACCATGACCTCGCATTTGCGAGGTCTGAGGCCTGCAACATAGCTGAAGCACACCAGCTATTTTTTTCTAAGTCCAAATCACTCTGTAGCCTATCCAAAACTCACCCGAGCCCTCAGGGCTCCAAACCAAATATGCACGCAAGTCTAAAAATATCATACGAACTTGCTCGCGCGATCAAATCGCCAAAATAACACCTAGAACTACGAATTTAGTACCAAATCAAATGAAATTCTCAAGAACACTTTAAAATTTCTATTTTCTCAACTGGACGTCCGAATCACGTCAAATCAACTCTGTTTCTCACCAAATTTCACAGACAAGTCTTAAATATCATAATGAACCTGTACCGGGCTCTGGGACCAAAATACGGATCCGATACTAACAGTGCCAAATATCAATCAATTCTTAAAAACAAATAATTTCCAAACTTTTAATTTTTATCAAAAATTCATAACTCAAGCTAGGGACCTCCAAATTCGATTCCGGGCATACGCCCAGGTCCCATAATTTGATACGGACCCACCGGGACCGTCAAAGTACGGATCCAGGCCCGTTTACCAAAAATGTTGAACAAAGTCAACTAAAATTAACTTTTAAGGCAAAAAATCTTATTTTCATTAGTTTTCAACATAAAAGCTTTCCGGAAACCTGCCCGAACAGCGCACGCAAATCGATGAGGGTAAAAATGAGATTTTTAAGGCTTAAGAGCGACGATTCGAGTTCTAAAACATAAGATGACCTTTTGGGTCATCACATTCTCCACCTCTAAAACAACCGTTCGTCCTCGAACGGACATAGAAAAATTCCTGGGCTGGTGAAAAGGTGGGGATATCTACTCCGCATATCGGACTCGAATTTCCAAGTAGCTGCCTCAATAGGCTGACCTCTCTACTGCACTCGAACTAAAGGGTAACTCTTTGACCTCAACTGACGAACCTGTCGGTCTAGAATGGCCACCGGTTCCTCCTCGTAAGTCAAATCCCTGTCCAACTGGACATAGCTGAAATCTAACACGTGGGACGGGTCACCATGATATTTTCGGAGCATAGACACATGAAATACCGAATGAACCGAGGATAACCCTAGAGGTAACGCAAGTCGATAAGCTACCTCCCCCACTCTCTCGAGGATCTCAAATGGCCTGATAAACCTAGGGCTCAACTTTCCCTTCTTCCTAAATCTCAAAACACCCTTCATGGGCGATACCCGAAGCAATATTCTTTCTCCAACCATGAATGCAATATCACGAACTTTACGGTCAGCATAACTCTTTTGCCTGGACTGAGCTGTACGAAGTCGATCCTGTATAATCTTGACCTTGTCCAAGGCCTCCTGAACTAAATCTGTACCCAATAACCGAGCCTCCCCCGGCTCGAACCACCCAACTGGCGACCTACACCGTCTACCATATAATGCCTCATAGGGAGCCATCTGAATGCTCGACTGGTAGCTGTTATTGTAGGCCAACTCCGCTAAAGGCAAAAATTGATCCCAAGAACCTCCAAAGTCAATAACACATGCGCGAAGCATATCCTCCAAAATCTGAATAGTACACTCAGACTGCCCGTCCATCTGAGGATGAAATGTTATGCTCAACTCAATTCGCGTACCCAACTCGCACTGAACTGCCCTCCAAAAGTACGAGGTAAACTGCGTACCTCGATCAGAAATGATAGAAACGGGCACACCGTGAAGACGGACGATCTCACGAATATAAATCTCTACCAACCGCTCCGTGGAATAGGTAACTACCACAGGAATAAAATGCGCTGACTTAGTCAGCCTGTCCACAATGACACAAACTGCATCGAACTTCCTCTGAGTCAGTGGGAGTCCAACAACAAAGTCCATATTGATACGCTCCCACTTCCGCTAAGGAATATCTAACCTCTGAAGTAAACCACCAGGTCTCTCATGCTCACACTTTACCTGCTGGCAATTTAGGCACCGAGCTATTTAGGCAACTATGTCCTTCTTTATTCGCCTCCACCAATAATGCTGCCTCAAGTCTTGATACATCTTGGCGGCGCCCAGATGAATAGAATATCGGGAACTGTGGGACTCCTCAAGGATCAACTCACGAATTCCATCTATATTAGGCACACAAATATGACCCTGCATCCTCAAAACTCCGTCATCTCTAACAGTAACCTGCTTGGTACCACCGTGCCGCACTGTGTCTCTAAGGACAAGTAAATGCAGATCGTCATCCTGCCGATCTCTGATGCGCTCAAACAAGGAATACCGAACGACTGTACAAGCTAGAACACGACTGGGCTCAGAAACATCTAACCTCACGAACTGGTTGGCCAAGGCCTGAACATCCAATGCAAGCGGTCTCTCACCAACTGGAATATATGCAAGGCTACCTATGCTGACTGGCTTTCTACTTAAAGCATCGGCCATCACATTGGCCTTCCCGGGATGATACAATATAGTGATATCATAGTCTTTCAATAGTTCCAGCCACCTCCTCTGCCTCAAATTGAGTTCCTTCTGCTTGAACAAATACTGCAAGCTCCAATGATCAGTAAATACCTCACATGGCACGCCGTAAAGATAGTGCCTCCAAATCTTCAGCGCGCGAACAATGGTTGCCAGCTCTAGATCATGAACATGGTAATTCTTCTCGTGAACCTTCACCTGCCGTGACACATATGCAATAACCTTGCCACCCTGCATTAATACCGCACCCAGACCAATACGAGATGCATCATAATATACTGTATAAGATCCTGAACCTATGGGTAACACCAATACCGGTGCTGTAGTCAAAGCTATCTTGAGCTTCTGAAAGCTCGCTTCACACTCGTCTGGCCACCTAAATGGGGCACCTTTCTGGGTCAATTTGGTCAACGGGGCTGCTATAGATGAAAACCCCTCCACAAATCGACGATAATAGCCTGCCAAACCCAGGAAACTATGGATCTCTGTAGCTGATGTGGGTCTAGGCCAGTTCTGGACTGCCTCAATCTTCTTAGGATCCACCTGAATACCCTCTGCTGATACAACGTGACCCAAGAAAGCAACTGAACTTAACCAAAACTCACATTTTGAGAACTTAGCATATAACTGGCTGTCTTTCAGAGTCTGAAGAACGATCCGAAGGTGCTGCCCATGCTCCTCTCGACTGTGGGAGTAGATCAAGATATCATCAATAAACACAGCCACAAAGGAATCCAAGTAGGTTTTAAACACCCGGTTCATCAAATCCATGAATGTTGCTGGGGCATTTGTCAGCCCAAATGACATCACTAGGAACTCATAATGCCCATACCGAGTCTGAACAGCTGTTTTAGGGATATCAGATGCCCTAATCTTCAACTGATGGTAACTAGACCTCAAATCAATCTTCGAAAATACCTTGGCACCCTGAAATTGATCAAATAAGTCATCAATTCTTGGCAACGGATATTTATTTTTTATAGTGGCCTTGTTCAACTGCTGATAATCTATACACATCCACATAGAGCCATCTTTCTTCCTTACAAATAATACTGGTGCACCCCAGGGCGAGACACTAGGTCTAATGAATACCTGATCAAGCAAGTCTTGTAACTGCTCTTTCAATTCTTTCAACTCTGGCGGGGCCATACAGTATGGTGGAATAGAAATGGGCTGAGTGCCCAAATCAATACAGAAGTCAATATCTCTGCCGGGTGGCATCCCCGGTAAATCTGCAGGAAATACTTCTGGAAATTCACGAACAACTGGTACTGAGTCCATAGAAGGGGCATCCGCACTAGGATCGCGAATATAACCCAAATAGGCTAGACACCCTTTCTCTACCATACGCCGAGCTTTCATATAAGAAATAACCCTGCTGGCAGAATGGCCAAGATTCCCTCTCCACTCTAATCGAGGCAACCCCTGCAAGGCTAAGGTCACTGTCTTGGCGTGACAATCTAATATAGCATGATAAGGTGACAGCCAATCTATACCCAGTATGACATCAAAATCAACCATGTCGAGAAGTAGGAGATCTACACGAGTCTCAAGACTCCCAATACTGACCACACACGAATGATAAACACAATCTACAACAATAGCATTTTCAACTGAAGTGGACACATACACAGGAGCACCTAAAGGATCACGGGGCACAACTAAATAGGAAGCAAAATAGGATGAAACATAGGAGTAAGTAGATCCCAGATCAAATAGAACTGAAGCATCTCTACTGCAAACTGAAATAGTACCTGTGATAACAGTGTCAGATGACTCAGCCTCAGGCCTGGCTGCGAAAGCATAACACCGAGGCTGGGTCCCACCACCCTGAACTACGTCCCTGGGACGGCCTCTAGTTGGCTGGTCTCTACCTCTAACAGCCTGACCTCCACCTCTAACTGTTTGGCCCCTACCTCTGGCTGCCTGACCCTTGCCTCTAGCTGGCTGAGCAGGTGGTGCAGCAACTGGTGCAGGAACCATGGTACGAGAACTCTGATACTGTGAGCTGCCTGTTGCCCGAGGGCAAAATCTAGCAATATGCCTCGGATCATCACAAGTATAACATAACCTCGGCTGCTGTGACTGCTGACCTTGAAACTGACCTTGTCGACATGAATAACCACCCTGATAACTTTGGAGTGGAGGTGCACTAATAGGACCTGGTGGTGCACTGTAGGCTAGCTGGTCGGAATAATGCATCTGAGGGCCACGACCACCTGAGGCACCGTGGGATGCCTTAAGCGCTGAATGAAACGGCCTGGGAGGATGGCCTCTACCAAAAGTACTCATGCCTCTAGATGAGGCATCGCTGAACTCACCGGAATGACGAGGCCTCTTGTCAGACCCCTGACCTCCCTGAGTAAGAACCATCTCGACTCGTCTGGCGACATTAGCAGCCGCCTGAAAAGAAATCTCACTCCCAGTCTCCTTAGCTATCTGCAATCTGATAGGCTGAGCAAGTCCATCAATAAACCTCCTCACCCTCTCTCTCTCTCTCTCGGTGGGAAGCAGAAGAATAGCATGACGGGCCAAATCCACAAAACGGGTCTTATACTGAGTAACCGTCATACCGCCCTGCTGGAGATGCTCAAATTGACGGTGACGCTCCTCTCTCAATGTGATAGGCAGAAACTTATCTATGAAGAGCTGAGAGAACTGGTCCCAAGTAAGAGCAGGCGACCCAGCTGGTCTGGTCAACAAGTAATATCTCCACCATTTCTTGGCGGAACCAGTCATCTGAAATATAGCAAAATCGACCCCATTGGTCTCAACTATACCCATGTTCCGCAGCAACCTCGTGAAAACTGTCAAGATACTCCTAGGGGTCCTCTGAAGGAGCACCACTGAAGTGAACAGGAAAGAGCTTGGTAAACCTGTCCAATCTCCATAAAGCCTCAGAAGACATAGCTGGCCCATCTCCGACCTGTGCCGCAATAACCGGCTGAACTAACCCGATTGGCTGAGCTGCTGGAGCCTGATACTGGGGAGCTATCTGCTCCGGAGCAGGAGTGGTAGGAGTCTGGGCTTCTCCTCCAGCCTGAGAGACTGGTGGTGCAATGGGAAATGTGCCAGTCTGGGCCACACTCTCCATAAGGCCCACCAAACGGACCAAGCGTTATGAAGTACTGGGGTAGCAATGAACCCCTCAGGAACCTAAGCTGGTCCGACAGGAACAGTCTGGGCTGGAACCTCCTCGTCAATCTCTAGCTGAGGCTGCTGCTCAGGCCCTAGGCTGAGCCCTGCCCCTGCCTCGGTCTCTGGCACGGCCTCGGCCTCGACCTCTGCCCCACGTAGGAGCTATCACTGAAGGCTCTGGTTGCTGCTCAGTTGAGGAAGCGGTACGTGTTCTTGCCATCTGCGAGAGAATAAGAGTAGAAGAGTTCAATCAGTATTGAGAAAGAAAAATCGCACGACAAGGAAGAATAGAAGTGAAACTTGTTCCTAAACTTCATAGTCTCTGGAAGATAAGAACAGACGTCTCCGAACCGATCCTCCAGACTCTACTAAGCTTGCTCGTGAATCGTGAGACCTAGGCAACCTAGTGCTCTGATACCAACTGTCACGACCCAAAATTTCTCACCGACGGGACCATGATGACGCCTAACATTTCACTTGCCAGGCAAGCCAACGTTAGAGAATCATTAAACCAATCCCTTATTTTCATTCATTAAGTAACAATAATTAGCTAAAATAAAATATAATAAGTGCTAAATATCATAAAAATTATATTAATTACTACCATCCGGATCTGGAGTCACAATTCACGAGCATTCTAGAATTTACTACAAGTAATAGTCTAAAAGAAATACAACTGTCTGAATAAAAGAAACAGTAGAACAGAAATGATAGACGGGGACTTCAAGGTTTGTGGACGCCGACAGATCTACCTTGAGTCTCTGGACAGCGGACCAATAGCAAAATCCCGATCAACCAGAGCCGGTATCAAAATCTGCACAGAAAGTGCAGAGTGCAGCATCAGTACAACCGACCCCATGTACTGGTAAGTGTCGAGCCTAACCTCGACGAAGTAGTGACGAGGCTAAGGCAAGGCACCTACAATCAACCTGTATAATTTAACAATGTATACGCAAATAATAGGAATGAAGAACTAAACAGAAATGTCGGGAGGAAAAAACATACTGAGGGGAATACAAGATAAAGAACTACAACAGAATGATCACCGGAGCAGTTAATATACCATGAATCAACAGGAATAGTGAATACGGTAAGAAAAAATGCACGGCATCACCATTCGTGCATTTACTCTCAATCTCACCATAAAATTAATAGAAATGGCACGGCATCACCTTTCGTGTTTTTACTCTCATATCGTGGCACGACATCACCCTTCGTGCATTAACACTCACAATATGGCACGCCATCACCCTTCGTGCATTAATACTCACAATATGGAACGGTGTCGCCCTTCGTGCATTAACACTCACAATATGGCACGACATCACCCTTCGTGCATTAACACTCTCCCTTACCATAATGCAATGCATAAATAGCAACAGGGAGATAGAATAACAAGTACAAACCGTACTTCAATATTTAGTTCCATAATATCAATCTTATCTTGAAATAAAAACTCAATTATCACCAAAAAATCCGTAAACATAATAAGAACGATAATTTGGATAACACTAGTATAACACGTAGCAATTTGGCATAGGAATGAGACAATGTTAGAAAAACAGAGAAACATGGAAAAACATGTAAATTGGCAGCGCATAGGTACTCGTCACCTCACATATACGCCGCTCACAAGAATTTCACTTAGCAAGTAATCTAAGGTTCCTAATTCCCTCAAGTCAGGGTTAGACACAATACTTACCTTACTCTGAACGCCACTTAATTCTCAATCACAGCTTTTTCCTTGGAATTCACCCCCAAACCACTCGTATCTATTAAAAAATGACTCAATAATATCAAATTTTGCTAAAGGAATCAATTACATTGCATAATTTTAGATTTTCTAAATGTTCCTCCAAAAAGCCAAAAATCAACCCCGGGCCCACCTGGTCAAAACTCGATGTTCGGACCAAATTTTATTTACCCATTCACCCTCGAGCCTGAATATATAATTGGTTTTGGAATCCGACCTCAAATTGAGGTCTAAATCCAAAAAAATTCCGAAATCCCTACTTTCTACCCAAAACCTCTAATTCTACCATGAAAACCTTAGATTTTTGGTTGAAATCTTGTAAAATGTAGTGAAAGATTGAAAGAAACCAGTTTAGAATCACTTACCTAAGATTTGGGGAAGAGATGGTCTTTGAAAAATCGCCTCTTGTGTTTTAGGTCTTGAAAATTTGGGAATTGAATGAAAATTTCCGTCCAAAAGTCATTTTGTTCGGCTGCAGACGTCGCATTTGCGACCTGAGCTTCGCAAATGCGAAGCTCGCAATTGCGAAGGGGCTATCACAATTGCGAAGCCTTCATATTCCCACTGCCCTTAGCAAATGCGAGGAAAGTGTCGCAATTGCGATCACTGACCTCACAAATGAGGACAAAATATCGCATTTGCGATTTATACCCCTCCCAGACTCAGTTCGCAAATGCGAAGAAAAGTTCGCATTTGCGAACACAGGCTGGCCCAGCTTCTCTTCGCATTTGCGATGAGAAGTTCGCAAATGTGACCACAACAGTGATCATAAATACCAACTATGACCTCGCATTTGCGAGGTCTGAGGCCTGCAACACAGCTGAAGCACACCAGCTATTTTTTTTTCTAAGTCCAAATCACTCTGTAGCCTATCCAAAACTCACCCGAGCGCTCGGGACTCCAAACCAAACATGCACGCAAGTCTAAAAATATCATACAAACTTGCTTGCGTGATCAAATCGCCAAAATAACACCTAGAACTACGAATTTAGTACCAAATCAAATGACATTCTCAAGAACACTTTAAAATTTTTATTTTCTCAACTGGACGTCCGAATCACGTCAAATCAACTCTGTTTCTCACCAAATTTCACAGACAAGTCTTAAATATCATAATGAACCTGTACCGAGCTCCGAAACCAAAATACGGACCCGATACTAACAATGCCAAATATCAATCAATTCTTAAAAATAAATAATTTCTAAATTTTTAATTTTCATCAAAAATTCATAACTCAAGCTAGAGACCTTCAAATTCGATTCCGGGTATACGCCCAGGTCCCATAATTCGATACGGACCCATCGGGACTGTCAAAGCACGGATCCGAGCCCGTTTACCAAAAATATTGACCGAAGTCAACTAAAATTAACTTTTAAGGCAAAAATTCTTATTTTCATTAGTTTTCAACATAAAAGCTTTCAGGAAACCTGCCCGGACTGCGCACGCAAATTGAGGAGGGGTAAAAATGAGATTTTAAAGGCTTAAGAGCGCCGATTCGAGTTCTAAAACATAAGATGACCTTTTGGGTCAACACAACCATATGGCTAAATTATTATTAGTTAATAGTTAATTAGTTAACACATTACATGTGGCTAATTTTAAGGTTATCACTTGGCTTAAGAGAGGGTTTTTTCCTCTCCTTTTAATAATATATAGATATAAATTAATAATGTTTTTAAGTATTATATAGTAAATTTTCTAATATTTTGATTTAGTTATTTATTATTAATTAATTAAGAAATAAATTATATGTGGCTTTTTCTGGTTGTGCCATATGACTAAATTAGTTATTAGTTAATAGTTAATTAGTTAATACATTACATGTGACTAATTTTAAAGGTGCCACTTGGCTAAAGAAGAGAGCTTTTTTCAATCCTTTTAATAATAATATATAGAATATAAATATAGATTGGTGCAGAGAAATAATAAATGTGAAAAAGGCTTTAAAAAGATAAAAATGGAAGCATTTTTTTTAATCAGATATGATCTATTACAAAGGACTTTTCATTATAAAGCTCATTTCACATGAGATCTTTCTATTACACGACATAGAAGATCCGTAATATAATACACATGAAAATTTTATAAGATCAGGGTAAATTTGCTAAATTTGTGGCATTGAATGAGATCTTATGTCTTGTAATATGAATTCCTTAGACAAGAAGCCAAGACAGTAGTAGCATTGATTTTGTTTTTACTCAAATGCTGGAAAAACCATAGTATTGGCATCATTAACTGTCGTGACTTCTAACTAATGATGCACCGACAAGCAAAGGTTTTGAAGCTAAATATGTAGATCGAGTTTTGCTCTTTGCCACTTGACAAAGTATGTTTACTCAGTCGAAAAACTTTATTCACGTACAACCTTTGTATCAAACAAATAAATATATTTATATGTATCGTAAATATCTATCACCTACAATAATAACTCAATAAACTTTCACAAGTGAAATTTGAGAACAATAGTGTATGCATACATTATTTTTATCCCGGAAATTAGAGAAGGTACTGATAGGCCTTCGGATTACGAAGACATATCTATCACCTAATTATGTTAAATTAATACTATATTGAGAATGAAGGGATATCCTCATCATTCTTTACGATTCTAGCCTTCTAGGGGTAGGTATTAGGCACCACACCCAACTTTCACAATCAAGATATGGCGTTGCACTTTTATAGATTCATAGTGCAATTATTTTTGTCTCCTAACAATACATATAATCTTATTATAGGTAATTTATAAATCTACACTTGGTGTAGACCATTTCTTGTAATTATCTTTTAATAACTGATAGTGAAGAAAAATGTGAAAATTTCAACAATTAGTTTGTACAGTCAGTCTATATAGTAAAATATATATATATTACTTAAATTTGTATAGGTTCATATTCAACTTCAAACATCTCAAACTCGAATTTCTGTAAGGTAATTTTTTTTTTCAACTTCAACTTAAAATTTGAATTTACTCCTGCATGATCAAATCACTTTAGAGTCAATTAAATTCAACCGTCTATAAAACAAATTGATTGGTCCCCATAAAGTATAATATATGATCTGTTACAGCTGTAATTATATTAATATAGTAATTTTTAAAGTTGACTGTTTATAAATTAATGAATATATAACACGCGTATTCACGTAATGGTTATTATTATATATTTAATTATTACATATTTTTACATTAATTTATTAAGTATTTAATTAGGTAAATTAATATAATTTGGAAAAATACCATGTATATATGAGTAAAGTTTTTACCTTGCTTATAAGAATTTTAATCAATTTTTATATTCCCATGCCAGATCTACCACACGACACCAACTTTTTGTACAACCCTTTCTATATAAACCAAATCATCTTCCGCTTCAAACTCGCGTCCTCCCTTTTCTTCTTCTTCTTCTTCATTCTACGACCAAGAACCACTCTTCACCGGTTCCTATATTTTGCTAAAGGTACGCTCTGTCGTTCGTCCTAATTCTGTTATTTAACCTTTCATTTCTTGTATTCCTGTTGCCATATTCCCTTTACAACACTTCATTTGAAGTTGGATTCTTTTTTGGTTTTGTTTTCCCCCCTCAAGATTCCGTTTTTGTTTCTTCCCCAATTGGTATGGATTTAGTGTTAATTCTTGAATCCAAATTGTTTTTTTGTGTGTTGGTTTAGTACTATATGGTTATGGGCCCATTTGATGTTATGTGTCATTTTTCCTCTTTAGCTCTTAATGGATTGCAATTATATACTACTCACCGTTTTTGTTTCGAGGTTTTAGGCTTCATGGCTTTTTACAATGTTCTAAATTAAGAAAGTGTCTTTTTTAGATCTGGTTATTTCAAATCTATTATGTGTAAAAGTAAATTTCTTTATAAAAAATGAAACGAGGTCATAAAACTAAAAACAAGTCTTGTAACGGGCCACAAAACCATTTGACCCTTTTGTCTCTGGGTTGTGAATCTTTATGCATGGATATTGAGTTTTAGATCTGTGTAATTATGGGATGGTGAGGGTAGAGGGGCGAGCCCATTATCCACTGTGTTTAGAACTGTGCGCCACTGTCCCTTGGGATCTGTTTTAAAAGAAAAATATGAGGTGGTGAGAAGTTGCAGATCTGTATTAAGGTCTTTGTTCTCTCGTTAGATCTGATTTGAGGTGGGTATTGGGTGTTTGTGAACCAACTTTTATTGCTTGATGTAATGCAGATCTGGTTTTCTGAAGTTCATATATGTTATATATATGATGAATAATTGCCTTATTTAACTGAGTGTTGATTTTTGTTTGGGAAATCAGCATTGTGTACTTGTTTTGCTTTTGTATCATTGTTTTAAGGTTTCATTCTCTGTTTGTTAGTTGTACTTGGAAAAGAGCCAAGCTCTGCTTTTTGTAATAATGCACTTTCTAATTATATACATTTAATACAACACGTGGCAATGCTCAACCACCCCCAACCACCTTCCAAAAAATTTATAAAAAAAGAAGAATGAATCTTTAAGCATTTTAAGTATCTTCATTAACCATCAACGACACCTGATTTGGGTCAGCTATATAATCCTTTATATCCATTCCCCTCTAATCAAGGGCGTTTTGGTGGAACCTTTACCAAAACTAGATCTATTCAAAGTGTGTGAATAAAGAATGAGTTTGGTTTAAGTTCATGTCTTATTGAGTGTTTTTTGTTGAAGCAGAAAAATGGCATCTCACATTGTTGGATACCCTCGTATGGGCCCAAAGAGAGAGCTCAAATTTGCTCTCGAGTCTTTCTGGGATGGAAAGAGCAGTGCCGAGGACTTGAAGAAGGTGTCTGCTGACCTCAGGTCATCTATCTGGAAACAGATGGCTGATGCTGGCATTAAGTATATTCCCAGCAACACCTTCTCTTACTATGATCAAGTGCTCGACACAACCGCAATGCTTGGTGCCGTCCCTTCTAGGTACAACTGGACCGGTGGTGAGATCGGGTTTGACACTTACTTCTCCATGGCCAGAGGAAACGCCTCTGTCCCTGCAATGGAGATGACAAAGTGGTTTGATACCAACTAGTAAGTGATACATCCACTTTTTCTTTTTATCGGATATATGATTATCTTGTCCGCGTGTTGATTTATGGTTTTTCGATGTTTGATCCAGCCACTTCATTGTCCCTGAGTTGGGACCTGATGTTAACTTTTCTTATGCTTCTCACAAGGCAGTAGATGAGTACAAAGAGGCCAAGGGGGTATGTTCTTTTATATATACTTTTTCATTTCACAATACATCTGATTTTTGAACTATTGAAAGGGGAATATAATTAATGGATGTGATCATTCATCATCATGGACTTCACTTTTTTGTTTTATTTAATTTTCTAAGAGAGCAGATACAAATTTGGATTTGTGGTCTAGACTCTAGAAAGACTGATTGTTCATTTCTTTTATGTTTTCATTTTGTTTTGGTGCATACTTGGTTACAACATTTACATTGTCTTGTCAAATCTACTGTGCTTATGCATGGAAATAAAAGATTAGATGATTTATTTATTTATCTTGATCTTTTTACTCACGCAGCTTGGAGTAGATACTGTTCCAGTACTTGTTGGTCCAGTTTCATATTTGTTGCTGTCCAAACCTGCTAAGGGTGTTGAGAAATCTTTCCCCCTTTTGTCACTTCTGGACAAAATCCTTCCAATCTACAAGTAAGTATTCTTTTTTCACGCCCTCTATATCTGAATGGACATAGTCTAACTTAAATTGTCAATGTAGGGAAGTTATTGCGGAGTTGAAGGCAGCTGGCGCTTCTTGGATTCAGTTTGACGAGCCTACACTTGTGTTGGATCTAGAGGCTCTCAAATTGGAAGCATTCACTAAGGCCTATGCTGAGTTGGAGTCATCTCTATCTGGCCTCAATGTTATCGTTGAGACCTACTTTGCTGATGTTCCTGCCGAGGCATTCAAAACCCTCACTGCTTTGAAAGGAGTTACCGGCTTTGGTTTTGACTTGGTCCGTGGAACTCAGGCCCTCGATTTAATCAAGGGTGGTTTCCCTTCCGGCAAGTACTTGTTTGCTGGAGTGGTTGACGGGAGAAACATTTGGGCTAATGATCTTGCTGCATCTCTTAACCTCCTGCAATCTCTTGAGGGCATTGTAGGAAAAGGTAATGTATTTCCTATCTCATCACTTGATAGTTGGTAGTGATTTTGTCAGCAGAAGATGATTAATTTTTTCATTCAATTATGCAGACAAGCTTGTCGTCTCTACATCTTGCTCCCTACTCCACACTGCTGTTGATCTGGTCAACGAGCCAAAGCTAGACAATGAAATCAAATCATGGCTCGCATTTGCTGCCCAAAAGGTTGTTGAAGTGAATGCTTTAGCCAAGGCATTGGCTGGTACCAAGGATGAGGTATAGTTTGTTCTTAACTAAATGGTCTTCATAAAATCACTTCGGAAAATGAGTCTTTTTTACTTTTACTCTCGGCAAGTTTTTCGCATATCACGGCTAAATGTGTTCATTGTACTTACAGGCATTTTTCTCTGCTAATGCTGCTGCTCAAGCTTCCAGAAAGTCCTCCCCAAGAGTGACAAATGAAGCTGTTCAAAAGGCTGTAAGTGTTGAACTGAAGGATCGTCTTCTCTTTCTAATGACTTGTATCATATTGTACTTACTACTTTTTACTCTTGTGTGATATCTCAGTCCGCTGCTCTTCAAGGATCTGACCACCGCCGGGCTACAAATGTTAGTGCTAGACTTGATGCCCAACAACAGAAACTTAACCTACCAATTCTGCCTACAACCACCATTGGATCCTTCCCTCAGACAGTGGAGCTTAGAAGAGTTCGTCGTGAATACAAGGCCAAGAAGTCAGTGTTATACTTATTTTCTGCTTCTTATTGTTGGTCTTGTTGAACATCTCTTCTCATAATTCATTTATTTATAGGATCTCTGAGGAGGAATATGTTAAAGCCATCAAGGAGGAAATCAAGAAGGTTGTCGATCTCCAAGAAGAGCTTGACATTGATGTCTTGGTTCACGGAGAGCCTGAGGTAGGACAATTACCTACTTAACTTGCATGCATATGCATGTATTAGCATTTTTTGTGTCCATATACACACGCTCGCATGCGTAAATATGGATTAGTAAGTTTGAATGCTTGATGTATGCAGAGGAACGATATGGTTGAGTACTTTGGAGAGCAGCTATCTGGTTTTGCCTTCACTGCTAATGGATGGGTTCAATCGTATGGATCTCGATGTGTGAAGCCACCTATCATCTATGGTGATGTGAGCCGCCCAAAGCCAATGACTGTCTTCTGGTCCTCAGCTGCTCAAAGCATGACCAAGAGGCCAATGAAGGGAATGCTTACCGGCCCTGTCACCATTCTCAACTGGTCTTTTGTCAGAAATGACCAGCCAAGGTAACTTTTAATTTATGCCCTCCTAATTTGAGTTTTATACCTTCTCCAATTATGTGTAATGTTGACTGCCATCATCGCTTTTTCTAGGTTTGAGACCTGCTACCAGATTGCTTTGGCCATTAAGGATGAAGTGGAGGATTTGGAGAAGGCAGGAATCACTGTGATCCAAATCGATGAAGCTGCTTTGAGAGAAGGCTTGCCTCTGAGGAAGTCTGAACACGCATTCTACTTGAACTGGGCTGTCCACTCCTTCAGAATCACCAACGTCGGTATCCAGGACACTACACAGGTTCGATTCTGATCTTGTTGTTTTAACTTCAGAACTTATTTTAAACCGATATCTGCTTGTTAATGAGCTTATCTTTTGTGGCTTGCAGATCCACACCCACATGTGCTACTCCAACTTCAACGACATTATCCACTCCATCATAGACATGGATGCGGATGTGATCACTATTGAGAACTCACGTTCTGATGAGAAACTCCTCTCAGTTTTCAGGGAGGGAGTGAAGTACGGAGCTGGCATTGGTCCCGGTGTCTATGACATCCACTCTCCAAGAATACCATCCACAGAGGAGATAGCTGATAGAGTTAACAAGATGCTTGCAGTTCTTGACACCAACATCTTGTGGGTCAACCCCGACTGTGGTCTCAAGACTCGCAAGTACACCGAGGTGAAACCAGCCCTGCAAAACATGGTGTCTGCAGCCAAGGCAATCCGCACTCAGCTCGCCAGTGCCAAGTGAACTGAATGAGCTAGAGGATTCTTGAATCAACTATAACATGGTGTTCTTTGAACTTGAATGAGAAATTTCTCTGTTGATTTTAGTAATTGTGCTTGTGATGAAATATTATTGTGTAGGTTAGTCTGCCCTCTGAGCCTTATGCTGATTTTTTTTCTTTGGAGCTATCTTTTTCTTGAAAATCATTTATCTACTGTATTTGATGGTTTTTGGATTTCTTTATTACAATACCAGCAAGCGGATTGATGTATTTTGGAGAAGAAATCAGAGAAATCTTGTTGTCAGTTTATGCTCACTTTTCTGCTTCCTTTTTTTATTTTATTTTATTATTACATCATGTTTAAATCGTTATTCGAGATGAACTTCCAGAGTTGCCATTCCAAATGTCAAATTTCCTGCAAACCATCATTTACGTAGTTCTCAGAATCAAAATTTAAGAAGCTTTATGTCTTCTCGCCTTACATTCACAAAATTATTTATTATTCAAAAAACAAAAAAAAAAAAAAAAACCTGTCCCAAAATTGTTAACGATTAAGCTTATGTTTTGACCATGCAAACCATTCTGAATGTGTTTGTTACTACACGTATCTTTTTCCAAAAGAGTTTTCCTGTAGTCTTCTGGAATTCAAATAGCAAACAACAACGTCAAACATGTGATAATCTCTAAGTTTTTGAGAGTGTATTCTCTGAAATCTTTTCTAGGATAAAAATAAAAACACATAAGAACATAACAGTATCAACACATACCTCGATAACAACAATAAATTAGTTCAGCTTAGTGTCTACACGAATATAATCATAAAAAGACAGTGTTACGCACAAATCATCTCGTATTTACACAAGATCTAGGGGAGGATCGCAAGTTAAGAGGATATGATGTAGGTTAGCTATAGACAAATATAAGTAAAAAAGAATGGCAATGTACTTCTAACTCGCCGAAGAAATTAGTGTTTCATATCAAGCCCGTGCCCCATAATTTAAGTGAAAGTACAAGAGGGGGGAGGGGGTGAATTGTCGATTGTTTTTTATATATCATAAGTAATTGACTAGTTTATCAAATAGTTGACTAAAGTAAAAGCAGAATAAAACTAAAGACAGAAGTAAAGTGCAGGAATTAAAGACACCTAAAAATTTTATACTAGTTCAGATTCAATGAATCCTACCCCGGTCCCCTTGGGTTGCACGTGTGTTCTCTCTTCAAAGCTCCTTGAATAACTTCGTACAATTATGTTGATGTTGTCTCCGAACACCAACTCACTCTTGGTTCTAAGTACACTCGTAATAATTGTGATACAATGCCTCACCAAGGTTTTTCTCTCTTTTTTCTCTCTACTGATTACACAGTAAACTATACTTAGATTACAATGCTTGTTTAGAGTAGAACAAAGAGCATGAAGTTGGTTTGATCAAAGTATATCATTATTTCTTGATAATTTGCAATATATACTTGAAGATTATTCAGGAATACACATTGAATGCTGAGATTACGCATTGAATTTCTCGTAGTAGATCTATAATCAAAAAAATATTTGTGATTGTTCCAAAAGAAAGGAAACAAAAGATATGGTAGTGTTAGGACAATTATAGTATGAGGTCTACCCAATACTAGATGCAGGGGCGCATATTTGGCTTGGTTGATTTCAGTAGATCGTTGAGAGATTTGCGATCTCAAAGGAATTGATCCTTGGAGTTGAATCTGTTATGATTCATTCCAAGAATAAGTGCGGAGCTTCCTTAGCTGGTTCATGATTGCCGGTCTTTCCTTCTTGTAAGTGAATCTTCCTTGTAAGTGGTCCTTAGATTGTTTCTTGATCTAAGGGATTGATAGCCTTCCCTTGCGACGCATATCTTCAGCAATCTAAGCAGGCGCAATTTCAGCAGTTTAGATCTCCTCAGATCTTGGTCCTTTCTTCTTTATACTCTGTCATCCTGGTTGTCGTATCTTATACAAATCTCTTTATTCTTAGGCCTTCCTTTCTTGTTTCTATTGACAGATCTTTGCATTCTTCCTTTCTTTTACTCCTTCATTTTTTGTCTTCTTTCGTACATCATTGATATACTTGCTTGCATCCTTCTTTGCATCTTGAATGATCCTGCAAATAACAATATGTTATTTTTTTCATCATTGAAATCTAGATCTAACAATCTCCCCCTTTTTGATGATGATAAAATAACATATATAAAAATAGTCTACTTCCCTGTTTACCCGTCTCTCTTCTTGCTGTAGCTGACTCCTCATTGATTGGGCATCACGTGGTAGTTGACTCCCCCCAACAGAACAGTCATGAAGATGTGTATACTTGCTGAATACTCGTAGCAGTCGACTCCCCCTCAACATGACAGTCATAAAAAATTGCTACCTGTACTGTAAACTCATTTCTCCAACTTTTGGCATCAGCAAAAAGGATTATAACAATATGTAATCATAAAGAAGCACTGCAAACTATGCAAACATAAGTACAGTGATAGATATGCAGTGATAGCGAGTGTCCTACAAAAACATCCAAAGACTGGTGAACCAGTCAAAAATAGCAAAACGAAAACAACAGAAAGAAAATATTGTATTAAACATTCACCTATTCACAACTAACGACGCAGAAAATGAGTGAGAGTATTGCAGATAGCCTCCTTCAGATGATTAAAGCTAGTATTCACTATAACAGATACCCCATCAATCTTGTCATGCACCTCCTTGAAAGCTTTGACTGCATTCTCTGCTAACTTGAGAATCTTGACCTTTATCTTTGATACATCTGACCATGTCTCATTAGAAATGTCATGGATGTCCCCAATGGTTGATTGAGTCGAGACAAGAAGGTCCTTGATGATGGTCAACTTGTTGTCCATATCAGTCAATTTCTCCACAAGCTCGCGATCACACACACCATGATGGGAACCAGATGTTCTAGCTTTGGATTCAGTATGAACAACCTTAATCTTTCCTTCTTGTTTCTTCACCCAGGTACCCTTAGCACAAACATACCCCATACTGCCAAAGCCTCTAGAATTGTAAGATTTTGTGACAGAGACAAAGGGGTAATTGGAAATAGTGATGTTATGAGGTTCTAAGAGATGAGTGATAACCATATCATAAGGAAGACTAGTGGGATCATCAACACTTTCAATCATATTATGACCCAAGAAGACAGTTTGACTTTACGCTTGGTCACTAGGCAATAAACAAGAAAGGTATCTTATTGAGAACATGTGGAGAATGAACCAATGCGAGGGAGAAGGGTTGTTGCTACAATGTGTGCGAGACCCAGATTTCAAAACTAACATTACTGGGGCCTAACTGGTTAGGAAGGGAATCAGAGGGAGACTCAGCTATGCAACGCTTTGCTTGATCAAAAGTAATTTCAAAATCTTCAGGCCATGTATTTTTGAAAAGCATAGAGAAACCAGAATACTTACACTGAAAAATCGAGTCAAACAGGGCACAATCTAGAATAGTGCGCTTCCTTAGAACTAGAGATTCCAACTTATCAGGCTTGGGAGAACGGAGATTAGCATAAAACACCCTAACTAGGGAATAGATTTTAGGGGGCGGTAGAGAGAGGAAGTTTGACCAACCTTGGAGATCAAAAAGCTCTTTTACCTTACAGTTGAGGCTTCCATATCATTTAAATCGATCACTCTGCCATGAGCTATAGGCTTGTCATTGAGGGCAACGAAGGTGTCTCTATTTGGAGTATCCCAGAAGTTAATGTCTGACTCTAGAGAGATCGAAAGGTCTACTTTAGGTTTCTTTGGGGTGAAAGATTCAGGAGGTTCTTCCATGGGTCGTTTTCCAAGGGCTTTCTCGTTCAGGCTACGAGTGTTGTCAGAGAGCTCTGCCTGAGAGGAGGCAAAGCCTTCAGAATGATCGGAACCTAAATCTACTGATTTTGGGGGCTGAGAGAAAGGTTTTGCCCTGAAACAAGTGCTTTTTCGAGTGGAGGCAAAGGGGTTTTTGAGCTTTTCGCCATTGATGAGTTTTGGATGAGGGTTTCTGAGCGATAGGACCGATGAATGAAGAATGGAAGTGATTTAGAAGGTTAAAAGGAATGAATTTGACGGTTGAGTACAGGAAAGGAAAATGCGTTAGTGAAAGGACATAATGATTGATTTTCATTTCTAGAGAGTTGTGACTAATGCGAAAAGGGAGGAAAAATGGAGGCGCACAATTAACTACTTCTTACAAAAAAACAGTAACCATATAAAGAATTAAAAATAACACATAAGTCCTAATTTTTTATACTAAGTGAAATAATGCCAAGTAATTTCCTTAGAGTACATAATCTATCTTCAAGCAAGGGCTTTGTAAAAGTATCTGCAAATTGATCAGTAGTGCTAACAAACATCAATTCTATATCTCCTTTAAGGACATGATCTCTAATGAAATGATGCTTAATATCTATATGCTTAGCTCTAGAATAATGCACAGGGTTCTTTGAAAGACATATAACACTAGAATTATCACAGAATATTTGAATAAGTTTAAATTATGGTTCATAGTCGACTAGTTGACAAGACATCCAGAGTAATTGAGCATAACATTGTCCAATAGCAATATATTCGTCCTCAGTTGTGGACAGTGCTACTGAACCTTGTTTCTTGTTGTTCCAGGAAATTAATATTTTTTCCAATAATTGACATGTTCCACTGGTGCTTTTTTTGGTCTTCTTTATCCCCTGCAAGATCAGCATCTGAAAAGCTTTCAAGCTTAAAATTGTTAGATGCCGGATACCATAGTCCATAAGAAATAATTCTGATAAGATAGCGAATTATCCGCTTTACTGTTGTCAGATGTGATTAATTAGGAGCTGACTAAAATCCGGCACACTTACACACATCGAACATAATATATGGTCGACTAGTAGTTAAATAAAGTAAGGATCCAATCATCCCACGGTACTTTGTTTCATCCACTGAATTTCCCTTCTCATCTTTGTCAAGACCTGTTGAAGGGCTCATGGGTGTACCAATTGCTTATGCCGAATTTTTGAATCAATTCCTTTGTATACTTGGTCTGACATATAAATGTTCCCTTCTTAGATTGTTGAATTTGAAGTCCAAGAAAAAATGTGAGTTCTCCCATCATACTCATTTCCAACTCACTTTGCATGAGATTAGAAAATTCCTCGCACAGGAGAGAGTTAGCTCTTCCAAAAATAATATAACCAACATAGACTTGGATAGTGAGATTACCTTCCGAGGATCTTTTGATAAATAATGTAGTATCAACTTTATCTCTTGTGAATCCATGATCAGTTAGGAATGAGCTAAGCCTTTCATACCAGGTTCGAGGAGCTTGTTTGAGTCCATACAAAGGCTTTAGTCAACTTATACACATAGTAAGAAAATTTTGAGTTTTCAAAACCAGGAGATTATTTTAATATACCTCCTCATCAATAAAGCCATTTAAGAAAGCGCTTTTAATATCCATTTGAAAAAGTTTAAAACCTTTAAAAGATGCATATGCAAGCAGTATACGAATTGATTCTAACCGGGCTACCGAAGCAAAAGTTTCATCATAGTAGACTCCTTCCCGTTGTGAGTAGCCTTGGACCACCAATCTGGCTTTCTGATTACCTTTCCATCCTCAACTTATTTCTGAATACCTATTTTGTTCCAATGATTGTAGTATTTGCTGGCTTAGGCACTGATTTCAGCAGATCGTTGAGAGATTTGTGATCGCAAGGGAATTGATCCTTGGAGTTGAATTTGTTATGATTCATTCCACGAATAAGTGCGGAGCTTCCTTAGTTAGTTCATGATTGCCAGTCTTTCCTTCTTGTAAGTGAATCTTCCTTGTAAGTGGTCCTTAGATTGTTCCTTAATCTAAGGGATTGATAATCTTCCTTTGCGACGCATATCTTCAGCAATCTGAGCAGGCATAATTTCAGCCGTCTAGATCTCCTCAAATCTTGGTCCTTCCTTCTTTATACTCTGTCATCATGGTTGTCGTATCTTTTACAAATCTCTTTATTCTTAGGCCTTCCTTTCTTATTTCTGTTGACAGATCTTTGCCTTCTTCCTTTCTTTTACTCCTTCTTTTCTTGTCTTCTTTCGTACATCATTGATAGACTTGCTCGCATCCTTCTTTACATCTTGGGTGATCATGCAAACAACAATATATTATTGTGTAGGTTAGACTGCACTCTGAGCCTTTTGCTGATTTTTTTCTTGGAGTTGTCTTTTTCTTGAAAATCATTTATTTTGATGGTTTTTGGATTTCCTTATTATAATACCAGGAAGCGGATTGGTGTATTTTGAGAAGAAATCTTGTTGTCAGTTTATGCTCCCCTTTCCTCTCCCCCCCCCCCCCCAAACAATCCCCACCCTTTTTTTGTTTTTTTAATTACACCATGTTTAAATCTTTAAGAAAAAAACTTCCGGAGTTGCCATTCCATGTCAACTTTCCTGCAAACCATCATTTAAGTAGTGCTTGGTCAGAATCAAAATTTAAGAAGTTTTATCTCTTATCTCCTTACATTCAGAAAAATATTTAGAATCACAATTATTCAAAAAAACCTGTACGAAATAGCGTGTGGTTAAGCTTATGTTTTGACCATGCAAACTATTCTGAATGTGCTTGTTAGTACAAGTATCTTTTTCCAAAAGAGCTTTCCTGCAGTCTTTTCTAAATCAAAGGCAAATAACAACCAGTCAAACATGTGATATATCTCTTAAGTTTTTAAGAATGTATTCTCTGAGGTCTTTTTTAGGATAAAGATAAAAACACATAAGAACAAAACAGTATCAACACATACCTCGATAGCAAGTTAACAACAATAATTTAGTTCAGCTTAGTGTCCTCGAATATAAGCATAAAAGAGCAGTTTTATGCACGATGCATCCCGCATTCACATAAGGTCCTGAAAAGGATTACAACTTAGGAAGATATGATATAGGCATCTTATTCCGACTTATCAGTGGTTGTAGATAAATATAAATAAAAAAGAATGGCAATGTACTTCTAACTCGCCGAAGAAATTAGTGTTTCATATCAAGCATACGCTCCACAATTTAAGAGTATGGAGACATATTATTTCCAATATGAGTGACACTATAGCTTGAAACATGATTAACAATGGTCATATTTGTATTCTCTTTTTTAGCTTTAATTTTGGGTATGATAAAATTCCTTATAAATGCTAACAACCTACTCCGTCCGGTCCCAAATAGTAATCGTTTTAGCAAACTAAATTTGCTTCGAAATATTTGACGTTTTAGAAAAATAAAATACAGTTGTTATTTTTTATTACCCTTACTACTCCAATTAATAAGATGAAACATTTAAGAGAAAATAATAACGATAAGTTAGACAAATAATCTTGTAATTAAAGCCATTAGTAATCTTATAAATAACTAAGGTATTCTTATTTTTCTTTTCTTTGAACTTTACGAGAACAATAGTGGAATATTTGCCAGGCTAATTCATTGGAGTTCACGTACTTAGGATTCAAAGTAATCAATCACTTTGTGATCCTCGGAAACCTCGATTAACTTTCTTGTTAAGTAAAGCTATAAATAGCCATACCAATTTTTCTTCTAACAACTCATCCTTAAAGTTTTCTATTTTAGTAAGCTCCTAAGAAAAAATTTCAATGGCTTCCAAGATTTTGTGTTTAATAATTATGATTGCAGGATTTCTGCCTGCAATCACAATGGCAACTGAGTATTGGGTAGGGGGTGACAAAGGATGGACCCTTGATGTTGATTATCAAGCTTGGGCCAAGGACAAAACTTTCAAAGTTGGAGACACCTTAGGTATGACATATTTAAGATATATATTGATAATGTAAATTATTTTTACACTGTTAGTGAACATTCAATTAGTTGCATCATACTTCTGTAGCTATCATAACTTTCTTATGGGTGCGAAGCTATATGTGGTCAAGGGTGGTTAACTGAACACATTTCGCCGAAAAATTATATTATGTTCAAGATAAAATATTACTTGTTATTAATAAAAAAATAGACTTTGAACACCCTTGCATAGTCCACTAGCAAAAAGTGTGAATTTTCTAGCTTCAGCACTGGTATCTTAGACATGAAACATGTATTCTTTTCACTTTTTCAATTTATTACTACATGCCGTTCATTTAAATGTCGTTTTAGCCAAATAAATTTGGCTGGAAATAAGTCTTACTTTAGGAAAATAAGAATGCATTAGTTATTTATTTTTTTTTCAAATTTATCGTTACTCCATTAGTGATTTATATAGTTTTCAGAAAAGTCTCTCAACAACTATTACTCATTTTTAGAACAGATAAAATGGCCATTTAGTCAAATAAACCTAAAACATAATGCTACTAAATGATTTTCCCTAGAGCCGTCAAAATGGACTTGATCCGTGAGCCGGCCAACTCAGCCTGCTTATTTGCTTGAGTTGGGCTAGGATTTTTAGCTCAATTTGAACAGTGGGTGTGCCACAGACCTTAAATGACATTTAAAATGGATAGGAGGTAGTATTAAAACAAGGTGTTACCAGTTAAATGGTGACTATTACTTATAACTTTTTCCTATCTTCTTTTTATTTGGTGCAGTTTTTAAGTATACCAAAGGGCATCATAATGTGTTCAAAGTGAACCAAACAGCTTTCCAAAGTTGCATAGCTGGTCCACAAAGTGAAGCTTTAACTACTGGCCATGATGTGATAACATTGGCTAAGCCTGGTAAAAAATGGTACATTTGTGGTGTTCCAACACATTGCTCTGACTTTAGCCAAAAGCTTGTCATCACCGTCGAAGATGGAGCTCCGGCACCGGCACCCGCCGCTCCGGCACCGCCAACTGAGTATTGGGTAGGGGGTGATAAAGGCTGGACCATTGATGTTGATTATCAAGCTTGGGCCAAAAACAAAACTTTCAAGGTTGGAGATACCTTAGGTATGACATATATAACCATTATATTCTATTATTCTTATACTTTTAACCCGTGTGACCTATATGTCACGAGTTGTGGAAGCAGCCACTAATGCTTGCATTAAGATAAGCTGTCTACATCACACCCCTTGGGGAGGGTGCAGTCCTTCCTCGAACTCTGCGTGAATACGGGATGTCTCGTGCACCGGACTGCCCATAATCTTATAAAGTGGTCAAGAAAGAAAATAAAGTTAATGTTCTTAAGAATTAAAGTTTTGTTTAATATAAAAGTGGATCCTACATTACATTTTGTATAGGGTCTCTGGTCTCAAATATTAGTCATTTCTGTAAAGTGTCATATTAGAAAAACAAGGTCTTTTATTACTTTTCTTCTGATCTACTCTTATTGCTGTCAGAGGCGGATCCAGGATTTAAATCTTATGGGTTCAATTTTAAGATTTTTAACATTGAACCCATTATATTTATAAAGTTATGGGTTCATATCTACTATTTTTGCAATTTTAATGAATTTTTACATACAAATTTTTACTCCGCGTCGAAAGTTATGGGTTCAGTTGAACCCGTAGCTAGTAAGCTACATCCGCCTCTGATTGCTGTGTTAATTTAGTGAGATACTTAAGGAGAGATAAATAGTAATTTAGACAAATACTCTTATGATTAAAACTATTAAATATCTTTTCTACGGAATATGCAAAAACCTTAAAAGATAGAAACATGAACGAAAAGTAGTAAAGGACTATCAAGAACTTTGTGGAGTGTCCGAAGTAACTTCTCTTTTATTGACTTAGTGCAATTTCTCTGTTCTATTTCTCTTCATTAATCAATAGGAAGAATGTAATTTCCACTTCTTTTCTTTTCTCAACTAGTTAATGGAATGCAGAATTATTATTCGACTTAAAGGAAGCTATATTTAACTGGTTAAATGGTGACTATTACTTGAACTATTTTCTATCTTTTTCTTTGTCTTTGATGCAGTTTTTAAGTATACCAAAGGTCATCATAATGTGTTCAAAGTGAACCAAACTGGTTTCCAAAACTGCATAGCTCCTCCACCAAGTGAAGGATTAACTACTGGCCATGATGTGATTACATTGGCTAAGCCTGGTAAAAAATGGTACATTTGTGGTGTTCCAACACATTGCTCCGACCATAACCAAAAGCTTGTCATCACCGTAGAAGGTGGAGCTCCGGCACCGGCAGCTCCGGTACCGGCACCGGCAGCCCTGGCACCGGCACCGGCAGCTCCGGCTCCGGGACCGGCACCAAAAAAGGATGACTCAAACAACTCATACAAGGTTACTACATCTGCGTACAAGATATTTGTTGGGGGTGTCGTTTTAATTTGGACAATTCTAATATAAGTTTGATCCATGCTGAGTGGCCTTTGGATGCTACAATTGTGTTGGAACACAAAACTTGCCTTCATCTAGGCCGGAATAAATGAATGAATAACTGGTAACTTTTGGGTAAAGATTGTATTTTGTGAGGACGGGATGGTCCTAATAATGTATAAGTTGTCGATTGGCTTTTAACAACGTTTCAACATGTATGCTTACTTGGAATAAAAACTCTGATTCCATCACGTTGGATCCATTTTTATAAGTTTGTTTCATTTGGTTTTTCTACTTGTATTTATACTTGTCAGCATCTTTCCTATTAAATATTTGGTCTAAGGGAAGAGAGGAGGTTGTGAGAATAGGGGAAAATAATCTAGTTATTGCTTTATCTTATGTTATTTGGTTCGATTAGAAATAGAATAGATGAGTCTGACTTGGAAGGAATGTTTTAAACATATAACAAAAAAAGAATTATTTTGAGAAAAGAACGCTCTCTCTAACCCACCTTCTTTCAATGTCCAACACATGAAGGTATTAGAACTTTAGAAGACATTGTTGAATCACCTAATTCGAAGAAAAAGATCAATCAGAAAGAATATATCATCACCAATATGAATTTTTTTCAAAACTGAAAACAGAGGAAAACTTTCAGTTTTTTATATCAACAACAAATGGTCATTCTCCTCTACTGCGGTTTCTAATGGTTCAGCTCTGCAAGTTCAAGCAGGTATTTTGTAACTCATCGCTTTACCAAAGGAAATTACCCATATAGTTAAATCCCGGTAATTCAAGTAAATGACAGCAGCAAAACTCAATAAATAGTGATACATTGATACACATCAATCCAAGTATTGTTCCAGATGACAAATTTAACCAACATACAATGACTTATTAAGTTGCAAACGAACGAGTAATATCCACTTCCTACGGCTTTGGAAGGGCATAGGGGAGATATGGTAAGTTCCAAGGAGAATGGCCTCACAATTACTGTAACCCCCGTCCTACGGCTGGGTTCAGGCCTTCTTAACCAAAAACTCATAGTTATCAACAAATGGTCGTGCAAATCAAATTTACAGATGAGCATGGAGAACACATCATCTCAAATATGGCTTAATTACTAAAATATTAAAACAACACTGTCATGGACTCTGGATTTTTGGTTTTGAGAGACGCATTCAGAAATCCACATTAAGTTCCTGATCTCCTGCTCTCTCAGCCTTATATATGCAAAAAATACACCATAGTGGAACTGCAATGAAAAGAAAAGAAAATATCAATCGGGAAGCAGATGGATGGTCCTTCTGCTTCTGCTCCCTATTCACTTTCTTGGAGGAACATTTTGGGGTGGGAAATTTTTTGAAATTGTCCTGTACAAGTAAGAGACATTAACAGTATAAGATTTTTATACAGAGAGCTCAAATGAACAAACCTGTTGTTCAAAAGCTAAGCAGAGGCGTTTGACTTCCTCTTCATAGAAAGCCTTGTCGAGCATCTGGCTCTCCCCATATGCCAACTTAGCAAAAATGGATTGGTAAGGGGGGTACTTTTCCATGACACCACGGACCTACAACAAGTAGTAAAAGGACACTTAGAAGACACGAAAAATATTACTCTCTCTGTTTCAATTTATGTGACGTAGTTTGACACGGCATGGAGTTTAAGAAAAAAAGGAAGAATTGTTTTGCTATAAGACATTTGAATTTTTTTTAGTTAAATGGTTTCCAAATCAGAAATGTGTTATTTCTTTTGGAGTAGACTAATAAGAAAAATGCGTCACATAAATTAAAACGGAGAGAGAAATAGCTTGTACCCTTTACACTACAAACAAAATTCTGTATTTGTTTTCTCTTCTTTTCCTCGTCTCTCCGCTCCCTTCAAATAGTATTTAAACCTTCCGCCATTGCCACCACTGCACTCCCCCCACCCAAAAAAGAATTAGGGAAAGGATTTCTTGCCCACTTCCAGGCACTATATGATGCTCCAGTCTTCTCCTTTTAAAGGCAAGGTGGGGGAAAGAGAACTGCATGCGATGTAGCACCCCAACAAGACTACTGATTCATCGTATCTAGCTAACTATTATTTAACCAACGCAAGCATATTTCACACGCATAAAAGAGCAACAAGAAGAATAAAGAAAAGTTGCTCATACAATACCTGATCGATGTCTTCGCATATAGCAAGTTCCTCATGACCGTATGGATAACTATTTAACATAGACTGTGTCAGAAAGAGATGTTTCACGGCATATGCCATCAAGAATATAAAAGACTGAGCTACATGAACTTACAGTAAGCCAAAATTAGAGTACAACTTCCTGCGGTCATCACGTGTTAGCTCAGTGCCGATGCTGCAAATGAAAAATGTTTGTTAATAGTAGAAACATTATGACAAGGTCCGATAAACGTTGTCCAGCAAGATTATGAGAAATTCTGAAACAGTGACATGCCTGTTTATGGTAATATTAACTGCTCTTCTGTCGGCCTCAAAAGCAAGCAAATCAGACATGATCTCTGCAGTAGCACCCCCTAGTTTCTATTTGCAAAATTTTCATATTAGACAAGTGAAGTGAGTGTTAAACTTTTATTAAAATGAAGAGTAGGAAAATATGATAGAAATTGTACAACAGATTGTACCTGGCAAAATCTATAGAAATCTTCAAGGTACGCCTTGTATAGTGTGTTTCTCATAATCTCAATGTTCATGTCATCCAAGTCCTGCTCAAAAGTAAGTCCCATATATGAAAGGATATGTTCATACATGGAAGAAAAAAGACTGATAAAAGCAACTGATGCATGATGAAAGATACTCCGAAATTATGAACCAATTCTACTTGGAATGCACAAAAACAGAAAAGATAACTATCATCCTCAAAACTGCAAGCAATCAATGACAAAATACTAGGGCCCTGTAATGCGGGGAGAGGATACTGGTTAACTACATATGAAGTGCATGGAGCTACAACCATTTACTTGATATTGATTCTTCAAAGGGACAGCATGAAATGAAAAGGCCGATACTCAAGAAAACTAAGGGGTCATTTGGTACATGGGATAAGGAATTAAGGATAATAATCCCAGGATAGAATTTGGGATTAACTTTATCCCATGTTTGGTTTGGGGTATTAGCTAATCCCGGGACAACTTGTACACTAAAATGGTGGGATTAGTTATCCCATATAAAAGGTGGGATAACTAATCCCATGGGATATCCCACTACAACTACATGGGATATTTTGGATATCCCACCATTGTACCAAACGACCCCTAAAAGCATATGCAACCTTTTCTTATTTGGAAACGGCAATAGGTAGTTTCTGATTACCATATCAAAGTTAAAAGAAAAGGGTGAAGTATTTGATACCTCGGAAGTAATGCACTCAGAGAAGTATGGGGCCAAGGGTGTGTCAACAAGCACCAGCCTGTATAGCTCCCTCATATTCTGGGCAACTGCCAGAGAAGCAATGCTGCAAAATATTAAAATGGTTAATACATATTTCATTTAGCTATAAAAATCCAAGGCATGCATTTGGAACAATACCTGTCAAACATGCCCAAAGGATGGCATTTCTCCAACAATTCTTGGACATCTCTCTCATGCAAAGTTCCGGTGACAATTAAGACAACATTATCAATCATGTGACCATATCTGAACCATGTGAAGGAACACCACAATTTAGATTCAATCACATTGCAGAAGTGGAGCTATGTTAATGAGCTTTAGATCATGAAGTTAATGAGCTATGTTTCAAATCGAATTAAACTTTCCAAGTCTATCATCTTCTCTGACAGTCTTTCCAACAACATAAGATAACTTGCAGAAATGGGAGAAGACATGGTGTAATAAGTATTCTCTGTGTGAAAAACATGAAGAGTCAGCCAACTATATGCTTTTAGATTATGAGGTGGCGAATGAGCAGCAGCAAATGTTCCTTTTGCTGTATGGGGCATCTTGTGTAATGCTAACACTGGGAGATTGCTAAACTATCTGGAGAGGCTGCCTAATCTGCATTAATGTTAGGGAACTTTAGGACATAACTCCTTTCTGCATCTCTTGGAAGCTCTGGGAAGAAAGGAATAGAATATGGTTCAAAGGGGTTAAGAACAAAGCTGGAAAGATAGACGCATTATAACTTTAATTATTTATTTGTGAAATAAAAATAACGTATATAGTATAAATGATCGTATCAATATCTTTAAGCTCTTTAGGGCTGTAACTAATTGTAAGGATGCGTAACACCCACGTTGCTATTTACGACTAAAATATTCATTAAGGAAGTAATAGTTGATCTTTCTTAAACAGCAGCACCAATTTGGTATTGTTTCATCTTTTTCTTAATACAAAATTTTTCATGCATTTTCCTGAATAGTGAATAATACATGAAAAAGTTAAGGGTATGAGACTAACTGTGTATGTGATATACAGCCATACAGCCTAATGCAACATAATAAACCGTATGTTAATGGAGCAGTAAAATGAGTTCTCAGTTCTATTATACAAAAATGTGTCCTTTAATGTAAAAAGGTAATATTTCAAATATCATGCACTGCAGGATAACTTGTTATCATATTTCTCTAAGATAATTCACCATGCATAGCAAAACAGAAAAGTGGTATATAGATAAAGAGACAATTTTTCCCAGCAACACAAATAATATGTACCTGATGTACTCCAGAAAGGTTGACAAGGGCTCGGTGGCTTGGCAGAGCATGTGGTTAAACTCATCGACAAGTTTAAGAGTGCATTTCTCCACAATCGTAGTTGTATGTAAAGGGGAAGGCTCTGCAAATTGCAAAAGGCCAGCAAAACTAGAATAAGGAAAAGTGTCAAAGTGCTCTCTGTTGAGCATTGCACAAGAGCAGAGTGCTTTGAAAAATTCCTAAAATATTGGCATTTAAACAACTGCCTAGTATAGGCTGCTTAGAATTCCTCCTGCCTATCCAGCATATTCTGGAATCTAGACATTTTGAAGACAAAATCATCTTGAGGAATGATTTCAGGCTATTGGCTTCCATTTCACAACATTGGTAACATGAACATTTTACCCACAAGGTTTAAAGAAATTCAATTAGTACAGAAAACATATACTCCCTCCGTTCCAAAAAAGGATGATCCAGTTTGAGAGTCAACCTTCTTAACTTTGACCATGAATTCAGACATAAAATCAATAAAAAATTTAAAATAAACTTTACATTTTTGGAAGCTACATAAAAAGTACTATAAATCACAATAATTAACAATTCAAAATATTTAAAAGTTATATGAAAAATCATGATCAAAGAACAACTCATTTGACTCTCGAAATCTGAAAAGTATCATTATTTTTTGGGATAGAGGGAGTAGGATAAAGTGAGCCGGTCAAAACAATAAAACAAAATTGATATCCCGAAACACTGAGAAACTTAAAATACAAGCGCTTGCTTCATCTCAAATGCTTATCACCTAATTTTTTTTGTTTTTTGAGATGCTTCTCTCAACTACACAATACTGTCCACCCAAAAAAATATTGAATTATGGAGTACAAAAGAACGTTGCCTCCGTCAAATGAGAATATCAGTCTAATTTGACAAGTACTCCAACTAATATTTCTATATCTATTCCAAATCCAATATCATAGGAAACAAGCTCCAATAAAATTTCTAAGCACAGGACAACAAAGTTTTTTGAAGCAAGTTGATCTTTTCAAATAGGAGATTCGGTCTTCACTTTATTTGACATCCAATAACTCATCTAGTGAGCATCACTGCATCAGGTAGCTTGTCTTCGTGGTAGATTATGAATTGGGGTTTATGGAGCAGCTCTAAAGCAAGGATAATAGTGTTCCATGATCATAATACACAACAGTACTGCACTAAAAGCAAGAATTAGATTCTTATTGCAACATAGGTGGCCAAACTAAAACCCTTCCTAAATGCATCAATTAACTCAATCCCTTTCCTCATAAAACTAATTTCACTTCAATTCCCAACTAAAGGAAAACCTCGTATCATATATGCCTTTCACATTGCCAACTAATCCCAGATAAAAGATGAGTGTTGTACTAGGTTGCCAGCCAGCGTAAAACTAGTAATTTAAAGTTGGTACCTCATAATAATGAAGATTTTCACGTCAAGGTACTGATAAATGCGAGATTTAGAGAACCTCTAGTGCCATAGAACCCCTAATTTGACTTAAATGACCAACTAGTGAGTATTGGATGAGTATAGAGAATTCAAATACTTCCATAGGACAAAAACAAACTGCCTCATATCTTTTTATAACAAATCTACGTCAAACTTCAAATTTATAAGATATCCACAATACAAAAATCAATTGGTTCCACTAAACCAGCTATACGCTGTGCATTATCAACGACTTCTACTGTACATAAGGTAAACAAATTTCAAGCCAATTCCGAAACTACAAAATCAAACTACCTCACTACCTTTTACATACAAATCTGAGTCAAAATTCAATTAATTAACGATCATAATTAGGAAGAAGAAAGTTTTACCGTTTTGGAGAAAAGGACCGTATTCAGTAGCGGAGAGGTGCATTTTGATGTCATCTAGGGTTTCGCATTGGCAGAGGTTGTTATAATCGGCGGCGGTGAGAAGGCCAGATCGATGACCTCTGACGATGGCTTCCAAATAGCCACTGTGAGTGTTGAAGGTAAGCGCTTCGAATCCGTACATATTTGTGCTGTTTTAGTAGAATGAATCCCCCACGAAAATTGGAAGATCCAGAATACAGATCTGAAGCGGAATTTGGAGATATTTTCTACAGAGAAGATGCTGAATTGAATTATGAGATGTTTTTTTTGTGTGTTAGTGGTCGATGCGTTGGGGGTAACGAACAAAGGAGATCGATCAACTTCTCAGCCTATCTCACGTGTTCCGTTGACAAAACGACATGTATATATCTATTCTATTTTTTTTATTCTTTTTATATCATTAAATCTAACTTTATTTAACGACCTATTTCAGTGATACAGAGAAGATGCTGAATTGGATGCATGACGTCATAAAACTATATCAAACAACACAATTTATTCAATTAATATATATATTAAAATAATACAGTACAATATAATAAAATAAAATACAATACATTATGAAACAATACATAATAACTATCCAAATAAGCTGTTAATTAGTATTTGATATTCGAAAGTCACTAGTCTTACTAATTCATATTGCGCGTGTGCCCCTATTTATGAGAATATTTTTTTATAAAATAACAAAATAATATTTAAAATATGTGTTTGAATTATAGAATAAAATTTAGATAAAAATATTTAAAATTATTAATGTTTGATCATCTATAGCTAACATCTCCAAATACCGGGAAAAGTGAGGATCCAATCCTATTTCATTGTTGAAGAAGAAGATTGTCTTGTTTATTTTATCATTCTGATAATTTAATTAATAAAGGTTGTCTCGGCTTTCTAATTGATAGTAACTGTGACACCTAGACGTGCCAAGAGGGCTAAAAATAAAAGGGATCTTTACGCGAATAGGCGGTCATATTCATTGTTTACTTTTATTAATTACATGCATAATTTATACATTGATTATACATAATTATACACATATAATACATAAACTAGTATCTATGAACGTGCGTTGCACGTTAATAATGGCACGTGATGGCTTAAACATTTATTTATATGAAGGAATAATAAATTTAATTAATGAGAGAAATTTTATGTATAATAATACAACAATTATCTAAATGCCGAAAAATATTATTACATTAGCATAATACAAGAATTTAAAATAAAAGAACATCATCAAAACGTACGCAAATGATCAATTTTATCATGTTAGTTAGATAATTATGTATTACTTCCTCTGGTCCACTTTAAGTGATTTTTTGGGTGCTTTCACACATATTAAGGAATTCACATTTTAACATTAATTAACAATATAATTGACCATATTAACCTTAAGTGAATTGGAGGGAGTATAGTTTAAAAGTATTTAATGGATGGTATCTTACCGAATATTTCTTTTTGAACGGAATTTTTTTGTAGTATGTTTCCTCCTAATGATTTGGTTACTCTACCTTAACCAGAACTCTTGTTGTCGATCTTGATATCCCTCTTGAAAGTGCAACATACAATTGTTCGTGCAAAAAATTATATTGCGATAAATATAGTCTAATATTTAGGATGTTTGTCCTTGTGCTTTATTTAGTATATTTGCAAAACATAAATATACTAAAAATTATTTTTACACAAATTTAAAAGGATATTCCTTAGTTTCGGAAGTCCAAAGTTGTATTCAGGGATAAGAATATACTTAGAAGCACATTGACCAGTATTGTCACGACCCAATTTCAGCTATAAGTCCTGATGGCGCCCAACAGTACAGCTAGGCAAGCCAACAAATAAATTAAACATATATCAATTATTTTCAGAATAATTTTCTAAGTAATTTTATTATTTTACTAGCAATATTAAAGAAATTAGAAAAAATACCATTTAACTTAAATCCAAGAAAATAATACAATTCCAAACTCTACCAATGTGTGTGCCAAGACCTGGTGTCACAAGTGTATGAGCATCTAGTAGATTATACAAAAATTATAAATACTGTCTGAAATAAAGTAGACAGAAATAAGTTTTTAGGAAGAGGCACTGGTTGCTGCAGAACGACCTAGAAAGCAGCTCACCACTACGCCTCTGGATAACGTGGATGTACGATGATAGGTCCTCCACTAGTATATGCCTCAGATCCTGCACAAAAAGTGCAGCAAGTGTAGCATGAGTACGTAAACAACGTGTACCCAGTAAGTATCAAGCCTAATCTCGAAGTGGTAGAGACGAGATGACCGACTTTGACACTCACTAAGAGTCAATAATAATAAATAAAATAAAAATAGCAATATCTAGATCAACATGATTTATAGAATTTACAATGATTTTCTTTAACCAGCAGAAATAATTAAATTCCTTCAAATGCAACAATTCTCAATATATTAATTAAATTCCTTCAATTACAATAAATTTCCAATTATCAACTGACCTCATTTATAGGAATAACAATAATTTCTTAACAAGTAGAGATAATAATTCTTTAAATTTTAAAGATTTCTAATTTATCAATTAGCTTTACAAGCTGCAATAAACTATCAAAGTATCGTGTAATTATTATTATTAGGCACGATTTCTGCCGAGGTCGTACGACCCGATCCAGAGTGTCATGTACACTGCCGAGGGACGTGCGGCGCGATCCATAGATGCATCTATCCTGCCGAGGCATTCGGCCCGCTCCACAAGGAAGGAGGACATTTTCTTATGTACCTCCGGAAGGAGAGTATTTTTATTATAAGATAAATTCGGGAGGATGAACAATTTCTTTTAACAATTAATTAATTTAAACATAAAATTAAGCATATGAGATTTTTATCTTTTAATATTTTTTCATATTTTTTTCTACCTTTCATAACAATTCACAATATATATACATCAATTATTTTAATTAATAAAGAATACAATTTACACAAGTAATTCATGCTTTGAGTTCTAAACTACCCGGACTTTAGCATTAATAGTAGCTACGTACGGACTCTCGTCACCTCGTGCGTACGTAGCCCCCACAATTAGCAATAATTATTACTTTAATTACCTATGGGGTATTTTCCTCCTCACACGATTATCCAACTCTGTCTGGCTCGAATCTAACCAAAATAATTCGATACAATCACTAAAAATTATAGGAATCAATTCTATAAGAAAATACTATATTTTTCAATAAAAATCTGAAATTAATTCAAAAATCGTCTGTGGGGCCCACGTCTTGGAATCCGGCGAAAGTTATGAAATATGAACGCCCACTCAACCACGAGTCTACCCATACCAAAATCACTAAATTCCGATAATAATTCGGCCCTCACATCCTCAAATCTAACCAAGAGAGTTTTCAAACTTTTCCAACTCAATTTGCCAATTAGATGATAAAAATAGTGATGGATTCGGGTAATTTAACCAATATTGAGTTAAGAACACTCACCCCGTTGTTTTCTCTAAAAATCTCCCAAAAATCGTCCAAATCCGAGCTCCAAATCATTAAAAATAAAAAATGGGACGAAGTCCCATTTTCAAAACTTAAACTCTCTGCCCAGTGATTTCTTCTATGCGATCGCGGACTTCCTCACTCGATCGCGAAGAACAATTTCAACACTGCCCAAAATTAACTCTACGCGATCGCATAAAGTCCCACGCGATCGCGAAGTTTAAACCTACAGGCCCACGCGATCGCAAACCATTTCACGCGATCACGAAGCACAAACATGTGGCCTTCCCTGCTGCTCCACTTACTCTAAGTGAACGCGACCTCCTCCACGCGGTCGCGAATACCAAATTCCCACACCTACGCGATCGTAGCCCTATTCACGCGATCGCGAAGAACAAAGATATCGCTGCATCAAATAAGTCTACGCGATCACATACTATCTCACGTGATCGCGTAGAACAAAGTCTCCTCTGCCCAATTTACACTACGCGATCGCAGACCAACTTACGCGATCGCATATAAGGAAATCAGAAGAAAAATACCAGCAGCTATCAGCAGTCTCCCAAAGGCCAAAAGTGATCTGTTAGTCGTCCGAAACTCACCCGAGCCCCTCGGGACCTCAACCAAATATTCTAACAAGTCCCAAAATATCATACGAACTTAGTCGAACCCTCAAATCACACCAAACAACGCTAAAACCACGAATCATTCTCCAATTCAAGCATAATGAAACTTAAGATTTCCAACTTCTGCATTCGGTACTGAAACCTATCAAATCAAGTCCGATTGACCTCAAATTTTGCACACAAGTCATAAATGACATAACAGAGCTATAAAAAGTTTTGAAACTGGATTCCGACCCCGATATCAAAAAGTCAACTCCCCGGTCAAACTTCCAAACTTAAATTCTTGTTTTATCCATTTCAAGCCTAATTTAACTAAGGACTTCCAAATAAAATTCCGAACACGCTCCTAAGTCCAAAATCACCATATAGAGCTATTGGAACCGTCAAATCCCGATTCCGAGGTCATTTTCTCCAAATATTGACAGAAGTCAAACTTAGCACTTTAAGGCCAACTTAAGGAACCAAGTGTTCCGATTTCAATCCGAACACTTCCAAGTCCCGAACCAACCATCCCCGCAAGTCATACATCATTAAAAGTACATACAGAGAGTTTTATTTTAGGGAACGGGATTCTAAAAATTAAAATGACCGGCTAGGTCATTACAAGTATCATAATTTTGTTCAAAACTTTTATATACCATATGTGTGCTATTACATAAGCTATTCGGTGTATCTATATTTTTTAGTAGCATGACAGGAATAGTTTTCTTCAAAATCAACCTATATAGAATGGAAGATCAATTTTAACTTAGTCTATTTTATATATATATATATATATATATATATATATATATATATATATATATATATATATATATATATATATATATACACACACACACACATACGTAAGAAATAATAAACTTGATAACAAACATGTATGGTAGAAGGCCATTTGATATTAAAGTATTTAAGTATTCTTCTTGGTAGTAATTATTGGTATCATTTTTTGGTGAGTCAAACACCGAAAAACATTTTGTCTTTACTATAAAATTTTACAATCAACTTTTTATTTAGTTAATCAGCATAGCTAAGATAACTTTTTAATTCTATCATGCGATTTGCACAAATTGCGTTTTAATATAAGGATAGAAGTATTTCTCTTATTAAATGCACTACTATTATCATTGGGATTGATAAGCAAGTATTCAGAAAGAACCAAATCATCTTTTATTGGATGATATTCTTCGTTTTCAACTAGAAGTATAACTTTGGCAAGCTAGCTTTTACAGTCTCTGTTTTTGTCGATTTTGGAACTACTGGTAGTACTTAATAGAAATCACCTCTCAAACCATTAATTTTTCACCGAACGGTTCATTAATATCCAATATATCTCTAGAACTCCGGGCAATTGTTTCGATCGTTTGGCACTTTGCCATAATTGCTTCATCCCATATTATCAATTTTGCTTTCCTTATAAATTTAGCACCATTGCTATGCTTTGATATATTTGTGATGGTTATGTAAGTTGTTTGAAGAGGTATATCAAATCTAAAATGGGTGACCTCACAATAAAATCGTTGTTGGTACATCACTTGATATTATTGCTAACAGTATCATGCCTCTTGATATGATATTTGCAAGTAATGCATGACATAGAAATATTATTTAATTCCGCCGGAGGCATCTACAAAGAATAATCCCGCTATACCAGGTCGACTCTTTATAATATAGTCTTGAAAAGCTTGTTCTTGTTTAGGATTTAGCTTTGATTGTGCTTCCTTAAACACTTGTATAGCATTTTGATTATTAATAATATACTAACCTTTTTACTTTATGTTATAATATTTTTAATCTCTAACGGTCTTTTTATGGAATAAATTTATGTACCTTAAGTTTTTTTTTATCTTGAATAAGAATTTTACTCATATGATGAATTTAAAAAATAATTGAATTGGATTCTCTTGCTAAATAATTAATTAAAAATTTTAATTATTGGTTTTAACATAAAAATAATTTATTCTATGTTGATTCAGATCTTAATATTAGTTCATCTCTTGTTTTGAATATTTTATCTTAATTATAATTTTATCCACCATAAATTTTATTTTCAAAGAGTAAAAGATTGATATGACATTTAACTTTTAGATCTTTATGTTTGTAGAATCATTAGTCGTATTGACTCTTACCAACCATTTTTTTTCCTTTCTCACACATTTATATTCTTAAATATTTTCTTAATTGTTGTTTAATAATTGGGTATTTTTCAGTATTACACAAAAAATATTGATCAAAAATATTATTTGAGTGGAAAAACAGTTCAGATATAATATACAAATATATTATTGTGGGGATATTTTTTTCTCAATTTTAACTCTTTATGCAATTTATTTAATATTACTTTTATTTTTTCTTGGTATTTGATATTATGGAGTGGTAATGTATTACCAATACAGAGGGTTCTTATGAAATTAATTTTATTAAACCTTCCTACATATTTGTAATAAGAATTTAATAGATAAAATTTTATTAATTATTAAATTTTAAATATTAAAAATTAGCATAGTGTCATGACCCAAAATCCATTAAAGGTCGTGATGGCGCTGGACACCGCTGTCAAGCAAGCCAAAAATAAATATTTGACAACCCATAATCACCCATAAATAGTAAAAGATGGAATTCACAGTATAAATAGTAATATTCTTAACAATTTCAATACAGAACAACCCATAATCATCCCAAAACCCTGTATCACAAGTGCATGAGCATCAATTAAGAAGTAAAACAAATAAAGTACAACATCTGTCCGGAATACAGCTCAGACAGGAAAAATACAAATAACTCTGAAGGAAACTCTGCTGGCTGCGGGTCATAATATGGAATGCAAATCACGTAAGTCCCCTCATGCATACGCGCCTCTGCTCTCACAAAGCTACTAGTCACATATGTACCTGCATAAAAATGTGCAGCAAGTGTAGTATGAGTACGTAATTAACGTGTACCCAGTAAGTATCTAGCCTAATCCCGGAGAATTAGTGACGAGGGGTCGACATCGACACTCACTAGTGGTCCAATGATATCAAGTACAGTAAGGAGGTGAGCAAATACAAGGCAAAGTAAATAAATGAAATAAACAAGTGTAACTATGTAGTACAATTATCCTCCTTACAATAAACTCAAGCTCTTAACTAGCAAATTTCTCCTCAACCGGAGCGCATATATATACTGGACCTCACCAAGTAGGATGTTATAATTCGAATCAGGGGGAAATTTATAGAAACCCCGGTTTTTCGCCAAAATATTACGCACGATTCCATGAGGATATGATATAGGAAATGCCGAGGTGTACGACCCTATCCAACATAAATATTAAAACTGTGCACTGCCGGGGGGTCGAACAACCCGAACCATAGATACATCTATTAAATTGCCGAGGCGAACGACTCGCTCCCATGAGAATGTGGTACATAAATCCTTCAGAGGTGAATGACCCGATCCCATAAGAGTGAAATACAAATTCCTACCGAGGCGAACGACCCGATCCTATAAGAGTGAAATACAAATTCCTGCCGAGGCGAACGACCCGATCCCATAAGAGTGAAATAAAAATTACTGCCGAGGCGAACGACCCGATCCCATAAGAGTGAAATATAAATTCCCGCCGAGGCGAACGACCCGATCCCATAAGAGTGAAATACAAATTCCTGCCGAGGCGAACGACCCGATCCCATAAGAGTAAGAAGCTTTGACGGGTCCTTGATCCCACTCACAAATAAACGTGTGAGTTGTAATTTCTTTAACAAAAACCTTTCAATGAAGTATATATATCGCGGAAACATGTCGTAAGAGGAGTAGAATTATTCGGTGACTAATCATGAACTCGTGAAGTCTCTACAATAACAAGTCTGGTCTTAAGTAGTAATGTAAAACAGAGGAATTTAATAGGTGAGATACTGCTAAATAATACAGCTATAGCATGATATGAACCTAAGCTTACCCGGACAATAACATGAATGTAGCTACGTACGAGCTTTCTTCACCTCGCGCGTACGTAACCCCCATAATAAGCAGCACACATCAATATACAACACCTAGGGGTAATTTTTCCCTCACAGAGTTAGACATGAGACTTACCTCACTCCGACGTTCCAAAACCGGCTCCAACACCGCCCTAACACCTCAAATCGGTGACCGCCGATCCAAAACTAGTCAAATAAGATGCAACCCAATCAAAATATACTCCAATACTCATAATTAATCAAATTATAATAATTTCCAACTCTGCTCGAAAAATCGATACAACAACCCTCGGGCCCACGTGCCCGGATTCCAAAAATATTCGAAGACAAACACTACCCATAGCACTACGAACTCAATTACATAATTTATTCTCAATTTCATGCCCAAATGCGTGATCAAAATCCAAGAATACCAATTTCTACAAATTTTCATGCTTGAATCCATGTAAAACCTATGTATTTAACTTATAATGTGAAGAAATCACTTACCCCATTATGGTTGATGAAGATGACACTCCAAAAGTGCTCCAAAATTGGCTCACATGGACGAAAGAAAGTGAAATGAGCCAAAATCCCATTTTATAAAAACCTCATTGCCCAGTGATCTTCGCACCTGCGGTGCGTTGGCGGCATTTGCGGTACTGCACCTGCGGTGCTTGGTCCGCTTCTGCGGAGGCCTTCAAGCCCAGGGAGGGCCGCTTCTGCGGACGGGAGCCCGCTTCTGCGCCCAGTCTCGCACCTGCGCCTTTCCTCCTTGCACCTGCGCATTCGTGAGTGCACACGAAATTCCGCACCTACGGTCGCTGGCCAAATGCTTCAGAGCTGCTTCTGCGACCGAACCCTTGCACCTGCGGGCTCGCACCTGCGGCCCAAAGCTCGCAGGTGCGGTTACACCAGAACTGATGCAACCAACAGCCCCTTTGAGTTTCCAACTCAATCCGCGCATCGTCCGAACGGTATCGGGGCCCTCGAGGCCCCGTCCAAACATACCATCAAGTTTGAAATCATAAAACGGACTTGTTCGAGCCTTTAAATCGCATCAAACAACGCTAAAAACAAGAATCACCTTCCAATTCAAACTTAATGAACTTTGAAATTTCAAACTTCTACAATCGATGCCGAAACCTATCAAATCACGTCCGATTGATTTCAAATTTTGCACCCAAGTCATAATTGACATTGCGGACCTACTCCAACTTCCGGGATCGGAATCCGACCCCGATATCAAAAAGTCCACTCTCAGTCAAACTTCTCAAAAACCCTTCAAATTTCTAACTTTTGCCAAATTACCCCGAAATGACCTACGAACCTCCAAATCCACTTCCGGACGCGCTCCCAATACTAGAATCACCATAAGGAGCTATTCCCCGACTCGGAATCCCAAACAGACATCGATAATATTGAACTACGCCTAAACCCAATATTTATGAAATTCTTCCAAAATGCCAACTTCCACGATAGGCGCCGAAATGCTCCCGGGTTATCCAAAACCCAATCCCGACATATGCCTAAGTCCAAAATCATCATACGAACCTGTTGAAACCTTTAAATCCCGATTCTGAGGTCTTCTACACAAAAATCACACTTTAGTCAATTTCTCCAACTTAAAGCTTGCGTAATTAGAATTTGCTTTCCAAATCAACTCCGAACTCTCCGAAATTAAATTTCGACCACGCGTACAAGTCATAATACCTAAAGTGAAGCTGCTCAGGGTCTCAAACCGCTGAATGACACGCTAGAGCTCAAAACGACCGGTCGGGTCGTTACATTCTCTCCCACTTAAGCATACGTTCGTCCTCAAACGCGCTAAGAACTGCTCTGAAGTTGGTCCGAAATCATTTTTTAACACCTCGTGCACCTACCCGTGCTACCACAACCCAGTTGAGCACATTTGCTCGAGCAAACCTGAAATTCTCCCTTTTATCTAGTCAAATAAGCCTTAGTGCCAAATTCCAACATCAGAAATTCTCTACAAGGCCTGTTTCCAACATACGAACACCATATCCATCACTACATGATGTACCAACACATGATTATATACCCTTACTGAATTCTTACCATGCACCGCGTAACTCATTTGCCTAAGGCAATCTTTCCAAGGCACAACATCTAAAATTTCCACTGACCCGAAGCTCGTGGTGTACCCCATGACCAATTAAGCCTTGCTTTAACTCTCGCAATACGGCCACGACAGAAAAGATGCATAGAACTCATAATCACCTGCCGAATCACAATTTATGGAGTCTCTCCTCTCAACAAGAACCATTACCTCATTCTGGAATGAATAAAAATATTTACTCTTTAATATGCTTCATATAAATCTGATCGCACTAATCCCATGTCCAATAATCTCGTCTCACCCAGTACAAGCTGCTCAGGCAATAAGTCACCTCAGACACTGCCAAAAGTCTCATAGGATGCCATAATGTGCCAACAGGCTACAAACTCGAATGTGATACATAAGGAAATGAACTCTGGAAGGATCTACTCAACCCACACAACTAATTTAAACAACCAAAAAGATGTTATAAACCTTCCTCAGGAAACGAGAAGCAAAACACACAATAATAGATGTGGGAAACTGTACTCAATAACACACTGTTGCGGCGTGCAACCCGATCCACACATGATACCGTTGCGGTGTGCAACCCGATCCAACCATGATACACATGGCGGCATGCCACCCGATCCAAACAATATATTTGTGGCGGCGGGCCACCCGATCCAACCAACATAATAATCTAAAGAAAACACATATCGAGCCGTAACGCTTATACTCACGAAATGCCCGAATATCAACCATAAGCACGCCAAGTGCATAATACAAATCCTAGGAAGACGGGTAGCGCCACACGCTACAAAACTCAAGCACAACTAAGGTGCGATATATGATCTGCATCTCGAGAGCCACCCTGCTCACATAATACCACAAACCATACAGGATCTCAATACGAGTGCGAATAATCAAACCACCTCACAACCCACCTGGTATAATATAGATTACACGAAATAACTGACGACTAAAATAACATCTAAGACCCGAAGATCCTTCTGAAAACAACGCTATGCTGAGATGAGCACATCGGGCCTGATATAGAGCCCACATTCACATTTAGATCCATCCACGGACCTCAAACCGATTCTGATCATACCATGCTTGGCTAAATAGTCTCTCAAGGACCCACAATGACCTATTCATGACACATAAGAACCACCGTCAAATCCGGAACAAACTCACACATTCGACAACTAAATGAACCGAGCGCCCTTCAGGCATAAATTCTCACATTAGCGATAGTACCACAATCCCCATACTTGATTTTAAATCTTTAATCAATTAAGTGACTACATGTCACACTTATACAATCTTCGTGTGGGATACACTCCCACGACCCTCCGCATCAGGTAACAAGTCTGCACATCTATACCACCGGTCATACTAATGCTGTAAAGCAAATCAAGAAGCTGCAAATCAGTACACAAAGCCTCTTACACATGACACCGATCTCAGGTAACGCTAAGGACAATACCAACTTACTCTAAACATTTGAATTCTTCACTGCTTATCCGAGCTCGTGACATTCTTGTCAACACCGAACCGCAACCTTGATCCTCAGCTTCTAATTTCCCCTGCCGCCCACTGTACCTAACATACCAATACATGAGAGTACCAAAATTCCGTAATAACCTCTGACCCACTAATAGGATAAACACTTTATCATATAGAAACCTTTTACTTAACTCATTTCAGGAGAACCATTGTAACACGTGACTGAATTCACATAACTGCAGAAAATACAAACCTCAAGTAGTGGTCTAAACCACCATAACTCTTTTGGGATCCATCTACAGGCCATAATACTCGAATGCCTCCGAATAAAATCAATTATGGCGGCCGTCAGGCCTCACTTGTACCGCCACAAATCACATGCATACCTCAACACGCTGAAGGAACTAATCATTGCCACCATCATGCCAATTCAACCATTGCTAACCGAATCCGACTTCTTCTAACTTACTCTGGACTTGCCTTAGGAATAATAATAACTCCATTCAAAAAATCATGAACCCAAATCCGCACTCATCCTGAGTGACCTTATTTCACGAGACCGCGTTGTCTCCAAAACCCACGAACCATCTCATATTATCCTTAATCGCTCAATAGCATAGCCAACTGATACTCCCGTTCTACAAGACTTTTCATGAATCTGGAGCTACTTATTACCTTCCTCCCATACTGCACCACATACCCAATGATAACATAGAACATTCCAAGTCCTTAGGCACCGTACTCAAATTCTTGATCCCACCAGGACCATTGTTGAGAGTCACCCACTCTGTCTTGGTCCCGAGTATAAGCCAAACTCTAGCGCTCTGCCAACATGTGAACATCCTATCAAAGAAGCACCCAACTGAATTCTTTCCCCTTGTACATTACTTCCACCAGAAGCAGAAACTCTGAGTCTTCTCAAAACTGAACATGAACCGATAAGGCCCAAGCGTAGCACACATTCCTCTAATCGTTTGCTCAAATTACCACTGATGTTTTATTTCCTTAGTTGTAATAACCCACCAATATGCCGATAACCAGAAACCTCACAAGTAGGCAACCATGCAATCCAATCGTAGATGGTGGGGCTCTCCCACTTAGCTTGAAGCTACAATTACATAACCCTGGGACCCGCCAAGGTTCCTTCTTCCCAATTGACATTAGCTAAAAGTCCAACAACACATTCCAAACTCGAAGTCATGTTGCATCCAAATAAAATCCATGGTCCTAGTCACTGCCCATCACGATTCCCAAATTGCTCTAAGCTTCCCTCAAGGCGTGTGGCTATCCTACCACAGAACCCATATGCTACCCCTGCCACTCTCCCACTTTGGTCAAACCCTCTCCTTTAAGCAACTCCTCGACTTCTACTTTTCTCACTTGACCTCCTAACAATTCAATCACCGCAACCTCCCACGTGTACTTCCTCGTCCTTCACTGCCCAATTGTTGCTCCAAACCCGAATCCATTTCTGTAACATCCGATCACGAGTTGCCACCAACTCTAAACCTCTTAGAAGATCATCTTTCTCGAGCCATCAATACTAGAAGTACCAATTTGATTCCGAAATCGCTACACTCCGTTATCTCTGACAACCGCATCTCAGGCATTATTTCACAACACCATGCCCCGAAGGCAAATTGAAGAAGACTATAACATCGGCGAACCTTAACACGTTTAACAAGGGCGATGACACCACATCATAATTGAGAACTCTACCCCACTCGAAAATATCAAGCCTCATCACTCCATCAATCCCAAACTTGAACAATCATAGTACGATTACCTTTCCTTGGCTGGGATTAAACGCTGAACCTCTACATCATGCGCTGAAAAATCCTCCTTTCAAGTCATTCACTGCCCCGACACATAGACAAGCATCCTACCACTACATCAATACTGTGAGATAAAAATGAACGAATCTTCATGAAAATCAATGCCAAATCTCAAAACCATAGGAAATAATGATGCTGAGTTGAAATGACAGGGCGGCCTTCCGCAAGGCAACGGTAATAGCCCAATCAAACACGCAGGCAGATACATCCTGCACCACCTCTGTAGTACCATGACAATTCCTCTATTCCCAATCTATAATAAGCGCTTCATGTCGCATAAGATTGAATAGGAAAGAAATAAAGGTACAAGCCTTAAAAGAATCAATTCGCACGATGAGGAATCAAGAAGGGAAGTCCTCCTAGCATCCTTGTAGCCTCTCGAAGATAAGTACAGATGTCTCCGTACCGATCCACACGACTCCACTAGACTCGCTCATGACTCGTAAGACCTAAGTGAACCTAGCGCTCTGATACTATATTATCACGACCTACAATCCTATTAAAGGTCGTAATGGCACCGGACACCGCTGTCACGCAAGCTAAAAATAAATACTTGATTTGGTTCTCATTTTAATATTTTTTTGAAATCATATTTTCCTTTGATTAAATAGTAAACGATAGAATTCACAGTGTAAATAATAATATTCTTAACAATTTCGATACAGAACAACCCATAATCATCCCAAAATCCTGTGTCACAAGTGCATGAGCATCAACTAAGAAGTAAAAAAAAATAAAGTACAACATCTGTCCGGAATACAGCTCAGACAGGAAAAATACAAATAACTCCGAAAGAGACTCTGCTGGCTGCAAGTCATAATATGGAATGCAGCTCACGTAAGTCCCCGCATGCATACGTGCCTCTGCTCTCACAAGGCCACTAGTCACATATGTACCTGTACAAAAATATGCAGCAAGTGTAGTATGAGTACGTAATCAACGTGTACCCAGTAAGTATCTAGCCTAACCCCAGAAAAGTAGTGACGAGGGGTCGACATCGACACTCACTAGTAGTCCAATGATATCAAGTACAATAAGGAGGTGAGAAAATACGAGGCAAAGCAAATAAATGAAATAAACAAGTGTAAATATGTGGTACAATTATCCTCCTTACAATAAACTCAAGCTCTTAACTAGCAAATTTCTCCTCAATCGGAAGTAACGACCCAACTTGTCGTTTTAAGAATTTATGCCCCGTTCAGTAACTTAAGGTCTCGAGCAGCCTCGCAATATGTATTATGACCCGCATGTGTGGTCAAGTTTGATTTACGGATGATTCAGAGAGATTTGGGACACTTAGTCCCTGAGATGGAAGCTTAAGTCTTAGGATTTTTACCGTAGTTGGAACTATGTAAAGACGACTCCAAAATATAGTTTTGTCGGTTCCGTTAGCTCCATTGGGTGATTTTGGACTTGGGAGCGTGTTCGGACTGTGAATCTGAGGTCTGTAGCCAATTTAGGCTTGAAATGGCGAAAGTCAAATTTTTGAAAAGTTTGACTGGGGGGTTGACTTTTTGATATCGGGATCGTAATGCGATTCCGAGAGTTGGAACAACTCAGTTATGTTATTTGGGACTTGCCTGCAAAATTTGACATCATTCCGGGTTGGTTGGATAGGTTTCGGCACGAGTTTTAGAAGTTGGAAGTTTTGGAAGTTCATAAGTTCGATTCGTGGTGCGATTTGTATTTTCGGCATTATTTGGTGTGATTTGAAACCTCGAGCGAGTCCGTGATAGGTTATGGAACTTGTTGGTATGTTTAGACGGGGTCTCGGGGGCCTAGGGTGTGTTTCGGATGGGCTATGGGCCATTTTCTTTTATATTTGAACTGCAGTTTTCTGTCATCTGGTTTCCTTCTTCGCGAACGCGAAGGGAGTCCCGCATTCGCGAAGAGGAATTTGAGGGACTGATGGTTTGGCCTTCGCGAACGCGAAGCTGTGGACGTGAACGCGAAAAAGGAACAGGGCAAGCCTTCACGAACACGACCCCGGCAATGCGAACGCGAAGAAGAAAGGAAGATTGGGGCCTGGGGTCGTTTGGCCTTCGCGAACGCGAAGCGTGGAACGCGAACACGAAGGGGTTGGTCAGTTGGTCATCGTGAAAGCGACGAGGAGTTCGCGAACGTGAAGAGGAAATGACGGGGCAAAAAGAGTTGGCTTTCGCGAACGCGACGAGGAGGTCGCGAACGCGATGAAGGATTTGAGGCAGTTGGGTTTTGGCCTTCGTGAACGCGAAGAAGGCCTATCTGGGCAGAATTAAAAGTCCCAAAAATGGGGGTTTGAGTTCATAACTCAAAATCAAATTTGGAGCTCGGTAGAAGGCGATTTTTGGAGAGATTCTTGGATGTGTGTTTGGGGTAAGTGATTCTTATCCAGTTTTGATTAATTTCCATGATTATGTCTTTTAATCCATCATTTAATTTGGATTTAATGGAGGAAAAATCAAGTCCAAATTCGTGTCATTCTTCCATTTTTGGACCAAGGAAGCTCGGGTGAGGTGATTTTTTGAGAGTTTTTCGAGGAAAACATTGGGGGTAAGAATTTCTAACTTGATTTTGGTTAAATTACATGAATCTATTGTTATTTTTATCACTAAATTAGTGAATTGGGTTGAAATATTTAGAAAACCCTCTTGGTATAAATTTAAGATTTGGAGGTCGATTTGTTATTGGAATTCGATAAAATTGGTATGGTTGAACTCGTATCGGAATGGGTGTTTGGATTTCATGAAAATTATGTCGAGTTCCGAGAGGCGGGTCCCGCGTTGACTTTTGTTGACTTTTTGGAATAAATTTTTAAGTCGACGTATTATTATCTGAAATTATTTCCGACGAATTTTAATGGAGTTATACAATTAATTTGGATAGATTTGAGCTGTCCGGAGGTCAATTCAAGCAAGAAGGCTATTTTGGAATATCGGCCTAACTTCAAAAAGGTAAGTGTCTAGCTTAACCTCGAGTGGGGGAATTACTCCTTAGGCATTGAGTCTTATGTGCCATTTGTGAAATGTGAAAAGCCGTGTACGCGAGGTGACGAGTACGTACTCGAGCTTATATGTGCAAAAATTTATTGAATTAAAGTCTTAGGCATTATTGTGTAGTAAATTGGAAAATTATGGAAACTTATTAAATCATCTGTTTGCCCTGCCTAAATCCTTATTGTTAAATTTGTCTTTATATGATAATTTGATGTGATTGTTACTTAAAATATTTATGAAATTTCGTGAGTATTGTTGGTTTAATATTTCTTGGAAATTAATTCCAATATGAATTTTCTTATGCAAATAATTAATTTAAGCAAGCTTAAGAATAAGTGTTAATATAATTATCTAATTTTGCATTAATGAAGGCTTTGCTTTATGCTGAGTAATTTCTATCTCTATTGATTATTTTTGAGTGTTATATATATATTGTGTGGAGCCTTGGGCTATTTGTTGTGAAATTAATTAATTTTGTTATATCTTCTGAATTTATTGTGTGTGGAGCCTTGGGCTATTTGTTGTGAAATTATTGATTTTTTTTATATCTTTGGAATTTGGTTGTGGCCATTGGGCAAATTGTGATATGAATTGATTTTATTATGTTGCCGTATTAATTTTTCGTGTAAATTGTTGTGTTGTGTGAGTTATTATTTTGGGGAGATAAGGGTGGCATTTCACCGTTGATATTATGTGGGTATAAGGGTGGCATTTCACTGTTGTTATGTTTGTTGGAATATTGTCTAGGTGGAGCGATAAGGGTGGCAATAAGAGCGATAAGGGTGGCTATTGATATTGTCTGGGCAGAGCGATAAGGGTGAAAATAGGAGCGATAAGGGTGGCTATTGTCAGGGACGATATGTGATGATGTGGAGTTCTAGCGTTGATGATTTTCATGTGATGTTTTGATTTTCTTATGTTTATTTTTATACCTTGTGCAATTTGTCTTGTTGTTGGTAAATTGATAACAATCTGATTTATGTTGAAATTGAGAGCCTGTGGCTATTGCCAGGTAGATTATAAAATAAATTGTGGGCACGAGGTGCGGTGAGTAAATAATGAGGATATTTGGCACGTGAATTGTCCGTGCGGTTGTGATATGAAATGTGGGCACGAGGTGCTGTGATGAAATGATAATGATATTTGGTACGTGAATTGTACGTGCGGTTGTGATATGAAATGAGGGCACGAGGTACCGGGAAAATATGATGATTTAATTATGGGCACGAGGTGCAAAATATGAAAATAGGCTGAGACCCATGTTTAAGAAAAATATGAAAATGGGCTAAGACCAGTATATTTATGATTATGAAATGAGGTGTCACATGGTGACTTTTTAATTGAAAGAATTATATTCAAAATATTTATTTAGAAGGATTTTTACTTAGAAAGTATTATATGAAAGAATTGTATTTGAAAGATATTTATTTGAGGAAATTATATTTGAAAAGATTTATTGAAAGAATTATATTTGAAAAAAATAATTATTTGAGAAAATTATATTTAAAAGAGAGTTATCTGGAAGAATTATATGTGAAAGACATTTATTTGAAGGACTTGATTTAATTGGGTGTAATTGTATTTATTAATTATTGAGTGATATTAATGGTACTTGTTGTCTATTGTGCATATAACTGGTTGTTCTATCCCTGCCTTTATTATTATTTGTTTTCTATTATTTTGTATATTATATTGCACAGGTTATTAGACTAGTGAGTGTCTTGACTGTACCCCGTCTCTACTCCATTGAGGTTAGTCTTAATACTTATTGGGTGCCGACCGTGGCGTACTCATACTACACTTCTGCACATTTTTGTGTAGAGCCAGGTATTGGGGATATCAGACTTGAGCAGAGTTAAAGCGCGATCGTAAGGATTCAAGGTACAGCTGCTTGGCCGTCGCAGTCCCTTGGAGTCCTTTCATTTCATTGTACTGTTAATTTGTAATCGAACAGTATTGTATATTCGGTCGTCGTGATCATTCCATGTATTCAGTTAGAGTTCGTGACTCAGTACTACCAGTTTTGGGAAGTTGCATATTCATATTTGTTCCGCTGTGAATTTTGATTATTTATTTAATTCAAAAAAAAAAATGGCTTCAAAAGGTAATTAAAATTGGCTTACCTAGTTTTAGAGACTAGGTGACATATGTATACTGGACCTCACCAAGCAGGTTATTATAATTCGAATCAGGGGGAAATTTACAGATACCCCATTTTTTCGCCAAATATTACGCACGATTCCATGAGGATATGATATAGGAAATGCCGAGGCATACGACCCGATCACACATAAATATTTAAACTGTGCACTGCCGAGAATCGAACGGCCCAAACCATAGATACATCTACTAAATTGTCGAGGCGAACGACCCGCTCCTATGAGAGTGGTGCATAAATCCTGCCGAGGTAAACGGCCCGATCCCATAAGAGTGAAATACAAATTCCTACCGAGGCGAACGACCCGATCCCATAAGAGTGAAATACAAATTCCTACTGAGGCGAACGGCCCGATCCCATAAGAATGAAATACAAATTCCTGACGAGGCGAACGGCCCGATCCCATAGGAGTGAAATGCAAATTCCTGCCAAGGCGAATGGCCCGATCCCGTAAGAGTGAAATACAAATTCCTGCCGAGGCGAACGGCCTGATCCCATAAGAGTAAGAAGCTTTGACGGGTCCTTAACGCCACTCACGAATAAACGTTTGAGTTGTAATTTCTTTAACAAAAATCCTTTCAATGAAGAATATATATCGCGGAAACATTCCATAAGAGGAGTAGAATTATTCGGTAACTAATCATGAACTTGTGCAGTCTCTACAATAACAAGTCTAGTCTCAAGTAGTAATGTAAAACAGAGGAATTTAATAGGTGAGAGACTGCTCAAATAATACAGCTATAGCATGATGTGAACCTAAGCCTACCCGGACAATAACATGAATGTAGCTACGTACGGGCTCTCGTCACCTCGCGCGTACGTAGCCCCCACAACGAGTAGCACACATCAATATACAATACCTAGGGGTAATTTTCCCCTCACAGAGTTAGACATGAGACTTACCTCACTCCAACGTTCCAAAACCAGCTCCAACACCGCCCTAACACATCAAACCGGTGACCGCCGATCCAAAACTAGTCAAATAAGATGCAACCCAATCAAAATATACTCTAATACTCATAATTAATCAATTTATAATAATTTTTCAACTCCGCTCGAAAAATCGATAAAGCAACCCTCGGGCCCACGTGCCCGGATTCCAAAAATATTCAAAGAGAAACACTATTCATAGCACTACGAACTCAATTATATAATTTATTCTCAATTTTATGCCCAAATTCGTGATTAAAATCCGAGAATACCAATTTCTAGGTTTTTCTTCAAAACCCCAAATTTCTACAAATTTTCATGCTTGAATCCATGTAAAAACCATGTATTTAACTCACAATGTGAAGAAATCACTTACCCCACTATAGTTGATGAAGATGGCTGTAATGACCCGGCCGGTCATTTTTAGAATTAGAGACCCAATCCCCTAATATTTGCTTTCTCCATATTTGTTTCTGCTTTTGGGACTTGCCGGAGTGATTGATTATGGAATTCAGAGAGTTTTGGGACACTTAGTCCCTAGTTGTGAGTTTCAGCCTTGGAGTTTGGACCGTAGTTGGAACTGTGTGAAGACAGATTCAAAATGGAATTCCGTTGACTCCGTTAGCTCCGTTGAGTAATTTTGGGGTTAGGAGCGCATCCAGAATGTATTTTGGAGGTCTGTATTAGACTTAGGCTTGAATTGGCGGAAGTTAGTTTTTTGGCGATTTCGGCCGAGAGTGGAAATTTTGATATCGAGCTCGGAATGGAATTTCGAAAGTGGCTGTAGGTTCGTAGTGTCATGTGCGGACTTATGCATGCAGGTGCGGATCCAGCCCAAGTAAGTGGACTTAGCACCTGCGATGGATTGTCCGCAGGTGCGTGACCACAGGTGCGGTCCTAGGTCCGCAGGTGCGGAAATTGCTGGGCAGAAAAGAGGATTTCGAGGGTTTGGAATTTCATAACACAAAATTCGATTTAGAGCTCGGTGGGAGACGATTTCTCGATGGATTTTGAAGGAGAACTATTGGGTAACTAATTCTAACTCTATTTTGATCATAATACATTAATCTATTGTTGTTTTCCTCGTCTAATTAAGGAAATTGAGGGTAAAAGTTTGGAAATGGGGGAAAAGGTTCCCCAATTGAAAATCTGAGATTTGAATGGGAATTTGACGTCGGATTTAAATGATTTTTATTCGAGTGAACTCGTGAGTGATGGGTGTTCATAATTTGTAATTTTTACCCGATTCCGAGATGTGGGCCCGGGGAGACTTTTTGGGCGTTTTTCCTAATTTCACGCTGTAGCTTCGAATTAATTAGCTAAATTAGTTACTTGTAGCTATATTTATATTATGCACTTAATTTGAATAGATTTGGGCCATTTGGAGTCGGATACTCGTGGCAAGAACATGATATCGAGTTGATTTGAGCGGTTCGAGGTAAGTAGCTTGCCAAACCTTATGTTGGGGACTTTTCCCTTAAGATGTTCGGTATTAATTGATGCGTGGGCGCCGTGTACGTGAGGTGACGATTACGTACATGGGCTATTATTGCAAAAAAAAGCCCCCATTTTTCCTTTCTAAATCATAACCTGTTTTTCCTTATTAAGTTGCACTAATACGTTTAATTGTTAAACTTAGACTAGAGAAGCATGCTTACGTGTTTTAACTGCCTATTTGACATTCTGTGCGTCATGCTTAATTAAGTCCTTACTTTCCTTATCTGTGTTTAGTATAAACTGTATAACTCGATGTCATACCTGCCATTTCATCTTGCGTTGCATATTTAAATTGGGACTACAGACGTATTCCAGGAAATCCCCCTGTACTACATATTTACTTTGGGACTACAGACGTATTTTGGGAGATCCCCCTGTACTACATATTTACTTTGGGACTACGGACGCATTCCGGGAGATCCCCTAGCACTGCATATTTACTTTGGGACTACGGACGTATTCCGAGAGATCCCCCAATGCTACATATTTACTTTGGGACTACGGACGTATTCCGGGAGATCCCCCTGTACTGCATATTCATTTGGAACTATGGGACGGTATCCCGGGAGATTCCTGATTGTGTTTACTTTGTTCTGAGCCAAGGACTCCCTTAACTGTTAAATTTTCGAGAATTCCTTTAACTGTGTTACCATAAATTTTACTTATATCTTTTTCTGTTTAATTTATTATATTTACTCCGGTAGGGTCTTGACCTGACCTCGTCACTACTCGATCGAGGTTAGGCTTGGCACTTACTGGGTACCATTGTGGTGTACTCATGCCCTTTCCTGCACATGTTTTCGTGTGCAGATCCAGGTGCGAGTTATCAGCCTCGGGGTTAGTGTGTGCTGCTGATTTAGGAGACTTCAAAGTACTACTGCTTGCGTCTGCAAATCTTCGGAGTCCCCTTCTACTCCCTCTCCTAGAGATTTTGTTTCTTTATTATCTTTTGACTTTTGCATAGAGCTACATAGAATATAGCAGCTTGTGACTTAGTGATATACCGGGTCTTGGGAAAATATTTTATATATGCCGAGTGGTACTACTCTTGGCTATTCACAATATGGTGTTTATCTTTAAAATGTTGTGTTTTCTTTATATTTTTGGTAATATTAGGCTTACCTAGTAGTAAAGACTAGGTTCCATCACGACACCTTACGGAGGGTTAAATTTGGGGTCGTGACAAGTTGGTATCAGAGCACTAGGTTCATAGGAGTCGCGAGTCACAAGCTGGTTTATTAGAGTCTCGCCGATCGATGCGGAGACGTCCGTACTTATCTTTGGGAGGCTATGTAACTGTTAAGAACAATCATATTTCTTTGATTTCCTTGTCGTGCGAGTTATTGACACCAAAAATTCTTAGATTCTATTCTATTCTTTCTCACAGATGGTGAGGACCCGTACTGGGAGGACCGACGATCAGGCACCCGAGCCCCCTCCCAGAGCCGCCAGAGGCCGGGGTCGGGGTAGAGGACAACCACGCGGTGCAACCCGATCACCTGCGAGAGCTTCGTCAGAGGAGCCCCCAACAGATCCAGCTGGAGGGCCAGCACCGGAGATCCCTATTGCTACTCCAGCCCTCCAGGAGACTTTAGCTCAGTTCATGAGCATGTTCAGCACTCTGGCTCAGGCTGGACAATTTCCGATAGCTCCCGCTATATCTCAGGCTGGGGGAGGGGCACAGACTCCCACAACCCGCACTCCTGAGCAGAGGGTCCAGGTTGACCAGTGGCTCCGGTTCAGCATGAGATCAAGGTAGCTGCTTCTGAGGCAGATCAGCTCAGACTTGAGAGGTACAAGAAGTACCACCCACCTAATTTCAGCGTACTAGCTTCAGATGATGCTCTGGGTTTTCTTAAGGAGTGTCATCGTATTCTTTGCACTATGGGCATTGTGGAGACGAGTGGGGTTTCTTTCACCGTTTTCCAGCTGAGGGGAGCGGCATATCAGTGGTGGCATGCCTATGAGTTGAGTAGTTCGGACGAGGCAGCGTCACTCACTTGGACTCAATTTTCAGAGATGTTCTTGCGTGAGTATGTTCCTCAGAGCCTTAGGGATGCTTGGCGCACAGAGTTTGAGCAGCTGCGTTAGGGTGCTATGACTATGTCAGAGTATGCAGTCCGTTTCAGTGAGTTAGCTAGCCATGCACTGGCTCTGGTTGCTACAGTCAGAGAGAGGGTTCGTCGATTCATTGAGGGACTCCACTCCAGTATTCGGACCAGTATGGCCAGGGAGTTGGAGATGGACATCACTTATCAGCAGGCAGTGAGCATTACCAGGAGAGTGAAGGGCATGTTCGCCCGGGACAGAGAGGATAGAGAGGCCAAGAGGTCTCGAGAGACTGGTTATTATTCAAGAGCTCGTGCGCCAGCAACACGCTATGGTATGGGTTTTGTGAGTCGCCCTGTTCATTCAGCTCTTCCAGCAGACAGCGGTGTTCCAGATCCTCTTAGACCTCAAGAGCCCTATTATGCACCACCAGTATCCAGTATGCCTCCTACTCGAGGTGCTATTACCGGCCAGTCCAGCAGGCCAGGTCCGAGTTAGTCTCAGCCGCCGCATCCCCCGAGAGGTTGTTTTGAGTGTGATGACACTCGTCACTTGGTTAGAGATTACCCTAGGGCCAGGAGGGGTGCACCCTCATAGACTTATCAGCCTCCATGTGCTCCACTGGGTCCTCCGGCCATTCTTCCAGCACCATCTGCCACCCCACCTCCTCAGCTAGCTCGAGGCGGAGGTCGGGGAGGTCGAGGTCGCCTTAGAGGGGGAGGCTAGGCCAGGTACTATGCCCTTACAACCCGTTTAGAGGCCGTTGCTTTAGATTCAGTCATCACAAGTATCGTCCCTGTCTATCATAGGGATGCATCAGTATTATTTGACCCAGACTCTACGTATTCATATGTGTATTCTTATTTTGCTCCACATTTGGGGATATCTCGGGATTCTTTGAGTTCCCCTGTTTATGTATCTACTCCTGTGGGAGATTCTCTCATTGTGGACAATGTGTATCGATCGTGTTTGATTGATCTTAGTGGTTTTGAGACCAGAGCCGATTTGTTATTACTCAGTATGGTAGATTTTGATGTTATCTTGGGCATGGACTGGTTGTCGCCCCATTATGCTTTTCTTGATTGTCATGCTAATTCCGTGACGCTGGCTATGCCAGGTTTGCCGAGATTAGAGTGGAGAGGTACCTTAGAGTATACTCCCTGCAGGGTCATTTCATTTCTTAGGGCTCAGCGAATGGTTAGGAAGGGGTGTGATGCGTATTTGGCCTATGTGAGAGATGTCAGTATTGATACCCCTACAGTTGAGTCAGTTCCAGCAGTGCGGGACTTTCCATATGTGTTTCTAGATGATTTTCCGGGTATGCCGCCTGATAGAGATATTGATTTTGGCATTGATTTGTTGCCGGACACTCAGCCCATATCTATTCCTCCTTACCGTATGGCTCCTCCGGAGTTGAAGGAGCAGTTGCCGGAGTTTCTTGATAAGGGTTTCATCAGGCCCAGTATATCACCTTGGGGTGCTCCGGTCTTATTTGTGAAGAAGTAGGATGGTTCTATGCGTATGTGTATTGATTATCGGTAGTTGAACAAGGTTACAGTGAAGAACATGTATCCTTTGCCTCGCATCGATGATTTATTTGATCAGTTATAGGGTGCCAGGGTGTTTTATAAGATTGACTTGTGTTCTGGCTATAATCAGCTGAAGATTCGGGAGCCGGACATCTCGAAGACTGCTGTCAGGACTAGATATGGTCACTATGAGTTTCTTGTCATGTCATTTGGGCTGACCAATGCCCCGACAGCCTTTATGCATTTGATGCACAGTGTGTTCCGGCCTAATCTTGATTCCTTCGTCATTTTGTTTATTGACGACATCCTGGTATATTCCCGGTCTCGGGAAAATCATGAGCAGCACCTGAGGACCGTGCTTCAGACTTTGAGGGAGAAGAAATTGTATGCAAAATTTTCTAAGTGCGAATTCTGGCTTGATTCAGTGGCATTCTTGGGCCACATAGTGTCTTGTGATGGGATCAAGGTAGATCCGAAGAAGGTGGAGGCAGTGCAGAGTTGGCCCAGACCATCATCAGCTACGGAGATCCACTGTTTCTTTGGTTTGGCGGGGTATTACCGTCGCTTTGTGGGGAGATTTGCATCCATTGCAGCACCTATGACCAAGCTGACCGAGAAGGGGTGCTCCGTTCAGGTGGACCGATGAGTATGAGGAGAGCTTTTAGAAGCTCAAGACATCCTTGACTACAACCCCAGTATTAGTATTACCTACAGGTTTGGGGTCCTACACTGTATATTGTGATGCCTCGAGGATTGGCCTTGGAGCGGTATTGATGCAGGATGGTAGGGTGATTGCCTACGCGTCTAGACAGTTAAAGGTGCATAAGAAGAATTATCCGGTCCATGATCTCGAGTTAGCAGCTATTGTTCACGCCCTGAAGATCTGGTGTCATTATTTGTATGGTGTTCCTTATGAGATCTACACTGATCACCGGAGTGTGCAGTACATGTCCAGGTAGAAAGACCTTAATTTGCGTCAGCGGAGGTGGTTGGAGCTACTTAAAAACTATGATATCACTATATTATACCACCCTGGGAAGGCCAATGTAGTGGCCGACGCCTTGAGTCGCCGGGCAGAGAGTTTGGGGAGTTTGGCGTATCTTCCGGCAGCTGAGAGGCACTTAGCCTTGGATGTTCAAGCCTTACCCAACCAGTTCGTGAGATTGGATATTTCAAAGCCTAGCCAGGTATTAGCTTGTGTGGTTGCTCGGTCTTCTCTTTATGACCGTATCAGGGAGCGCCAGTATGATGATCCTCATCTTCTAGTTCTTCAGGACAAGGTTAAGCGAGGTGATGCCAGAGATGTGACTATTGGTGATGACGGTGTAATGAGGATGCAGGGCCGGATCTGGGTGACCAATGTAGATGGGCTTCAGGAGTTGATTCTCGAGGAGGCCCACAGCTCGCGGTACTCCATTCATCATGGTGCCGTGAAGATGTACCAGGATTTGAGATAGCACTACTCGTGGAGGAGGATGAAGAAGGATATAGTTGGGTTTGTGGCCAAGTGTCTCAACTGTCAGCAGGCCAAATATAAGCACCAGAGGACGGGTGTATTACTTCAGAGGTTAGAGATCCCATAGTGGAAGTGGGAGCGGATCACCATGGACTTTGTAGTTGGACTTCCACGGACTTTGAGAAGGTTCGATGCTATTTGGGTGATCATGGATCTGTTGACCAAGTCAGCTCATTTTATTCCAGTGTTGACCACTTATTCTTCTGAGAGGTTGGCTGAGATTTATATCAGAGAGATTATCTGCCTTCATGGTATTCCAGTATCCATCATTTCAGACAGAGGTACACAGTTCACATCACGGTTTTGGAGGGACGTACAACAGGAGTTGGGTACTAGGGTGGGGTTAAGCACAGCCTTTCACCCTCAGATGGACAGGCAGTCCGAGCATACGATTCAGATTCTTGAGGCCAATACTTGCCACTTGCAGAGTTCTCTTACAACAACAGTTACCAGTCCAACATTCAGATGGCACCGTATGAGGCTTTGTATGGTAAGCGGTGCCGGTCCCCAGTGGGATGGTTTGAGCCGGGCGAGGCCTGATTGTTGGGTATAGATTTGGTCCAGGATGCTCTGGATAAGGTGAAGGTGATTCAGGAGAGACTTTGCACAACCCAGTCCAGGAAGAAGAGTTATGCGGACCGGAAGGTTCGTGACTTGGCATTTATGGTTGGTGAGCGGGTCTTGCTTCGGGTATCACCTATGAAGGGCGTCATGAGGTTCGGAAAGAAGGGCAAGCTGAGCCCGAGGTTTATTGGTCCTTTTGAGATATTGTGGCGAGTTGGGGAGGTTTCTTATGAGCTTGCCTTGCCTCCCACCCTAGCAGGAGTTCACCCGGTATTCCACGTGTCTATGCTCCGAAAGTATCACGGTGATCCGACTCATGTATTGGATTTCAGCTCAGTCCAGTTGGACAAAGATCTATCTTATGTTGAGAAGGCAGTAGCCATTTTGGACAGGCTGGTCAGAAAGCTCAGGTCAAAGAACATTGCCTCAGTAAAGGTCCAGTGGAGGGGTCAGCCGGTCGAGGAGGCAACTTGGGAGACCGAGCAAGATGTGCGCAGCCAGTACCCTCATCTTTTCACAGTTTTAGGTATGTCTTTATACTCGTTCGAGGACGAACGATTGTTTTAAGAGGGGGAGGATATAACGACTCGGCCGGTCATTTTGAGAATTAGAGCCCCGATCCCCTAATATCTGCTTTCCCCATATTTGTTTCTGCTTTTGGGACTTGCCGGAGTGATTGGTTATGGAATTCAGAGAGTTTTGGGACACTTAGTCCCTAGTTGTGAGTTTAAGCCTCGGAGTTTGGACCGTAGTCAGAACTGTGTGAAGACGGATCCAGAATGGAATTCCGTCAACTCCGTTAGCTCCGTTGAGTATTTTGGGGTTAGGAGTGCGTCCAAAATGTGTTTTGGAGGTCTGTAGTAGATTTAGGCTTGAATTGGCGGAAGTTAGTTTTTTGCCGATTTCGGCCGAGAGGGGAAATTTTGATATCAAGCTCGGATTGAAATTCCAAAAGTGGCTGTAGGTTTGTAGTGTCATTTGTGACCTGTGTGTAAAATGTGAGGTCATTCGGACTAGATTTGATGTGGTTCGGCGTCGTTTGTAGAATTTGGAAAATTTTAAATTCTTAGGCTTGAATCCGTGCTTAATTCATGATTTTGGTGTTGTTCGACGTGTTTTGAAGGCTCGACTAAGTTTGTATGGTGTTTTAAGACTAGTTGGTATGTTTAGTTGAGGTCCCAAGGGCCTTGGGGGTGTTTCGGATGCTTAACGGAATGAACTTGGACTTAGAGGAATATTTGGAGTTGCTGGTTCTGGTGTTTTTGCACCTGCGGTGGGGAGTCCGTAGGTGCGACCTTGCAGAAGTGAGGCTGGGATCACAGGTGCGCTTTTAGGCCAGGGATTCAGTGGTCGCAGATGTGACAAGTGAGCCGCAGGAGTGGAGCCGCATCTGTGGAAGGGCAGTCACAGATGCGGAGGTGACAAGGACCCAAGGTTCCGCAGAAGCGGACGATTGAGCGCAGAAGCGCATCTGCATGTGCGAACTTATGCGCGTAGGTGCGGACCCAGCCCATGTAAGTGGACTTCACACCTGTGATGGATTGTCCGCAGGTGCGGTCCTAGGTCCGCAGGTGCGGAAATCGCTGGGCAGAAAAGAGGATTTCGAGGGTTTGGAATTTCAGAACACAAAATTCGATTTAGATCTCGGTGGGAGACGATTTCTCGAGGGATTTTGAAGGAGAACTATTGGGTAACTAATTCTAACTCTATTATGATCATAATACATTAATCTATTGTTGTTTTTCTCGTCTAATTAAGGAAATTGAGGGTAAAAGTTTGGAAATGGGGCAAAAGGTTCCCCAATTAAAAATCTGAGATTTGAATGGGAATTTGACGTCAGATTTAGATGATTTTTGTTCGAGTGAACTCGTGAGTGAATGGGTGTTAATAATTTGTAATTTTTACCCGATTCTGAGACGTGGGCCCGGAGAGACTTTTTGGGCATTTTTCCTAATTTCACGCTTTAGCTTCGAATTAATTAGCTAAGTTAGTTACTTGTAGCTATATTTATATTATGCAATTAATTTGAATAGATTCGGGCCATTTGGAGTCGGATACTCGTGGCAAGAACGTGATATCGAGTTGATTTGAGCGGTTCGAGGTAAGTGGCTTGCCTAACCTTGTGTTGGGGACTTTTCCCTTAAGATGTTCGATATTAATTGATGTGTGGGCGCCGTGTACGTGAGGTGACGAGTACGTACATGGGCTATTATTGCAAAAAACAAAACCCCCATTTTTCCTTTCTAAATCATAAACTGTTTTTCCTTATTAAATTGCACTAATACGTTTAATTGTTAAACTTAGACTAGAGAAGCATGCTTACGTGTTTTAACTGCCTATTTGACATTCTGTGCGTCATGCTTAATTAAGTCCCTACTTTCCTTATCTGTGTTTAGTATAAACTGTATAACTCGATATCATACCTGCCATTTCATCTTGCGTTGCATATTCAAATTGAGAGTACGGACGTATTCCGGGAGATCCCCCTGTACTGTATATTTACTTTGGGACTACGGACGTATTCCAGGAGATGCCCTTGTACTACATATTTACTTTGGGACTACGGACGTATTTCGGGAGATCCCCTAGCACTGCATATTTACTTTGGGACTACGGACGTATTCCGGGAGATCCCCCAGCACTGCATATTTACTTTGGGACTACAGACGTATTCCGAGAGATCCTCCTGTACTGCATATTCATTTGGAACTACGGGACGGTATCCCGGGAGATTCCCCACTGTGTTTACCTTGTTCTGAGCCGAGGACTCCCTTAACTGTTAAATTTTCGAGAATTCCTTTAACTGTGTTACCGTAAATTATACTTATATCTTTTACTGTTTAATTTATTATATTTACTCCGGTAGGGCCTTGACCTGACCTCGTCACTACTCGACCGAGGTTACGCTTGGCACTTACTGGGTACCATTGTGGTGTACTCATGCCCTTTTATGCACATGTTTTCATGTGCAGATCCAGGTGCGTGCTATCAGCCTCGGTGTTAGTGCGTGCTACTGATTTAGGAGACTTCAAGGTACTACTGCTTGCGTCCGCAGATCTTCGGTGTCCCCTTCTACTCCCTCGCCTAGAGATTTTTTTTTTCTTTATTATCTTCAAACTTTTGCATAGAGCTACATAGAATATAGCAGCTTGTGACTTAGTGATATTCCGGGTCTTGGGAAAATATTTTGTATATGCCGAGTGGTACTACTCTTGGCTATTCACAATATGCTGTTTATCTTTAAAATATTGTGTTTTCTTTATATTTTTCGTAATATTAAGCTTACCTAGTCGTGAAGACTAGGTGCCATCACGACACCTTACGGAGGGTTAAATTTGGGGTCGTGACAATGACACTCCAAAAGTGCTCCAAAATCGGCTTACATGGACGAAATAAAGTGAAATGAGCCAAAATCCCATTTTATAAAAACTTCATTGCCCAGCGATTTTCGCACCAGCGGTGCGTTGGCCGCATTTGCGGTACAGCACCTGCGGTGCTTGGTCCCCTTCTGTGGAGGCCTTCAAGCCCAGGGAGGGACGCTTCTGCGGTCGGGAGCCCGCTTCTATGGCAAGCGTGCCGCTTCTGCGCCCAGTCCCACACCTGCGCCTTTCCTCCTCGCACTAGTGCACAAAATTCTGCATCTGCGGTTGCTGGCCAAATGCTTCAGAGTTGCTTCTGCGACCGAACCCTCGCACCTGCGGGCCAAAGCTCATAGGTGCGGTTAAACCAGAACTGATTCAACCAGCAGCCCCTTTGAGTTTCCAACTCAATCCGCACATCGTCCGAACGGCATCGGGGCCCCCAAGGCTCCTTCCAAACATACCATCAAGTTTGAAATCATAAAACTGACTTGTTCGAGCCTTTAAATCACATCAATTAACGCTTAAAACACGAATCATCTTCCAATTCAAATTTAATGAACTTTGAAATTTCAAACTTTTACAATCGATGCTGAAACCTATCAATTCACGTCCGATTGACCTCAAATTTTGCACACACGTCATAATTGACATTGCGTACCTACTCCAATTTTCGGGATCAGAATCGGACCCCAATATCAAAAAGTCCACTCTCGGTCAAACTTCTCAAAAACCCTTCAAATTTTAAACTTTCGCCAAATGACCCCGAAATGACCTATGGGCCTCCAAATCCACTTCCGGATGCGCTCCCAATACCAGAATCACCATACGGAGCTATTCCCAGACTCGAAATCCCAAACAGACATCGATAATATTGAACTATGCCTAAACCCAATATTTATGAAATTCTTCCAAAATGCCAACTTCCACAATAGGCGTCGAAACGCTCCCGGGTCATCTAAAAATAGATTCGGACATACGTCTAAGTCCAAAATTATCATACGAACCTGTTGGAACCTTCAAATCCCTATTCCGAGGTCATCTACTCAAAAATCACACTTTAGTCAATTTCTCCAACTTAAAGCTTTCGAAATTAGAAGTTTCTTTCGAAATCAATTCCGAACTTTCCGAAATTAAATTCCGACCACGCGTACAAGTCTTAATACCTAAAGTGAAGCTGCTCAGGGTCTCAAACCGCTGAATGACGTGCTAGAGCTCAAAACGACCAGTCAGGTCGTTACACATAGAAGGTATTGTAGTCTAAAAAATAGATTATTGCAGTTATGTCCTTTCCCTATGAGTTCTTCCATTTAATATTTTTTGGCTATTTTGGTCTATTAATATTGTGTTTATGCTTTTATAATAATAAAGGCTCTCCTTTTTCTAAATGAATTTGGATAATATAATACATTCTCAAATTAGTCCGAAATAAAGTTTATTGTAGTTATGTCCTTTTCCTATGTGTTCTTCCATTTAATATTTTAGGGCTATTTTGGTCTATTAATATTGTATTTGTGCTTTTATAGTAATATAGACTCTCCTTTTTCTAAATGGATTTGGATAATATAATACATTTTTAAATTAAATTAGTAATAGGATATTATAATATGTTTTCAAATTAAATTAGTAATAGAAATTTTAAAGAAATATATCCTAAAAGTAATAGAATTACATGACTAAAAATATGTCTCTACCCCGAAAGTAATTATATTAAAAGGAAACATAACGTGTTCCTAATACGTTTTTAAATTAAATTGGTAATAGGAATTTTATATGGATTAGACAACCTGAAAATAATTATACTAATAGGATTCCTAAAGCTAGTCATGCAGGATTCCTAACATGTAGTATTATGTCCTAAAACTAATAGGATTATAAGGCTAATATCTAGAATTCCGGTTATGTCCTTTTATTATGAGTTATTATGCTTAATATTATAAGGTTATTTTTGTAAACCGACATTGTATTCATGCTTTTATAATAACTAGTCTCTCCGCTCGTGAGATGCACGAATATCATTCGTCAAATATAATAACCCAACCGGTCATTTTAACTTTTAAAACCCCGTTCCCTAAAATAAAACTTTCCGTAGGTGCTTGTAATAATTTATTACTTGCGGGGATGGTTGGTTCGGGATTTGGAAGTGTTTGAGGTGAAACCGGAACACTTGGTTCCTAAGTTGGCCTTAAAGTGCTAAGTTTGACTTCGGTCAACATTTTGAGAAAACGACCCCGGAATAGAATTTTTATGATTCCAACAGCTCCGTATGGTGATTTTGGACTTTGGAGCGTGATCGAAATTTTATTTGAAAGTCCGTAGTGAAATTAGGCTTGAAATGGCTAAAATAGGAATTTAAAATTTAAAAGTTTGACCGGGGAGTTGACTTTTTGATATCGGAGTCGGAATCTAATTCCGAAAATTTTCATAGCTCCGTTATGTAATTTATGACTTATGTGTAAAATTTGAGGTCAATCGGAGTTGATTTGATAGGTTCCGACATTGAATGTAGAAGTTGAAAACTCTTAGTTTCATTAAGCTTGAATTTGGGGTATGATTCATGATTTTAGCGTTGTTTGATGTGATTTAGAGGTTCAACTAAGTTCGTATGATGTTTTAGGACTTGTAGGTATATTTTGTTGAGGTACCGAGGGCCTCGGGTGAGTTTCGGATGGTTAACGGATCAAAAGTTGGACTTAAAAAGTTGCTGCAATTTTCTCTTCTGCTGCATATTCTGGGCTGTGATCGAGCCTCAGATCGAGCCCCAGATATCGAGCCTCAGATCGAGCCCCAGATATCGAGCCCACAATCGAGGCCTGAGTCGAAGCCAAGGACGAGGCTCAGTATCAAAGCCTCGATCGAAGGCAAGGCTCGAGGGCATGATCGAAGATAAGGCTCGAGGGCTAGGATCGAGACCCATACTCGATGCCCTGATCGAAGGCTCAAGCTCGATGCAATGATTGAGGCTATGATCGAAGGCCCAACCTCGATACCTTGATCGAGGCCATGACCGAGGTCCAGGCTCTAGCCTGTGATCGAAGTCACGATCGAAGGTAAGGCTCGATGGCATGATCGAAGGTATGGCTCGTGGGCTAGGATCTATGCCCAACCCTCGATGCCCTGATCGAAGGCACATGTTCGATGCCGCGATCGAGGCCCTGTTCGAGGCCCAGTTCCGAAGTGCTGGGTAGTGTTATAAACAGAGGACATTCGTCCCATTTGCCATTTTTGGCGAACTTGAGCTTGAGCAGAGGTGACTTTTGGCAGATTTTCAAGGGAAAAATATTGAGGTAAGTGATTCTAACTCGGATTTGATCAATATACAAGAATATATCATTGTTTTCACAATTTAATTAGTGTTTTGAGATTGAAATTTGAAAAAGTTTAGAAATCTCATAGAAACGAAATTTTGAGATTTCGGTATCGATTCGAAGTCGGATTTGAGTGAAACTGGTATGGTTGGACTCGTAATTGAATGGGTTATCAGATTTCATAACTTTTGCAGGATTTCGAGATGTGGGCCCCGCGGGCGAATTTTTAATTAATTTCGGATCTTTTCTTTAAAATGTAGTATTTTCTTATAGAATTGATTCCTATAATATTTAGTGATTGTATCGAATTATTTTGGCTAGATTCGAGCCAGACGGAGTTGGATAATCGTGGAAAAGGCCTTATAGTGGATTAAATTGGAGCAAGACGAGGTAAGTCTCTTGTCTAATCTTGTGAGGGGGAAATTACCTCATAGGTGATTAAGATTAAATAATTATTTCTAATTGTGGGGGCTACGTACGCACGAGGTGACGAGAGTCCGTGCGTAGCTACTATTAATGCTAAAGTCCGGGTAGTTTAGGACTCAAAGCATGTATTACTTGTGTAAATTGTATTCTTTGATTAATTAATATTAATTGATATATATGAATATATATTGTGAATTGTTTGATAAAGATATTAAAGGATGGAAATCTCATAGGCTTGATTGTCTGTTTAAATCAATTAATTGTTAAAAAAAATTGTTCTCCTCCCAAATTCATCTTATAATGAATATACTCTCCTTCCGAAGGCACATAAGAAAATGTCCTCCTTTCTTGTGGAGCGGGCCGAATGCCTCGGCAGGATAGATGCATCTATGGATCGCGCCGCACGTCCCTCGGCAGTGTACACGACACTCTGGATCGGGCCGTACGTCCTCGGCAGAAATCGTGCGTAATAATAATAATAATTACACGATGCTTAAAAATTTTTTATTTCAGCTTGTAAAGCTAATTAGTAAATTGGAAAATCTTTGAAATTTAATAAATTATTATTCTTGCTTGTTAAGGAATTAATTGTTACTCCTGTAAATGAGATTTAATTGATAAATTAGAATTTATTTGAATTTAAAAGAATCTAAATAATATATTGAAAATTGATACATTTGAAGGAATTTGATTATTTTCGCTGATTAAATAGATTCTGTAAATCACATCAATTTAAATATCCTAGTTTTATTTCAATTGTTGTTGACCTATAGTGAGTGTCAAAGTCGGCCATCTCGTCTCTACCACTTTGAGATTAGGCTTGATACTTACTGGGTACACATTGTTTACGTACTCATACTACACTTGCTGTACTTTTTGTGCAGGATTTGAGACAGGTACTAGTGAAGGACCTATCATCACATACCCACGTCATCCAGAGGCATAGTGGTGAGCTGCCTTTCTGAGCCGTTCTGCAACTACCAGTGTCTCTTCTGATATTTATATTCTGTCTATTTTATTTCAGACAGTATTTGGAGTTTTGTATAATCTACTAGATACTCATTCACTTGTGACACCAGGTCTTGGCACACACATTGGTAGAGTTTGGGTTTATATTTACTTGATTTTAAATTTTATCAATGTATGCTTAATTTATTAGTTGGCTTGCCTAGCTGTAGTGTTGGGCGCCATCACGACCTACAGGTGAAATTGGGTCGTGATATTATATCTCCACCGGCTATTTTTAATTAAAGCGATTGGATGAGCGGCTATTTGGAATAATTCTTCAAAATAAAAAATTGAAAAAAACACATTCGTCCATTGTGCTTACAATCTGTGTTGAATCTTGAAGTCCATTGAGACTAAGTTGAGCTCCTTCAAACTCGCACCACACTTTTCATATTCAGAAGTAAAACCAAATATCCTCCTTAAATCATGGACACTAAGATATCGTTCAACAAATGCATCGCATGAAAACTTCTCAATAGTTTCTTCTTATACAAACTATATTTTGAATAATAGCGCATCTAATAATGATAACAATCTTTGTATTTGTTATAAAATAATAAAAAAAGAAGAAGAGTGTTGCAGAGAAAAGTAGAGAGATAGAATTCTTTTTTCACGACCCAAAATCCAACTAGTCATGAATTGTGATGGTACCTAACCCAACCCGTTAGGTAAGCCAATTACCAACTATCCAATTCCATTGAAATTTAATAAGGCAATTGATTAAAAGAAAATATATGAAACTAATACATTTCCCCAAGATCTGGTACTACAAATCATGAGCTTCTAAGAATAGAGTTTACAAAGTTGGTATGAAGTAAATACATCATCTGTTTGAAAATTACATAAACAGAGTTTTATGAATCTAAGGCTACCATGAACAAGAGGCAGCTACAACCGGAACGCAGGTACATCTTTAGATCCAGCTCCCAACGAACACAACAACATCAACAGCCAATATCTGCACGCAAGTTGCAGAAGTGTAGTATGAGTACCACCGACCCCATGTACTCAATAAGTAATAAACCTAACCTTAGGTTGAAAGTAGTGACGAGCTTGTACCAAGGTCAGGGTCCAGCTCCAATAACCAACAATAGTTCATAACAACATAAAGCAAATAATAAAAGAAGTAACTCAAAGAATAAATGCTCAGCTAAATCATGATTTTTGCAAATGATTCTGCCTTTTCATTGTATCAGTGAAAACCCAAATCGTTTATCTAAGTTGCCAAAAATAGGAGTAAGTTTGAAAACAGTAATTTTTCTCAAAAATTCTTTCAATAACTATGATGTTTCATTTTCTTTCTAGATAGCCGGTGTAAAAATGCGTCATTATGCCCATATGTCAATATGTGTGAGAAGTCATGAATGACGTAATACAGTACAACATGAGAAAAATACATCTCTATGACTGTATGTCATGTGTGCATGTCAATGCAATGTATCTCAGAGATGAACTCATGTATTCACACTCTCAGAGTACTCAATCTCACTTTCTCACAACATCACTCGGTACTGTATATGGCCAATACGGCCCAGGAAAGATCCATCCCGAAATATACACATCAACTGATCATCAGTCACTCAGTACCAAGTAGGGCCAATCCTGTCACGACCCAATATCACCTATAGGTTGTGATGGCGCCCAACACTACAGCTAGGCAAGCCAACTTAATAAATTAAGCATATATTGACAAAATTTAAAACCAAAAAAAATAATAAAACACCAAATTCTACCAATGTGTGTGCCAAGACCTGGTGTCACAAGTGTATGAGCATCTAGTAGATTATACAAAACCTCAAATACTATCTGAAATAAAAATAGACAGAATAAAAATACAAGGAGAGACACTAGTAGGTGCAGAACGGCTCAGAAAGGCAGCTCACCACTATGCCCCTGGATGACGTGGGTGTAAGACGATAGGTCCCCCACTAGTACTTGCCTCAGGTCCTGCACAAAAAGTGCAGCAAGTGTAGTATGAGTACGTAAACAACGTGTACCCAATAAGTATCAAGCCTAATCTTGAAGTGGTAGAGACGAGAAGGCCGACTTTGACACTCACTATGGGTCAATAATAATAACTGAAATACAAATAGAATATCTAAATCAGCATGATTCACAAAATTTACAATAATTTATTTAACCAGCGGAAATAATCATATTCCTTCAAATGCAACAATTCTCAATATATTAATTAAATTCCTTAAATTCAAATAATTTCCAATTTATCAATTAATCTCATTTACAGGAATAGCAATTAATTCCTTAACAAGCAGGAATAATAATTCATTAAATTTCAAGGATTCTCCAATTTATCAATTAGCTTTGCCAGCTTGAAATAACTATTAAAGTATCGTGTAATTATTATTATTAAGCACGATTTCTGCCGAGGACGTACGACCTGATTCAGAGTGTCGTGTACACTGCCGAGGGACATGCGGCGCGATCCATAGATGCATCTATCCTGCCGAGGCATTCAGCTCGCTCCACAAGAAAGGAGGACATTTTCTTATGTACCTCCGGAATGAGAGTATATTTATTATAAGATAAATTCAAGAGGAAGAACAATTTCTCTTAACGATTAATTAACTTAAACAGAAAATCAAGTATATGAGATTTCCATCCTTTAATATTTTTATCTAACAATTCACAATATATATATATATATATATATATATATATATATATATATATATATTATAATTTACACAAGTACTTCATGCTTCGAGTCCTAAACTACCCAGACTTTAGCATTAATAGTAGCTACGCACGGACTCTCGTCACCTCGTGCGTACGTAGCCCCCATAATTAGCAACAATTATTTAATTTTTAATCAGCTATAAGGAAATTTCTCCTTCACAGGATTAGACAAGAGGCTTACCTCGTCTTGCTCCAATTTAATCTACTAGAAGGCCTTTTTCACGATTATCCAACTCTGTCTGGCTCGAATCTAGCCAAAATAATTCGATACAATCACTAAAAATTATTGGAATCAATTCTATAAGAAAATACTACATTTTCAATAAAAATTAAGAAATTAATTAAAAATTCGTCCGTGGGGCTCACGTTTCGGAATTCGGCAAACGTTACAAAATATGAACACCCGCTCAACCACGAGTCTACCCATACCAAAATCACTAAATTCCGATAACAATTCGGCCCTCAAATCCTCAAATCTATCGAAGAGGGTTTTCAAACTTTTCCAACTCAATTCACTAATTAAATGATAAAAATAGTGATGGATTCGGGTAATTTAACCAATATTGAGTTAAGAACACTTACCCCGTTATTTTCTCTGAAAATCTCCCAAAACTCGCCTAAATTCGAGCTCTAAATCGTTAAAAATGAAAAATGGGAAGAACTTAAACTCTCTGCCCAGTGATTTCTTCTACGCGATCGCGAACTTCCTCACGTGATTGCGTAGCACAAATTTTTCTGCCCAAACATTAACCCAACGCGATCGCATCAAGTCCCACGCGATCGTGATGCACCAGGTTCCGACTCTACGCGATTGCATCCCTCTTCACGCGATCACGTAGAACAACGCGTGGCCCAACTTCCTCTCAAATTTCCCCTACGCGATTGCAAATAATTACACGCTATCGCGATACACACACTGGCCAATCCTACGCGATCGCGGACGTGTCCACGCGATCGTAGTGAACAAATTCCCAGGTGCCCAAATTAACCTTACGCGATCACAACCCTATTCACGCAATTGCGTAGAACAAATCCACCTCTGCCTAAATTACTCTACGCGATCGTAGACCAACTTACGCGATCGCGTATAAGGATACCAGATGAAAATACCAGCAGTTATCAGCAGTGTTCCAAAGGTCAAAGGTGATCCGTTAGTCGTCCGAAACTCACCCGAGCCCCTCGGGACCTCGACCAATTATACCAACAAGTCCCAAAACATCAAACGAATTTACTCGAACCCTCAAATCACAACAAACAACGCTACAACCACGAATCATCCCCCAATTCAAGCTTAATGAAACTTAATATTTCCAACTTCTACATTATGTACCAAAACCTATCAATTCAAGTCCGATTGATCTCAAATTTTGCACACAAGTCATAAATGACATAACAGAGCTATGTAAATTTTCAAAACTGGATTCCGACCCCGATATCAAAAAGTTAACTCCCCGGTCAAACTTTCAAACTTAAATTCCTATTTTAGGCATTTCAAGCCTAATTTAACTACGGACTTCCAAATAAAATTCCGAACACGCTTTTAAGTCCAAAATCACCATACAGAGCTATTGGAATCGTCAAAATTCTATTCGGGATTCGTTTTTCTCAAAATGTTGACCGAAGTCAAACTTGACCTCTTAAAGCCAACTTAAGGAACCAAGTGTTCTGATTTCAACCCAAACACTTCCAAATCCCGAACCAACCATCCCCGCAAGTCATAAATCATTAAAAGCACATACGGGAAGTTTTATTTTAGGGAACGAGGTTCTAAAGGTTAAAATGACCGGTTGGGTCATTACAAATCCAGCTCGCGGAGAAGATCCATCTCAAGGTATATAATGCTTCAGATAAGATCCATGTCCAGGAAAGATCCATCCCTCAATAATAACAATCACGTTCACTGGGGATGTGTGCAAACTCCGGAGGGGTTCCTTCAGCCCAAGCGCTATAAACCGCACGGATAACTCACGTGCCATAGTATCAATATCAGAATTAATCAGGCCCTCGGCCTTACTCAGTCATCAATCTCTCCAGTCTCTCTCACACGGGCTCACAATGTCATGAAACTAGCCCGAAAATGATGGTATGATGTATCAATAAATAACAATAGAGACTGGGATATGATATGCATATGAATGCGTATGACTGAGTATGTAATGCAATGAAAGCAGATAACTCAACATCAGAAATGACTTCGGTGGGTCCCAACAGGATAAGCATGTAGCCTAAACATAGTTTATAGCATGAATCACATTTTGATAATTCTAGTGCGTAGAGATTTCATGATTTCACACAAGTTCAGGTAACTACACAGTACCACAGAAATGACGGAGTCACAGCTCACATGGTGCACGCCCACACGCCCGTCACCTAGCATGTGCGTCACCTTAACAACAAACACATAATATGTATATTCAAGGTTCATACCCTCAGCTCCAAGATTAGAAGAGTTACTTACCTCAAACAAGACGAATCCAATGTCGAGCAAGCTAAACAATGCTCCAGAAATTTCATTCTGCGCATAACAATTTCTGAATGACTCAAATCTAGTCACAATTAATTTGATTCAGTCCACACAATTTATAGAAATTAATTCCATATCAAAATACTAATATTTTCCCACAAAATCTGAAATTACACTCCAAAAATCGCCCGTGGGGCCCACATCTCGGAATCCGACAAAACTCACAAAATCTGACAACCCATCCAATTACAAGTTCAACCATACTAATTTCACTCAAATCCGACTCCGAATCGCTGTTCAAATCTCGAAAATTTATTTTATGAAATTGTAGAAAATTCCTCCAATTTCTCTCGAAAAATCAATATTCTAAAACCGAAAACGAAGATTAATTCATGGAATATAATCACAAGGGATTCAAGAACACTTAACCTAAAGTTGTGTGGAAACATTCCTCTCCAAAATCGCCCAAACCGAGCTCCAAAATCCGAAAATGAAGAAAGAAACCAAAACCCACGATTTAAAGCTTCTGCCCAGCGACTTCCGTATATGCGGACAAGAGGTCGCACTTGCGACCCTCTCTTCTACGGAAAAAGGCAGGCATATGCGAGCCAGGCCGCTTTTGCGATGACCATGGTCGCATCTGCGCACGTGAACCGCATCTGTGGTCGCGCAGGTGCGTCCAAGCACCCGCATCTACAGTCCTCACGCCCAGCTCCCTTCACGCTTCTGCAATGGCACTGCCGCCTTTGTGGCTCCACACCTATGCCCAACACTCCGCAGGTGCGGTCACACCAGAACCAAAAAAATTCCAGCCTTAGCCAAAACTTTCAAAATGCTCCGACCCTCTTCCGAAACTCACCCGAGCCGCCTCGGGACCCCTTCCGAACATACCAACAAGTCCCATAACATAATACGGACCTAATCGAGGCCTCAAATCACACCTAACAACATCAAAACGATGAATCGCATCTCAAATCAAAATCTATGAACTTTGAACTTTCAAATTCTATATATTTTATGCCGAAACACATCAAACCAATCCGGAATGACTTCAAATTTTGCACACAAGTCATAAATGACTTAACGAAGCTATTCCAATTTCCAAAATTAGATTCCAGCCCTGATATCAAAAAGTCAACTCCCCGGCCAAACTTCCAAAAAATTTAACTTTCGCCATTTCAAGACTAATTTCACTACGGACCTCCAAATAATTTTCCGGACACTCCTAAGCCCAAAATTACCATACGGAGCTATTGGAATCATCAAAATTCAAATCCGAGGTCGTTTACACATAAATCGATATCCGGTCGACTTTTCCAATTTAAGCTTTCATCTTGGAGACTAAGTGTCTCAATTCTTTTCAAAATCTCATCGGACCCGAACCAATTACCTCGGCAAGTCACATAACAGTTGTAAAGCACAAATTGAGCAGTAAATGGGGGAACAGAGCTGTAATACTCAAAACGACCAGACGAGTCGTTACACTTATTGATTTGGGATGCTTTACAATGGAATAGAACCCCTCTATTTATAGGGAAATAAATGACTTAGCCACCAAGTAACAAACCCTAAAATCTCTCTAAAATATATGCATTCACCTTAAATACAATTCTATTTATAACACTCCCCCTTGAATGTCTATTCTACAAATAATGTGCCTCGTTAAAACCTTAACTAAAATAAAACCCAGTGGAAAAGAAATCCAGTGAAGGAAAAAGAGTACACATATCTAACAATACGCCTTTTGGTTATCTCGGTAAAAAACTTGCAAAGAAAACCCAGTGGGACAAAATCTTATAAGAAAAAAAGAGTACAATACATATTAACTCCCCCTGATGAGACAATCAATTGGCATATTTGAGCCTTTGCATTCTAATCTTGTGCACCATCTTCAAAAGATCGTTGGTAGAAATTTGATAAACAAATCAACCATATTAACTTGAATGAATTGTTTCACCTTGAAATCATCATTCCTGATAGAGATCTATTGTCTTCATATGATCTTGTTGGAATTACGATTTCAATATCTTCACATAGGTGTAAAAACTCTTGCTATCATATTATAATGCTTATAGTTATAGCAATATACATATGTGCACAAATTGCACTTAGGATATGGTACTTTAGAACCAAGAATTGTATATGCTTTAAGCGATTTGAATTCTTGAGGGATTGCCATATAAGTTAAGTCATATAAGCCATTTAAATAAACTTTAGATACATATCAAGTTTTCATGTCATGTTGGACATATAAGATAAATAAAAGTGATTGCACATACCATTGACTTTATACTTTCAAGTGTTTGAACTGCAGGTTCAAAACAACATATCTTTCATATGAAACCAATTCTACTTGAATTGTTTCTCTAGACTTAAGATCCTCATAAGCGCTATCATAAATGCGTCTGGCATGCTTCACAATAATTGCAGATAAATTATCTTTTATGAACTTAAAGTTCATATTATCTTATTCGAGGATCTATAGGTACAAATGATAATTCATTCCACGTAACCTTTTCTCAATTATTTATCCTATCTCCCCCATGTTAGAAAAACTAACTTGTTTCCTCAACTTTGAAAATTTACCTTTGTGCGTTATGAGGTTAATCAAAATATACACCGCACATCAATAATAATAAGATGAAATTATTTGGTTCCTGATAGTGAACCACTTGTGAGGTGAGAATATAATTTTCTTTTGTATATAAGATATATCAAACTGATATAGATAACTTTGTTCTCATATGAAATAGTTTAGCTATTAAGTGAAGGAACTCAAAATATTATTTTGCTAAACCAGCTTCAATGTAAACCAACTTATCAGGATGAACTGTCTTTATTAGAAAATATGGAAGTTATGCTTTAAATTAAATTACTGAGCAAGTTACCTCGCAAACACCAAGTTGCACGTTAATAAAAATCGCACATGTAACCATCTCATAGATACATCTTATGTGGTACATGGCAGGTGAATGAGCCCATATTCACCTTTGATATTTCCAGTATTCACGAGATTCAATACCAAGTTTAGTTGGTCTATTAATTAATGAGAATAAGCAACATAATAGAATTCGTAAAGAACTTTCTAGTTCTTTAATATTTACCCATGTGAATTTTCTTTTATTTTTTCATATCATAGTTAAATTAACATGGCTCAACCAATGCCAACTGAATAAATTATCAATATTGATAAACTTCAGGTTTATACCATGATGTGTGCAATTATTAAAAAAACTCCAAGTTTATTATGATATGGGTTCTTATATAAAAAACTTTCAGTTTACTGCGTCATGCAATTTCACAATATTGTTTATTTGTGTAGTACAAATCAGGCAATTGTGATGACCCAAAAGGTCATCTTATGTTTTAGAACTTGAATCTGCGCTCTTAAGCCTTACAAATCTCATTTACCCTCTTCGATTTGCATGCACAGTTCGGGCAGGTTTTCGGAAAGCTTTTATGTTGAAAACTAATTAAAATAAGAATTTTTCCCTTAAAAGTTGATTTTTGTTAATTTCGGTCAACATATTTGGTAAACAGGCTCGGATCCATGCTTTGACGGTCCTGGTAGGTCCGTATCAAATAATGGGACTTGGGCATATGCCCGGAATCAAATTCGGAGGTCCCTAGCTTGAGTTATGAATTTTTGATGACAATTTAAAAGTCTAAAAATTATTTATTTTTAAGAATTGATTGATATTTGACATTGTTAGTATAGGGTTTGTATTTTTGTTCCAGATCCTGGTACAGGTTCGTTATGATATTTAAGACCTATCTGTAAAATTTGGTGAGAAATGGAGTTGATTTGACGTGATTCGGACGTCCAGTTGATAAGATAGAAATTTTAAAGTGTTCTTGAGAATTTCATTTGATTTGGTGCTAAATTCGTAGTTCAAGGTGTTATTTTGGCAATTTGATCATGCGAACAAGTTCGTATGATATTTTTAGACTTGTGTGAATGTTTGGTTTGGAGCCCCGAGGGCTCGGGTGAGTTTCGGATAGGCCACAAGTTGTTTTGGACTTGGGAAAAATGTGGTTTTCTGCAGATTCTGGTGTCTGGCATATCCTTCTCCGCATTTGCGAAGGTCTTCTCACGAACGCGAAGAGTAAACTGATGAGGCAGGGATTTCTTCTTCGCAAACACGAAGGCTTGGTCGCGAGTGCGAAGCGATGGGGGCATTACCCTTCACGAACGCGACAAGCCTATCGCGAATGCGTAGTGTTAGGCATTGGGAAGGGGGAGTCAGCCGTTCCTTCATCATGAACGCAAGCAATGTCTCGCGAACGTGAAGGCCAGGGGGGAGTAACCATCGCGAACGCGAAGGCTTGGAAGCCAGTACCCTTCGCGAACACGATGAACACTGTCGCCCAGCACTTAACAAAATTCAAAAACGGGATTTTAGCCAAAAATTCATTTTTCTCAAAAACCAAACGGTGAGAGGCAATTTTTCAAGAGCCATTTTATTCCCCAAATTGTTGGTAAGTGATTCTAAATTATTTTCTTTCAATTACCCATTACATTTTATGAATTATTAACCTAAATTCTAGAGTTTTCATGGTAGAATTAGGGGTTAGGGTAGAAACTAGGGATTTCAGAAATTTGAGGATTTAGACCCCAATTTGAGGTCGGATTCCAAAACTAATTACGTATTCTGGCTCGGGGGTGAATGGGTAAAAGAATTTTGGTCCGAACCTCGGGTTTTGACCAAGCGAGCCCGGGGTCGATTTTTCGACTTTTTGGAGGAAAATTTGGGAAATTTAATTTATGAAATATAATTGATTCCTTTAGCAATATTTGATGTTATTGAGTCATTTTTGAATAGATACGAGTGATTTGGAGGTGAATTCCAAAGGAAAAACTCTGATTGAGAATTAAGTGGTCTTCAGAACAAGGTAAGTATCGTGTCTAACTTTGGCTTGAGGGAATATGTATTATGTGTTTATTTGCTACATGTTTGGTTGTTAAATGCGATGTATAGGTGAGGTGACGAGAATCTATGCGTCGTGTCGAGTCATAGAATGCGAGTGAAATTCTATTCTTGTCTATTTTATAGTCTTAAATTCTACTATCCATGCTTAGCGGGTTATTTAAAATGTCGGGTGACTTATATCTGGTTTCACTAAGATTTGGTAACTTTCGAATATTGGTTCAAGGTTGAGGTTACATCGTGCTATTGATTATAGGTAAAATATTAGTTTCTTTGTGATACTCCTATCTATCCGTTGTTATTGATTCTGTGATTTGTGAGGAGGATTGTAAAACACGAAGGGTGATGCTATGCATGCATTATTCATATTGTGAGGAAGAGTATAAAGCACGAAAGGTGATGCCGTGTATATTATGAGAGGTTTAATGCACGAAGGGTGATGCTGTGCCGCGTTCTATTTATTTATTTGGTGAGGTTGAGAGTAAAATCACGAAGGGTGATGCCGTGCCGCGTTCTATTTATTTATTTGGTGAGGTTGAGAGTAAAAGCACGAAGGGTGATGCCGTGCCGCGTCCTATTTATTTATTTGGTGAGGTTGAGAGTAAAAGCACGAAGGGTGATACCATGCAGTTTTCCTTTGCTATTTTATTTGCTCAATTCGTTTAAGGATTTTCGATTTAATTCTATCTTTTCATTATCCTCACTCTTTATATTGTATTCCCCCACTGTATGTCCCTTCCCATTATTTCTACATTATTTTCTTTATTTACTGTTGTTGCCACTAGCATGATTATACTGTTCAGGTTATATGTGGGTGTCTTGTCCTAGCCTCGTCACTACTTCGCCGAGGTTAGGCTCGACACTAACCAGTACATGGGGTCCGTTGTACTGATGCTGCACTTTGCACTCTCTGTGCAGATTTTGGTATCAGCTCAGGTTGATCGAGATTTTGCTATTGGTCCGCTGTCCGGAGACTCAAGGTAGATCTGTCGGCATCCACAAACCTTAAGTCCCCGTCTATCTTTTATGTCCTACAATTTTCTTTCATTCAAACAGTTGTATTTCTTTCAGACTATTTCTTGTAGTAAATTATAGAATGCTCGTGAATTGTGACTCTAGATCCGGGTGGTAGTAATTAATACAGTTTTATAAAATTCCGCACCTCTTATATTTCATCTTAGTTAATTATTGTTATTTACTAAATGGAAATAAGGAATTGGTTTAATGATTCTCTAACGTTGGCTTGCCTCACAAGTGAAATGTTAGGAGCCATCACGGTTCCATCGGTGGAAAATTTTGGGTCGTGACAGTTGGTATCAGAGCACTAGGTTACATAGGTCTCACGAGTCACGAGCAAGCTTAGTAGAGTCTGAAGGATCGATACGGAGATGTCTGTACTTATCTCTCAGAGGCTATGAAGTTTAGGAACAATATCACTTCTTTCATTCCTTATCGTGCGACATTGATTTAGCTTGAAACATATATCTCGTATTCCTTTGTATCCACTCATGTATGACATTGCATACTCGGTATCAGTTGTGCGTCAACGGTTCGTAATGCTGCAGATGGACTATGAGAAAGCCATAGATGCTCAAACATTGCCTCAACGTGTGGTTCCGACTAAAGATGCGGACGTATTGAGAGATCACCTAGTGAATCATGTGCGGGGTGCAACGGACATTGGCATCTAGTTGATTTATACGAGCTGTGAAGGTTATTATTGTGGATCATCGGACGTTGTGACCTATGACTTCACACCATGTGTGGGAGTCCACTATCAATGGATGGATTGCGGGGTTATATGTTATATCAGTTTTGGCCTGAAATGTATATATGTGGTACTGAAATTTTTCCCCAAATTTTCTAAAAAAAATTTAAAAATGTACACATGTTTAAGGCCAGAGAATTTTTAGAGGATAAGGTTGGGACTTGCGTTATGTCCGCCTACTTAATAATCCTATACTTCAGTACCCAAGGAGTTAGAGAAACAACTTTAAATTTACAGAAGGTCTACTCAGCGTGGACGCCATGGTTGCGGATTTTGGGGTGCTTCAGAGGAAGTACAGTGGTTGACGAGATTCTGGACTATGTGGTTCGTGCCAAGATTTGTCTGTATGGAGCTCTATTTTTGTGATCGTTGTGTATAAATAGGGGTAAGGGTTACCTCTGAAAAGAATTGAACAGTATGTTAAGAAATGGGTCAGCTCAACAGTGTTAAGTCAGCATAACAAAAGAAGAAATTGTCCTTGGGAGAGATAATTCTGCACATGTGTCCATGGCAAGCGTATGAAGAGGGCAGACCAGCCAATGCAACACCGCCTACTTGGCTCAGTTCTCAGAAACACTTTTGAAAAAGTTTGTTCTCGGACTCTCCGTAATACGTGGCGCATAATGTTTGAACGGTTGCGTCAAGTCACCATGACGGTGTCATAATATGCCATCAGGTTCAATAAGTTAGCCTATCATATTCCTACTTTGCTTCATACAGCCAAGGAGCGAGTCAACATACTCATTGAAGGACCCAACTATTATTGTAAAATTTTGTACAACTCGGGAGCTACAGGCTAATACTTCATTTCCGCTAGTGGTAGAAATTGACAAGATAAGGAGACCAAGACGTCTCGAAGTTCTGGGGGATTCAGTGGATTTTAATCTGCAGGTAAAAATCATTATGGCAGGGGCTCGGGCAGTCGGCCAGCCCAGTCCGCACATCGGATTACCTAGGGTGCTCCAGTAAGTTCTTTTAATGCACCACAGACATGAGTTCCTACAAATGGTTATTCCAGTTATCTAGCACATACTCAATATGAGCAGCCAAACCCACAAAGGGGTTGTTATGAATACGGCAATACCAGGCACATCATGAGAAACAAATTGTCCCAAACTTGGGAGAGATATATTTCATCAAAGCACTTAGGCTACGTGCCCCATTGCAGTTGCTACACCACCCACACGATCAGTTAAGGGTGGAGGACAGGCGGGTAGAAGGCGTCTTAGAGGTGGAGACCCAGCCGTTGCTATATTTGTTTTATGGTATGGTGGAGATCGCTACATCAGATGGTGTCTTTACAGGTACGACCTCGATTTAATATAAAGGAATAATTTCCTTAACTTGATTCGGTTCTGAGTATCAAAACGAGCCCTCCTATTGTGCTCCACTTATGAGTGAGCTTCGTGATTCTATAATCTACTTATGTGTTTACTCCTGTTGGGAGGTTCTATGGAGATAACTACACCTATCATTCCATGTTGGTCACTAATAAGAGTAGTGAGGCTAAAGGTGGCCTTCTGTTACTTATTTCGGTAAGTTTTGATGTAATTTCCAGATAATTAATTACAAATTGAGAATTATATTCCCTACCGGTGTGGGGTTCATTATGCGTTGTGATTTGGTGTAACCGAATTTTTTTTAAAAGAAGAAAATGGAATCTTTTTTGATTGGCACGATGTGCATATTACTTGTGATTCGGAACTGAGGACGAGATCCTCACACTTTAATATAAACTGTTATGTTTAGACTGGGCTACGAGCTGCGGTGGAAGTTATATAAGGATGAGATCCTTGTGAGCAAAATTCTTGTGTTTAAGTTCTCCTTTGTGAAATTAAAGTTGTACTGTAGCAATAATAGGGAGTCATGCCTGTTAGGCCTAATTGAAAATTCTTGTATGAAATTCTTTGTGCATACATGCCAAATTCGTGTTGTAATTATTGAGTTTTAACCTACGAGATAGGTGCCCGCCCAGGTGGTGTTAAATGTGACTCGTTAATTTGGGTAAATAATTATGAGGTCTGGTTACCATCAATTAAAGATTAGGGCATCTGATGTCCCTAAGACAGCTTTTCGGACTCGGTATGGGCATTACGAATCCCTAGTAATATCATTTGGGCTTACCAATGCCCCAACAACACTTATGGATTTGATGAATCAGGAGTTCAAGCCCTATTGGGTTTTTTTGTGGTTATATTCATTGATGATATCTTGATTTACTCTAGTAGTCGAGAGGAGCACGGGCAGAATCTTCGGAGTGTGCTTCAGACTTTGAAGAATAATCAGTTATATGCCAATTTTCAAAATGTGAGTTTTGGTTAGACTCAGTTACCTTTTTTGGGGCATGTTGTATCGGCAAAAGGCATAAAGGTGGATCCTAAGAAGATTAAGACTGTTCAGAATTGGCCTAGACCTACCTCAGTTACAGAGATCCGGAGTTTCTTGGGTTTAGAATGTTATTATTTTCGGTTCGTGGAAGGGTTTCCATCTATAGCAAGCCCATTGACCAGACTGATCCAGAAAGGTGTCCCGTTCAGGTGGTCAGACGAGTGTGAGGTAAGCTTCCAAAGGCTCAAGACAGCTTTGACTACGGCACTGGTATTGGTGTTACCCATAGGTTCAAGATCTTATACAGTATATTGTGACGCATCTCGTATTGGTTTGGGTGCGGTATTAATGCAGGGTGGCAAGGTTATTGCATATGCTTCGCGGCAGCTGAAGGTTCATGAGAAGAATTACCCTGTTCATGATCTAGAGCTGGCAACCATTGTTCACGCGCTGAAGATTTGGAGGCACTATCTTTACGGCGTGCCATGTGAGGTATTCACTGATCATCAAAGCTTGCAGTATTTGTTCAAGCAGAAGATCTCAATTTGAGGCAGAGAAGATGATTGGAGTTGATGAAAGACTATGATATCACCATTTTTGTATCACCCCGGAAAGGCCAATGTGGTGGCCGATTCTTTGAGTAGAAAGGTTGTGAGTATGGGCAGCCTTGCGTATAATTCGGTTGGTGAAAGGACGTTAGCTGCAGAGGTTCAGACTTTGGCTGGTCAGTTTGTGAGGTTAGATGTTTCAGAACCCAGTCGGGTTCTAGCTTTGCACAGTCACTCGGTCTTCTTTATATGAGAGCATCCGAGAGCAATAGTATGATGATCCTCATTTACTTGTCCTTAGAGACTAGGTGCCATCACAACTCCTGTGGTGGGATTTTGGGTCATGACAATATTGGTTTCTTTGTGATACTCCTATCTCTCCATTGTTATTGATTCTGTGATTTGTGAGGAGGAGTGTAAAGTACGAAGGGTGATGCCGTGCATGCATTATTCATATTGTGAGGAAGAGTATAAAGCACGAAGGGTGATGCCGTGTATATTATGAGAGGTTTAATGCATGAAGGGTGATGCCGTGCCGCATTCTAATTATTTATTTGGTGAGGTTGAGAGTAAAAGCACGAAGGGTGATGTCGTGCCGCGTTCTATTTATTTATTTGGTAAGGTTGAGAGTAAAAGTACAAAGGGTGATGCCGTGCCGCGTTCTATTTATTTATTTGGTGAGGTTGAGAGTAAAAGCACGAAGGGTGATGCCGTGCAGTTTTCCTTTGCTGTTTTATTTGCTTAATTCGTTTAAGGATTTTTGGTTTAATTCTATCTTTTCATTATCATCACTCTTTATATTGTATTCCCCCACTGTATGTCCCTTCCCATTATTTCTGCATTATTTTCTTTATTTACTGTTGTTGCCACTAGCATGATTATACTGTTCAGGTTATATGTGGGTGTCTTATCCTAGACTCGTCACTACTTTGCCAAGATTAGGCTCGACACTTACCAGTACATGGGGTCGGTTGTACTGATGCTGCACTTTGCACTCTCTGTGCAGATTTTGGTACCGGCTCAGGTTGATCGAGATTTTGCTATTGGTCCGCTGTCCGGAGACTCAAGGTAGATCTGTCGGCATCCACAGACCTTGAAGTCCCTGTCTATCTTTTATGTCCTACTATTTTCTTTCATTCAAATAGTTGTATTTCTTTCAGACTATTTCTTGTAGTAAATTCTAGAATGCTCGTGAATTGTGGCTCCAGATCCGGGTGATAGTAAGTAATACAGTTTTATAAAATTCCGCACCTCTTATATTTCATCTTAGTTAATTATTGTTATTTACTGAATGGAAATAAGGAATTGGTTTAATGATTCTCTAACGTTGTCTTGCCAAGCAAGTGAAATGTTAGGCGCCATCACGGTCCCGTCGGTAGAAAATTTTGGGTCGTGACAACAATAAAGCGGGTAGTTTTCATATACATATTACCCTACTACAGTTGTAGTAATGTAAAGATATTAAATCTTCTGATTATTTATAGTCTCAATATTACCTACCACTTTCGCGAATACCTTGTAAACTCAATAAGTTTCTTTGAGAGTTACTACCACACAATGCCTTATTGATAATTAATTTTATTCCTCCAAAATAGTAATAATTGGCTCTTCCAGAGCTTTCAATTAATTTGGTACTACCATATATTCATCAACTTCTATATGATGAATATCGCTTTTAAAGAGAAAGTTATACCATTATAGTCATGGTCAAAATTATATGCAAGATCTATTTCTTGCATTACTATTATTCTTTAATAATCACATTACCAAAATGTTTTAGCGTACAATAGGAACGTGACCAATGATCATTCATGCCATCATAATGACATTATTTTCTCATATATCAAACCTCCTTCTAGATGTGAGTGTGGTATATTCACTACCACTAACATGTTCATATTCTTCCAAGAGATTATGAATATATATTCATAAATCACATGTTGTCACATTCACATCATGAATGGACCATAATCATCTATATGTGCTTTACAAAATCTCATGTCAAATCGTTGACAAACATTACTTTCACAGAGTGAAAGATTATTTTGAGAATCCTTATTATTCTCATTACCACAATGATGACGATTATAATTTCGTCTATTGCCATGTCCACTTCCATTGATACCTTCACGGTAATAATTTTGTCTTCTTTCAGACTTATTACATTGTCACGACCCGAAATTCCCATCTTCGAAACCGTGATGGAACCTAACATTTCACTTGCTAGGCAATCCAATGTTAGAATATAATTAGCCATTATAACACAATTTTAAATTAATTAATAACAAAGTAACAAATGCGAAAATAAAGTCTGAAATAAAGTGAATACTCCACAATACTAGCGATGTCTGAATACCATCCTAGAACTGGTGTCACAAGTGCACGAGCTTCTACAATAATACAAACAAGGGTCAAAACAAATAAAGTTGTCTGAAAGAAAGCACACAGCTGAAATAAAATAGAAGGGGACTTCAGAGCTGCGAACGCCGTGCAATTATACCTCAAGTATCCACTGGTAGCTGAATCCAAGCAAATCTACAGTACGCCATTGGGACCAACTCCGAAATCTGCACAAGAAGTGCAGAGTCTAGTATGAGTACAACTGACCCCATGTACTCTGTAAGTGACGATCCTAACCTCGACGAAGTAGTGATGAGGCTAAGGCAGGTCACTTACATTAACCTGTATGCAATAATAATAACGATAACAATAATAGAAATAAAACATGTAAATCAATTCAACAGTTGAAACCAACTCAGCAGTCATAGCCAATTATTAATTCAATCAATTTCCGTTGCGGCGTGCAACCCGCTCCAACTATATAATTCTTCAATAAATTTTCGTTGCGGCATGCAACCCGATCCCCTAATATATTTATTTTTATTTCCGTTGCAGCGTACAACCCGCTCCAGCAATATGAAATTAAAAACTCTTGATGGTAATAAAAAATGCTCCATTAAATACCACATTATTAGGCAATAAAGAATACGATGATTATAATTTATTCAGGAAACAAGTAATGATAAGTAGCAATTAATTGTGGAACATCAGGGGAAAAAATAGGCAATGTCACATTTAATATGCTAAATGTCAAGTAGCAATTAAGGCACATAAATCAAATAAGCACGTAATAATTATTGCATGAATTCAAGAATTAATTATTGACAAGGAATATGAGAGAAACAATTATTATAATAGTTAATTTGTGTCTTAAAATAATTTATGATTTTTAAATATTTATGCAAATAATTAATTTGACAAAGTATAGGCACTCGTCACCTTGCCTATACATCGTTACACATGAAATTCACGTAACAAATAATTCAAGGGTTCTATTCTCTCAAGTAAAGGTTAACCACGACACTTACCTCGCTTGCAACCAAATTCAAGATTTCAATTGTCACGACCCGAAATTTTTTACCGATGGGACCGTGATGGCGCCTAACATTTTACTTGCTAGGCAAGCCAACGTTAGAGAATCATTAAACCAATTCCTTATTTCCATTCAGTAATTAACAATAATTAACTAAGATGAAATATAATAAGTGCGGAATATCATAAAACTGTATTCATTACTACCACACGGATCTGGAGTCACAATTCATGAGCATTCTAGAATTTGCTACAAGTAATAGTCTGAAATAACTACAACTATATGAATAAAAGAAATAGTAGAGCAGAAAATATAGACGGGGATTTCAAGGTCTGTGTTAGCCGACAGATCTACCTTGAGTCTCCGGACAACAGACCAATAGCAAAAATCTCAATCAACCCAAGCCGATATAAAAATCTGCACAGAAAGTGCAGAGTGCAGTATCAGTACAACTGACCCCATGTACTGATAAGTGTCGAGCTTAACCTCGACGAAGTAGTGACGAGGCTAAGGCAAGGCACCTACGAATCAACCTGTACAATTTAAGAGTGTATATACAAATAACAGAAATGAAGAACTAGATAGAAAATGTCGGGAGGGGAGCATACTGAGGGGAATACGAGATAAAGAACTACAACAGAATGATAACCGGAGCAGTCAATATACCATGAATCAACAGGAATAGTGAAAGCAGTAAAGGAAAAATGCACGACATCACCCTTCGTGCCTTTACTCTCAATCTCACCATAAAATTAATAGAAACGGCACGTCATCACCCTTCGTGCATTAACACTCACAATATGGCACGACATCACCCTTCGTGCATTAACATTCTCCCTTACCATAATGCAATGCATAAATAACAACAAGGAGATAAAATAACAAGTACAAACGTTACTTCAACATTTGGTTCCATAACATCAATCTCAACTTTGAAATAAAAACTCAGATATCACCAGAAAATCCGTAAACATGATAAGAACGATAAATTGAACAACACTAGTATAACACATAGCAATTAGGCATAGGACTGAGACAATATAAGAAAAACTGAGAAACATGGAAAACAGGTAAATTGGCGGCGCATAAGTACTCGTCACCTCACATATACGCTGCTCACATGAATTTCACTTAGCAAGTAATCTAAGGTTCCTAATTCCCTCAAGTGAGGGTTAGATACAACACTTATCTCGCTCCGAAGGCTACTTAATTCTCAATCACAACTTTTTCTTTGGAATTCACCTCCAAACCACTCTTATCTATTCAAAAATGACTCAATAATATCAAATATTGCTTAAGAAATCAATTATATTGCATAAATTAAATCCCCCAAATTTTCCTCCAAAAAGTTGAAAAATCGACCCCGGGCCCACTTGGTCAAAACCCGAGGTTCAGACAAAATTCTTTTACCCATTCACCCCCGAGCCCGAATATGTAATTAGTTTTGGAATCCGACCTCAAATTGAGGTCTAAATCCTCAAATTCCCGAAATCCCTAGTTTCTACCCTAACCCTTAATTCTACCATGAAAACTCTAGATTTTAGGTTGATAATTCATAAAATATAATGGGTAATTGAAAGAAAATGGTTTAGAATCACTTACCTATGATTAGGGGAAGAATTGGTCTTTGGAAAATCGCCCCTTGAGGTTTAGGTTTTGAAAATTTGAAGAATGAATGAAAAATCACGTCTAAGTCCCTTTTACTCAATTGCAGGTGTCGCAATTGCGACCTGAGCTTCGCAAATGCGAAGGAACAATTACAATTGCGATGCCTTTCATAATCCTGCTGCCATCGTAAATGCGAGGAAAGTGTCGCATTTGCGACCACTGAACCTCGCAAATGCGAGTAGATGTTCGCATTTGCGAACCTGCCCTTCCCAGACTCCCTTCGCAATTGCGAAGGTAACCTCGCAAATGCGAGAACTGCTGGCCCAGGCTTCTGATCAAAATTGCGATGAAAGCCTCGCAATTATGGACCCTGTTATGTTCGCAGTTGCGATGCCTGATCTCGTAATTGCGAGATCAGAGGCCTGCAACAGGTTCAGTTATACCAGTAAAAATTTCTAAGTTCAAAACATCCCGTGGCCTATCCGAAACTCACCCGAGCCCTCGGGACTCCAAACCAAACATGCCCACAAGTCTAAAACCATCATACGGACTTGCTCGCGCGATCAAATTTCCAAAATAACACCTAGAACTATGAATTTAGCACCAAATCAAATGAAATTCTCAAGAACACTTTAAAATTCATATCTTCTCAACTGGACGTCCGAATCCACGTCAGATCAACTCCGTTTTTCACCAAATTTCACAGACAAGTCTTAAATATCATAATGAACCTGTACCGGGATCCGGAACTAGAATACGGACCCGACACTAACAATGTCAAACATCAATCAATTCTTGAAAATAATTAATTTTCAGACTTTTAAATTTCATCACAAATTCATAACTTGAGCTAGGGACCTCTGAATTCAATTCCGGGCATACGCCCAGGTCCCATAATTCGATACAGACCCACCGGGACCGTCAAAACATAGATACGGGACTGTTAATAAACAATTTTGACCGAAGTCAACTAAAAGCAACTTTTAAGGCATAAATTCTTTTTTTCATCAATGTTCAACATAAAAGCTTTCCAGAGACCTGCCCGAACTGCGCACACAAATTGAGGAGGGTAAAAATGAGATTTTTAAGGCTTAAGAGCGCAGATTCGAGTTCTAAAACATAAGATGACCTTTTGGGTCATCACATTCTCCACCTCTAATACAATCGTTCGTCCTAGAACAGACATAGAAAAATACCTGGGCTGGTGAAAAGGTGGGGGTATCTACTCCGCATATCGGACTCGGACTCCCAAGTAGCTGCCTCAATAGGCTGACCTCTCCACTGCACTCGAACTGAAGGGTAACTCTTTGATCTCAACTGGCGAACTTGCTGGGCTAGAATTGACACCTGCTCCTCCTCGTAAGTCAAATCCTTGTCCAACTGGACAGAGCTGAAATCTAACACATGGGATGGATCACCGTGATACTTTCGAAGCATGGACACATGGAATACCGGATGAATAGCTGCTAAACTAGGTGGCAACGCAAGCCTGTAAGCTACCTCCCCCATTCTCTCGAGGATCTCAAATGGCCCGATATACCTAGGGCTCAACTTGCCCTTCTTCCCAAATCTCATAACACCCTTCATGGGCGATACCCGAAGTAATACCCTCTCTCCGACCATGAATGCCACATCACGAACTCTACGGTCGGCATAACTCTTTTTCCTGGACTGAGCTGTACGAAGTCGATCTTGTATAATCTTAACTGTGTCCAAGGCCTCCTGAACTAAATCTGTACCCAATAACCGAGCCTCCCCCGGCTCAAACCACCCAATTGGTGACCTACACCGTCTACCATATAATGCCTCATAGGGAGCCATCTGAATGCTCGACTGGTAGCTGTTATTGTAGGCAAACTCCGCTAACGGCAAGAACTGATACCAAGAACCTCCAAAGTCAATAACACAGCGCGGAGCATATCCTCCAAGATCTGAATAGTACGCTCGGACTGTCCGTCCGTCTGAAGATGGAATGATGTGCTCAACTCAACCCGCGTACCTAACTCACGTTGTACTGCCCTCAAAAAGTGCGAGGTAAACTGCGTACCTCGATCAGAAATGATAGACACGGGCACACCGTGAAGACGGACGATCTCACGAATGTAAATCTCTGCCAACCGCTCCGAGGAATAGGTAACTGCCACAGGAATAAAATGCGCTGACTTAGTCATCCCGTCCACAATAACCCAAATTGCATCGAACTTCCTCTGAGTCCGTGGGAGTCCAACAACAAAATCCATAGTGATACGCTCCCATTTCCACTCAGGAATATCTAATCGCTGAAGTAAACCACCAGGTATCTAATGCTCACACTTTACCTGCTGGCAATTTAGGCACCGAGCTACATAAGCAACTATGTCCTTCTTCATTCGCCTCCACGAATAATGCTGCCTCAAGTCCCGATACATCTTAGCGGCGCCCGGATGAATAGAATACCGGGAACTGTAGGACTCCTCAAGGATCAACTCATGAAGTCCATCCACATTAGGCACACAAATACGACCCTGCATCCTTAAAACTCTGTCATTTCCAACAGTAACCTGCCTGGCACCACAGTGCCACACTGTGTCTCTAAGGACAAGAAAATGAGGATCGTCATCCTGCCGATCTCTGATGCGCTCAAACAAAGATGACCGAGCAACTGTACAAGCTAGAACACGGCTAGGCTCGGAAAAATCTAACCTCACAAACTGGTTGGCCAAGGCTTGAACATCCAATGCAAGCGGTCTCTCACCAACTGGAATATATGCAAGGCTACCCATACTGACTGACTTTCTACTCAAAGCATCGGCCACCATATTGGCCTTCCCGGGATGATACAATATGGTGATAGCATAGTCTTTCAATAGCTCCAGCCACCTCCGCTGCCTCAAATTGAGTTCCTTCTGCTTGAACAAATACTACAAGCTCCGATGATTAGTGAATACCTCACATGGCACGCCGTAAAGATAGTGCCTCCAAATCTTCAGCGCGTGAACAATGGCTGCCAGCTCTAGATCATGAACATGGTAATTCTTCTCGTGAACCTTCAACTGCCACGAAGCATATCCTACCCTGCATCAATACCGCACCCAGTCCAATACGAGATGCGTCACAATATACTGTATAAGATCCTGAACCTGTGGGTAACACCAATACTGGTGCCGTAGTCAAAGCAGTCTTAAGCTTTTTAAAGCTTGCTTTACACTCGTCTGACCACCTGAACGGGGCACCCTTCTGGGTCAATCTGGTCAACGGGGCTGCTATGGATGAAAACCCCTCCACAAATCGACGGTAATAGCCCGCCAAACCCAGGAAACTACGGATCTCTATAGCTGATGTGGGTCTAGGCTAGTTCTGGACTGCCTCAATCTTCTTAGGATCCACCTGAATACCCTCTGCTGATACAACGTGACCCAAGAAAGCAACTGAACTCAACCCAAACTCGCATTTTGAGAACTTAGCATATAACTGGATGTCTTTCAGAGTCTGAAGAACGATCCGAAGTTGCTGCTCATGCTCCTCTCGGCTGTGGGAGTAGATCAAGATATCATCAATAAACACAACCACAAAGGAATCCAAGTAGGGTTTGAACACCCGGTTCATCAAATCCATGAATGCTGCTGGGGCATTTGTCAGCCCAAATGACATCACTAGAAACTTATAATGCCCATACCAAATCTGAAAAGTTGTCTTAGGGATATCAGATGCCCTAATCGTCAACTGACGTTAACCAAACCTCAAATCGATCTTCGAAAATACCTTGGCATCCTGAAGCTGATCAAATAAGTCATGAATTCTTGGCAGCAGATATTTGTTCTTAATAGTTGTTCATGATCAATTACCGAATTGCCAATTAACCTCATGTTAATAAAAACTCTCGTTGCAAACCTTCACAATACTGATAACGAGATGCGAGGAATGAAGACCTCATAATTGTTTACCCGAATTAACGAGTAACATTTAACGTCACCTAGGTGAGCACCTACCTCGTAGGTTAAAACTCAATAATTACAAAATTCAATATTTTGGCAAATATGCAGAGAGAATTTCATACAAGAATTCTCAAATAAGCCTAATAGGCATGACTCCCTATAAGTACTATAGTACCAATTTAATTTCACAAGGGAGAACTTAAACACAAGATTTTTTCCTTATAAGGATCTCATCCTTATATAACTTTCACCGCTGCTCGTAGCCCGGTTTAAACATATCGATTTATATTAAAAATGCGAGGATCTCGTCCTCAGTTCTGGATCACAAGTAATATGCATATCGTGCTAATAGAAAATTTCCATTTTCTCCTTTTACATAATTTCGGTTATACAATATCACAACACGTAATGAACCCCACACCGGTATGGCACATAATTCAGAATGTGTAATTAATTATCCGTAAATTATATAAAAACTTACCGAAATGAGTAACAGAAAGCCACATTTGGTCTCACAGATCTTATTAGAGTCCATCATGGAATGATAGGTGTAGTTATCTCCATAAAATCTCCCAACAGAAGTAAACACATAAGTAGATTATAGAATTACGAAGCTCACTCATAAGTGGAGCACAATAGGAGGACTCGTTTTGATATTCAGAACCGAATCAAGTTAAGGAAATTATTCCTTTATTTTAAATCGAAGTCATAACCATAACGGAACCATCTGATATAACGACCTCCGCCATACCATAAAACAAATATAACAACAGATGGGTCTCCACCTCTAGGACGCCTTCTACCCGCTTGTCCTCCAGCTCTAACGGCCTGACCTCAACCTCTAACGGTCTGACCTCCACCTCTAACGGTCTGACCTCCACCTCTAGGTACCTGACCCCTTCCATATGTACCCCTGCCTCCAGACGAGGCACCACTGAAACCACCAAACTGATGAGGCCTCATATCAGACCTCTGCCCTCTCTCCTGTGAAAGAACCATCTCGATCCTCCTCACGACATTAGTAGCCATCTGAAAAGAAATCTCACTTTCGGTCTCCTTGCCCATCTGAAGCCTGATAGGGAGAGTGAGTCCCTCAATAAACCTACTCAGTCTCTCTCCCTCAGTAGGTAGTAAAAGGAGATCATGACGAGCCAAATCCACAAAACGGGACTCGGACGGAGTAATAGTCATACTGCCCTTCTGTAGACGCTCAAATTGCTTGTGGAAGTCCTCTCTAGGTGTGACAGAAAGGAACTTCTCTAGAAATAGTTGAGAGAACTGCTCCCAGATAAGTGCAGGCGATCCAACTGGTCTAGTCAATGTATAATCCCTCCACCACCTCCTAGCAGAACCCGTCATCTGAAATACAGCAAAATCAACCCCATTGGTCTCAACTATGCCCATGTTCCACAGCACCTCATGGCAGCGTTCAAGATAATCCTGTGGGTCCTTAGAAGGTGTACCACTGAAGTGGACTGGAAAGAGCTTGGTAAACTTATCCAATCTCAATAAGGCTTCAAAAGACATGGTGGACCTATCACTGGTCTGTGCCGCAACAACCGGCTACACTACACCAACTGGCAGGGCTACTGGAGCCTGATTCTGGGGAGCTATCTGCTCCACAGCGGGAGTAGTGGGAGTTTGTGCTCCTCCCCCAGCCTGTGAGACGGCTGGCACCACTGGAAATGTACCATTATGGGCCACGCCCTCCATAAGACTCACCAAGCAGTCTAGAGCATCCTGAAGCACTGGAGTGGCTATGAACCTTCCGGGACCTGAACTGGTCCAATTGGTACATTCTGAACTATAACCTCCTCCTGAAGATCCACCTAAGGTTCTACAACAGGTGCGGCTTCTCGAGCTCTGGACTGAGCTCTACCTCTGCTTATACCTCGGCCTCTAGCGCGACTTTGACCTCAGCCTTTGCCCCTAGTCGTAGCTGTCAGTGGGGGCTCTGGCTCATGTCCGGTTGTAGACACAGTGCATGTTCTCGCTATTTGTAAGAGGACAAGAATAGAAAAGTTCAATCATCAATAATAGAATGAAATCGCACGACATAGTTGAATAGAAGTGAAATTGTTCCTAAACTCCATAGCCTCTGAAAGATAAGTACAGACGTCTCTGTACCGATCCTTCAGACTCTACTAAGCTTGATCATGACTCGTGAGACCTATGTAACCTAGTTCTCTGATACCAACTGTCACGACCCGAAATTTCCCACCGACGGGACCGTGATGACGCCTAACATTTTACTTGCTAGGCAAGCCAACGTTAGAGAATCATTAAACCAATTCATTATTTCCATTGAGTAATTAACAATAATTAACTAAGATAAAATATAATAAGTGAGGAATATCATAAAACTGTATTCATTACTACTATCCGGATCTGGAGTCACAATTCACGAACATTGTAGAATTTACTACAAGTAATAGTTTGAAGAAATACAACTGTCTGACTGAAAGAAACAATAGATCAGAAAAGATAGACGGGGATTTCAAGGTCTGTGTTAGCCGACAGATCTACCTTGAGTCTCCGGACAACGGACCAATAGCAAAAATCTCGATCAACCCGAGCCGATATCAAAATCTGCACAAAAAGTACAGAGTGCAGTATTAGTACAACCGACCCCATGTACTGGTAAGTGTCAAGCCTAACCTCGATGAAGTAGTGATGAAGCTAAGGCAAGGCACCTACGAATCAACCTGTACAATTTAACATTGTATATACAAATAACAGAAATGAAGAACTAGACAGGAAATGTTGGGAGGGGAACATAATGAGGGGAATACGAGATAAAGAACTACAATAGAATGATAACCGGAGCAGTCAATATACCATGAATACACAGGAATAGTGAAAACAGTAAAGGAGAAATGGCACGACATCACCCTTCGTGCATTAACTCTCATATCATGGAACGACATCACCCTTCGTGCATTAACACTCACAATATGGCACGACATCACCCTCCGTGCATTAACACTCACAATATGGCACGGCATCGCCCTTCGTGCATTAACACTCACAATATGGCGCGACATCACCCTTCGTGCATTAACACTCTCCATTACCATAATGCAATGCACAAATAACAACATGGAGATAAAATAACAAGTACAAACCTTACTTTAACATTTGGTTCCATAACATCAATCTCAACTTTGAAATAAAAACTCAATTATCACTAGAAAATCCGTAAACATGATAACAACGATAAATTGAACAACACTAGTATAACACATAGCAATTAGGCATAGGAATGAGACAATATAAGAAAAACTGAGAAACATGAAAAATAGGTAAATTGGCGGCGCATAAGTACTCGTCACCTCACATATACGCCGCTCAAATGAATTTCACTTAGAGTGTAATCTAAGGTTCCTAATTCCCTCAAGTGAGGGTTAGACACAACACTTACCTCCCTTCGAAGGCCACTTAATTCTCAATCACAACTTTTCCTTTGGAATTCACCTCCAAACCACTCTTATCTATTCAAAAATGACTCAATAATATCAAATATTGCTTAAGAAATCAATTATATTGCATAAATTAAATCCCCCAAATTTTCCTCCAAAAAGTTGAAAAATTGACCCCGGGCCCGCTTGGTCAAAACGCGAGGTTCGGACCAAAATCCTTTTACCCATTCACCCCCGAGCCCGAATATGTAATTAGTTTTGGAATCCGAGCTCAAATTGAGGTCTAGATCCTCAAATTCCCGAAACCCCTAGTTTCTACTCTAACCCCTAATTCTATCGTAAAAACTCTAGATTTTAGGTTGATAATTCATAAAATGTAATGGTAATTAAAAGAAAATAGTTTAAAATCACTTACCTATGATTTGGGGAAGAATTGGTCTTTGGAAAATCACCCCTTGAGGTTTAGGTTTTGAAAATTTGAAGAATGAATGAAAAATCCCGTCTAAGTCCCTTTTACTCAGCTGCAGGTGTCGCAATTGCGACCTGAGCTTCGCAAATGCGAATGAACAATCGCAATTGCGATGCCCTTTACAATCCTGCTACCTTCGCAAATACGAGTAAAGTGTCGCATTTGTGACCACTGAACCTCGCAAATGCGAGTAGATGTTCGCATTTGCGAACCTTCCCTTCCCAGACTCCCTTAGCAATTGCGAAGGTAACCTCGGAAATGCGAGAACTGCTGGCCTAGGCTTCTGATCACAGTTGCGATGAAAGCCTCGCAATTGCGGACCCTGTTATGTTCGCATTTGCGATGCCTGATCTCGCAATTGCGAGATCAGGGGCCTGCAACAGGTTCAGTTATACCAGCAAAACTTTCTAAGTTCAAAACATCCCGTGGCCTATCCGAAACTCACCCGAGCCCTCGGGGCTCCAATCCGAACATGCCCACAAGTCTAAAAATATCATACGGACTTGCTCGTGTGATCAAATTGCCAAAATAACACCCAGAACTACGAATTTAGTACCAAATCAAATGAAATTCTCAAGAACACTTTAAAATACATATCTTCTCAACTGGACGTCCGAATCACGTCAAATCAACTCCGTTTCTCACCAAATTTCACAGACAAGTCTTAAATATCATAATGAACCTGTACCGGGCTCCAGAATCAGTATACAGACCCTACACTAACAATGTCAAACATCAATCAATTCTTGAAAATAATTAATTTTCAGACTTTTAATTTTTATCAAAAATTCATAACTTGAGCTAGGGACCTCTGAATTCGATTCCGGGCATACGCTCAGGTCCCATAATTCGATACAGACCCACCGGGACCATCAAAATATGGATTCAGGCCCGTTTACCAAAAATATTGACCGAAGTCAACTAAAATTAACTTTTAAGGCATAAATTCTTATTTTCATCAATTTTTAACATAAAAGTTTTCCGAAAACCTGCCCGGACTGCGCACGCAAATCGAGAAAGGTAAAAAGGAGATTTTTAAGGCTTAAGAGCGCATATTCGAGTTCTAAAACATAAGATGACCTTTTGGGTCATCACACCAATAAACCTTTTCCTCGCGAATTTGTATCCAAAATCCTCAAATCTAGTCATAAACAATTCAATATACTAAATACAAATTGTAGGAATTAATTTCGTTTGAAATTACAAATTTTTAGGATTAAAATCCGAAATTTATCTCAAAAATTAACAGTAGGACCCACGTCTCGAATCCCGAAAAAACTCACGAAATTCGAACACTCGTTCCGATACGAGTTCAACCATACAAAAATTATCGAATTCCAACATCGGATTGACCTTCAAATTTGAATTTTACATTTTTGGAAGATTTTATAAAAATCTGATTTTTTTCATAAATTCACGGATTTGTGATGCAAATGAGTATGGAATCATAGAATATAATCAATATAGGATATGGAACACTTACCTCAATGAATTGCTTGAAACACCCACAAAATATCATCACAAACCGAGCTCCCAAAGTCCAAAATGTGAAATAATACCCAAACCCTCAGTTAAATAGTACACAATTCTGACCCTTCATTGTGCTGATCACACATATTTTTGTACGGCCGCACATCCCAGGTTCTGCGACCACAGTTGAAATTGTGAGGTCGCACTTCTATGGTGACTGCACTACTAGGCTTTAGTAATTTTACCATACCTTTCTCTACAAATGTCCAAATTATTAGTTTTATACCTTTATGAAAACTAGATTCAAAGGTCTACAACTTTCGTTTTTGAATTATCTCCAAATTTCTTATAGATTAAAAGATATAAGCTTCCGAAATCAGAACATCTAACCTGCAGAACCCCCCTAAAGTGCGGCCGCGAGCAAAATTGTGCGGTCCGCACTTTTGCTATGCGGTTTGCACTTTTTCCCTTGCCTTAGTACTCAAAAATGTGCCCCCGCACTTCCTAAAGTTCCAGAAAAATATTAGAGTGCCGAAATGCCTGTACTCGCTCAAAACGCACCCCGACGGTCATCGAGCCACTCGGGATCCCGTTCAATTATACCAACTAGTCCCGTAACATAATACAGACTTAATCGGGGTCTCAAATCACATCAAATAACATCGAAATTACAATTCACACCTTGATTCGGACTTAAGAGTTTCAAACTTTTCCATTTACAAAATTTGTGCCGAAACATGGTAAATGAATCCAGAATGATTTCAAATTTGGCACACAAGTCATAAATGACATAACAGAGCTATTCCAATTTTCGGAATCAGATTCTGACCCCGATATCAAAAATTCCAATCTATGGCCAACTTTGAAAATCTTTAACCTTTAAATTTCTAGTTTCCGCTAAATGGCCATAACTTGAGCTAGGAACCTCCAAATTAAATTCCAGACATATGCCCAAGTCCCAAATCACGATACAGACCTACTGGAACTGTCAAAATACTGATCCAGGTTCGTTTGCTTAAAATATTGACCAAAGTCATTTCAGTTGAGTTTTAAAGCCCTATTTCACATTTTAATCAATGTTTCATACAAACACTTTCTGGAAAATTATACGGACTGCGCACGACAGATTAAACTGAAACTGACAATTTTATCTATACTCTATACTATATTAAAAGTACGAATCCCCTTAGTGAAATATTGTTCGTCTTTTTACCCTTTAAATTAGTGTTCACACAGGACAAAATAGTAATTTAATTATTTACTTAATATTTAGCACTTTAAAGTCAACTAAAACTTTGCTTATTAAATTTTTTTCTTGTTTGAACTGCTACATAGGAAGTCCTAATATTTAGGACACCAAAAGTAATTAATTTACCTTATGTAAGCCAAACAATTCATTTATAATTTTTTAAAAATTGTACGTGCATATCATAACGTGATAAAACATTTCAAAGTTCCACTCAACACAAACATTTCTCCCGAATTAAATATCTACTTTGTTGTATATGCATCAATTTACATAATTAATTTTGTAAAATACTTATGTTATTAAGGTGTAGTCCATGTTTGACTACCTATAATTTCTAACCCACATGCTGTCACGACCCAATTCCCTTATAGGCCGTGTAACACCCAACGCTGCCGCTAGCCAAGCCAACAGTGAACTAACCACGTAATTTTTTTAAGAAAATAAATTTTTCAAATAATTAAATTTCATTTATTAAGAGATTAAGAAGTAGAAAATTTAAATAAATAAAACGAAAGCAACTGAGTGCAATCATAACCATAGTTATAATACAAAATCACAAAGTCTGCTAGTGTGTGCCATATAATAGACACCTTTATCCCTCCGCCCCGACAATATCAATAGCCACCTTTATCCCTCTGCCTCGATAATATCAATAGCCACCCTTATCCCTCCGCCCTGACACTATCAATAACCACCCTTATCACTCCTATAATACCCTCCCTTATCGCTCCGTTTAATAGCCTCCCTTATCACTCCGCCCAGACAATATCCCAACACACATAACAACAATGAAATGTCACCCTTATACTTGACAATATCCATCATTATCTCTCCTATAGCCACCCGTATCACTCCATATAATAGTCACCCTTATCTCTCCTATAGCCACTCGTATCACTCCATATAATAGCTACCCTTATCCTCCACCCCGACAATATCAATAGCCACCCTTATCCCTCCGCCCTGACACTATCAATAGCTACCCTTATTGCTCATATAGCCACCCTTATCACTCATATAATAGCCTCTCTTATCGCTCTGTTTAATAGCCTCCCTTATCACTCCGCCCAAATAATATCCCAACACACATAACAACAATAAAATGCCACCCTTATACCTGACAATAGTCACCCTTATCTCTCCTATAGCCACCCGTATTACTCCATATAATAGTCACCCTTATCTCTCCTATAGCCACTCGTATCACTCCATATAATAGCTACCCTTATCCTCCACCCCGACAATATCAATAGCCACCCTTATCCTTCCACTCTGACACTATCAATAGCCACCCTTATCACTCATATAGCTACCCTTATCACTCCTATAATACCCTCCCTTATCGCTCCGTTTAATAGCCTCCCTTATCACTCCACCCAGATAATATCCCAACACACATAACAATAATGAAATGCCACCCTTATACCTGACAATATCCATCATTATCTCTCCTATAGCCACCCGTATCACTCCATATAATAGCCACCCTTATCTCTCCTATAGCCACTCGTATCACTCCATATAATAGCTACCCTTATCCTCCGCCCCGACAATATCAATAGCCACCCTTATCCCTCCGCCCTAACACTATCAATAGCCACCCTTATTGCTCATATAGCCACCCTTATCACTCATATAATAGCCTCTCTTATCGCTCTGTTTAATAGCCTCCCTTATCACTCCGCCCAGACAATATCCCAACACACATAACAACAATAAAATACCACCCTTATACCTGACAATAGTCACCCTTATCTCTCCTATAGCCACCTGTATCACTCCATATAATAGCCACCCTTATCCCTGATAATAGCCACCCTTATCTCTCCAATAGCCACCCGTATCACTTAATAGCCACCCTTATCTCTCCAATAGCCACCCGTATCACTTAATAGCCATCCTTATCTCTCCGCCCCGACAATATCAATAGCTACCATTATCCCTCCGCCCTGACACTATCAATAGCCATAATTATCGCTCATATAGCCACCCTTATCACTCCTATAATATACTCCCTTATCGCTCCGTTTAATAGCCTCTCTTATCGCTCCGTTTAATAGTCTTCCTTATCACTCCGCCCATACAATATCCCAACACACATAACAACAATGAAATGCCACCCTTATACCTGCATAATATTAACAATGGAACGCCACTCTTATATGTCGTACAACAGTAACTCAAATCACACAATAATTTACACAGAAGATTATCACAACAACACCACATAATCAACTCGTAATTACAAATTGCCCGTAGGCCACAACCTTTCCAAAAGTATAACAAAATCAATTAATTTCACAGCAAATAGCCCAAGGCTCAACACAACGTATATAAAACCTCAAAAATAATAACAAGGATGGAAAAATAGCCCAGCACAGGACAACGCCTTCTTTAATCCAAATTTCAAATAAATATACAAATGCCTCTTTTTAAACTTATTTAATTAATTATTTTCAGGAAATGTCAACTCAACAAACACACGAGATTTACATAAAAATCAAAGTGGCAATCACACCAAATTATCATATAAAAACAAATTCGACAAACAATGATTTGAGGTATGGCAAATAGAGGATTTAATAAATGCCAATAATTATCCAATTTAATACATAAAAAATACTTAAGACTTTAAACTATTAAAATTTGCACATATAAACCCGAGTACCTACTCGTCACCTCGCATACACGACTTTCAATCACACAATTTCGATATAAGATTCAATGCCTAAGGGGTAATTCCCCCACTCAAAGTTAGGCAATATACTTACCTTTTTGAAGTTAGGCCGATATTTCAAAATAGCCTTCTTGCTTGAATTGACCTCCGGACAGCTCAAATATATCAAAATTAATTATATAACTTCATTAAAATTCATTGAAAATAATTTCGGATAATATAACGTCGACTTAAAATTTCACATTAAAAAGTCAACCGAAAGTCAATGCAGGGCCCGCCTCTCGGAACTCGATAGAATTTTCACGAAATCTGAACACCCATTCCGATATGAGTTCAACCATACCAATTTTATCAAATTCCGATAACAACTCGACCTCCAAATCTTAAATTTTCGTTTTTGAAAAATTCTAATTTCTTCCATTTAAATCCGAATTAAATGATGAATATAACCATGGATTTATGAAATATAATCACTTTCGGATATAGGACATTTACCCAAGTTGAAGTATTGAAGAAATCCTCAAAATCGCCCAAGAACCATGCTCCAAAAATCCAAAACGAAATGAAGGAAATGACTATTTTTGGTTCTTATGTTTCTGCTCAATAAAAACACTAATGTGGTCGCTAAAAGTCCAATACCCGTCGCTAAAGGTGCCAAATCTGGTCGCTAAAGGTGCGCACCAGAACTATTTACACCAGCAATTTATTTTTTTACTAAAAAGGCTCTAACTCCATCATACGAACTCGAAATTCGACGATTCTTATTCCTATGAGTCACAAATAATAATACGAACCTAGTTATTCAATCGAAACTCAATTCAGAGCTCATTTGCTCAATGTGATACCAACTTCGATCGTTAAATAATTAACTCATGTTTCGCGCTAAAAACCCAATCGCAACTTGATAAAATTAGACCAAACATTCCAGATCATTCTTATAATTCATTATCAAATATAGAAGTCTCGAAATCGAATTTCGATCTCTAGAACTAAAAATGGACCTTTGGATCATTACATGCTTGTGCTCAAAACAATGACAAAACACCAAACACGTTAAAAACCCATCCAAAACTCATCTGAACCCCATGGGACCCCAACCAAGTACACTAACAAGTCCCAAAATACAATACGAACTTAGTCGAGGCTTCAAATAATGTCGAAATTACAAATCGTGCCTCGAATCGAATTATGAGTTTTCAAATCTTCCAACTTCTATAATTTGCGCCGAAATGTATCGAATCAATCCGGAATGACTTCAAATTTTGCACACGAGTCATAAATGAAATAATGGACCTGTTTCAATTTTCGGGATTGAATTTTGACCCCGATATCAATAAAGTCAACTCATGGTCATACTTTCTAAAAAATCTTCCATTTTCCAACTTTCGCCAAAATGCGTCGAATTGACCTATGAACTTTTAAATCCAATTCCGGACATACGCCTAAGTCCGAAATTATCATACGAAGCTATTGGAATCATCAAAATTCCATTCCGGAGTCGTTTTCTCAAAAGTTAAAACTCCGGTCAACTCTTTTCATTTAAGCTTCAAAATTAAGAATTGTTCTTTCATTTTAATTTTGAATCTTCCGAAAACCAAACTCGATCGCACATATACATTATAATACATATTACGAAGATACTCGGTACCTTAAACCATTGAACGAGACGCCAATTCACAAAATAACAAGTTAGGTTGTTACATACGATTACTAGGAAGCCTACGTTGGGCTGCTTCTACAGCTATTGGCTCACTTCTGCGAGCTTGCACCTGCGGCTAGCTCTCCGCAGGAGAGATTGCACTAGAAGCTGGGTGCTTCAGCTAACCAACTAAGGCCAAATGACATCCGGGCATCATCCGAATGGCATCCGGGTCTCCCGAGGCCCCGCCCAAACGTACCAACAAGTTTGAAATCATAAAACGGACTCGCTCGCACCCTTGGAACATAGATAACAACATTAAAACTAGGAATCATACGCCAAACCCAATAATATCAACTTATGAACTTCAAGTTTTTCCAACTTACTCCGAACGCGCCAAATCATACTTAAACTACTCGGAATGACTCCAAATTTTGCTTGTAAGTCTTAAATCACCATACAGAACTATTCTCAGGCTCGGAATCCCAATTGGACATCGATAATATCAAATCCTACTTCAAACCAAATTTAAAGGACTTTAAAACCTTTAATGTGCCAACCTCCAATATTAAGCGCCGAAATGCTCCCGGGTCATCCAAAACCCGATCCGAACATACGTCCAAGTCCAAAATTATCATTCAAACCTATTGGAACCGTCAAATCCTGGTTCCGAAGTCGTTTACTCAAAACATTGACTCAAGTCAAATTTAACCCTCTTTAGCCAACCTTAAGAAACCAAGTGTTCCGATTTCAACCCGAACCCTTTTAAATCTCGAATTAACCATCTCTGTAAGTCATAAAACAGTAAAAGCACATACATGGAGTCTTATTTAGGGGAACGGGGATCTTGAAAGCAAAATAACTGGTTGGGTCATTACATTCTCCACCTCTTAAACAAACGTTCGTCCTCGAACGGATCTAGAATCATACCTTGAGTGCTGACTAAGTGTGGATATCGGCTCTGCATGTCCTCCTCAGCCTCCCAAGTCGCCTCCTTGACTGGTTGGCCCCTCCACTGAACTTTTACTGCAGAAATCTTTTTGGACCTCAACTGGCGAATGTGCCTGTCAACAATGGTAATCGGCTCCTCTTCATAACCCAGGCTCTCATCTAACTGAACTGTGCTGAAGTCTAACACATGCGACCTGTCTGCATGATACCTCTGGAGCATAGACACGTGGAAAACCAGATAAACTCCCGATAGACTGGGAGGCAAATCAAGCTCATAAGAAACCTCCCAACTCGTCTCAACACCTCAAATGGGCCTATATACCTTGGGCTTAACTTGCCTTCTTCCCGAACCTCATGATTCTCTTCATCGGAGAGACCTTCAATAGAACCTTCTCGCCCACCATAAATGATAAGTCACCTGCCTTCTGATCTGCGTAACTCTTCTGGCTGGACTGTGCCGTAGGAAGTCGCTCATGAATCAACTTTACCTTTTCCAAGGCATCATTCACTAAATTAGTACCATATAACTAAGCCTCGCCGGGCTCAAACCATCCGATGGATGAACGACATCGCCGACCATATAATGCCTCAAATGGATCCATCTCGATGTTGGACTGATAACTGTTGTTGTAAGCAAACTTGGCCAAAGGCAAGAATCGATCCCACTGCCCTTCGAATTCAATCACGTATGCTCTAATCATGTCCTCTAAGATCTGAACTGTCTGCTCCAACTGCCCATTAGTCTGCGGACGAAAGGTTGTGCTGAGCTCCACCGGGTCCCCAACTCACTTTGTACTGCCCTCTAGAAATGCGAAGTAAACTGAGGGCCTCTATCTGATATGATGGAAATAGACACACCATGCAACTGAACAACCTCCTGAATGTAAATATGAGCCAACCTCACTGAAGAATACGTGGTAACAACCGGAATGAAGTGTACCAACTTGGTCAACCTGTCGACAATGACCCAAACTACATCAAACTTCCGCAAGGTCCGCGACAGCCCAACTACGAAGTCCATAATAATGCGCTCCCATTTCCACTCAGGTATAGTCATCTGCTCGAGTAGGCCACCTGACCTATGATGCTCATACTTAACCTGCTTGCAATTTAGGCACCTCGCTACATACTCAATTATGTCCTTCTTCATCCACCGCCACCAATAATACTGCCTTAGGTCGCGATACATCTTCATAGCACATGGATGAATAAAATACCGAGAAATCTGTGCCTCCTCTAGGATCTTATCCCTCAAGCCATCAACATTTGGAACACATAGGCGACCCTGGAGTCGCAGAACACCGTCCTTACCGATAGTAACCTCCTTAGCACCACCCTGCAATACCTTCTCTTTGAGAACCAACAAGTGCAGATCATCAAACTGACGAGCCTTGATCTGCTTGAATAATGAAGACTGGGCGACAACGCATGCAAGAACTTTGTTGGGCTTTGAAATATCCAACCTCACAAGTTTGTTAGCCAAGGATTGAATGTCCAAAGCTAGTGGCCTCTCCTCCGCTAAAATGAATGCCAAACTATCATACTCTTCGCCTTTCTGCTTAAGGCATCTGTAACTACATTCGCCTTGCCCAGATGATAAAGGATGGTAATATCATAATCCTTTAGTAACTCAAGCCACCTGCGCTGCCTCAAATTGAGATCCCTCTGCTTGAACAGATGCTGCAAGCTGTGATGATCAGTGTAAACCTCATAGGACACCCCATAAAGATAGTGCCTCAAGATCTTAAGAGCATGAACAATCGCGACTAACTCCAAATCGTGTATAGGGTAATTCTTCTCGTGGGGCTTCAGCTGACGTGAAACATATGCAATAACTCGCCCCTCCTGCATCAATACACAACCCAAACCAACGCGTAAAGCGTCGCAGTACACAGTGTACGTCCCTGAACCGGAAGGCAGTACTAACACCGGTGTTGAAGTCAATGCGGTCTTGAGCTTCTGGAAGCTTGTCTCGCAATCGTCGGACCATCAGAACGGAGCACCTTCTGGGTCAATCTAGTCAAGGGTGCCGCAATAGATGAGAAGCCCTTCGCAAACCGACAATAATAACCTGCTAACCCTAGGAAGCTCCTGACCTCAGTCATTGTGGTAGGACGAGGCCAACTCTGAACTGCCTTGATCTTCTTGGGGTCTACCTTAATACCCTCTCCTGATACAACATGCCACAAGAATGCCACAAAATCTAACCAGAACTCACACTTGGAGAACTTAGCATATAGCTTCTGTTCCCGTAAGGTTTGAAGCACCACTATCTTATACTGCTTGTGCTCCTCTATGCTACGTGAGTATATCAAAATGTCATAAACGAAGACAATGAAAAATGAATCAATATATGGCATGAACACCCAGTTCATCAAATCCATAAATGCCACCGGGGCATTAATCAAGCCAAAGGACATCACTAGAAACTCATAATGGCCATATCTAGTCCGGAAAGCCGTCTTCAAAGCATTCGAATCCCGAATCTTCAACTGATGGTACCCCAATCTTAAGTCGATCTTAGAGAACACCCTGCAACTAGTCGAACAAATCATCAATACACGGCAAAAAGTACTTGTTATTGATGGTAACTTTGTTCAACTAGCGGTAATCAATTCACATCCGCATATTCCCATAGTTCTTCTTCACAAATAACACTGGTTCACCCAAAGGCGATACACTCGGTCTGACGAACCCCTTTGCTAGCAACTCCTCAAGTTCTTCCTTCAATTCCTTCAACTCTTTCGGAGCCATGCGGTATGGTGGGATAGAGATAGGCTGGGTACTTGGAGCCAAATTAATACAAAAATAAATATCGCGATCTGGTGGCATGCCTGGGAGATCAGAAGGGAACACATCGGAGAACTCCATGACTACGCGAACTGAATCAATCACCAGAGTCTCTGTAGGTATCTCGAACATAAGCTAGATAAGACAAATAACCCTTCTCGATCATGTGTCGAGACTTCATAAAATAGATAACCCGACTAGATGTACTGACAGACGAACCCTTCCACTCCAATCTAGGCAATTCTGGCATTGCCAAGGTAACGGTCTTGGCATGACAATCAAAGATGGCGTGATATGGAGATAACCAATCCATGCCTAGGATGATCTCAAAGTCGGTCATATCGAGCAACATAAAATCCGCTCTGGTCTCATAACCACAGAATGTAACAATACATGACCGATAGATCTGATCCACAATAACAGAATCGCCCATTGGTGTGGACACATAAACATGAGTACCCAAGGACTCATGAGGAACTCCCATGAAATGAGCAAATAGAGATGACACATATGAATATGTAGACCCTGAGTCAAATAGTATTAAAGCATCCCTACCGCAGACAGAAATATACATGTGGTCACGACATCTGTGGCCACTGCATCTGGTCTGGCCGGAAAAGCATAGAACCTAGCTGGAGCGCCACCTGACTGGCTTCCACCTCTAGGACGACCCCTACTCACCTGCCCTCTGCCTCTGGGTGGTCGGAAGACTGGTGGGACAGGTGGTGCTAGAATCATAGGTTGCTGACCCTGCTGCACTGCCTTGCCCCGAAGTCTGGGGCAGAGCCTCCGCACGTGATTAAGATCCCCGCACTCGAAACAACCTCTCGGTACGGTGGACTGCTAACCTGAAGTCTGACCCTGATGGACTGAATACCCACTGGAGGAACCCTGAACAGCTGGTGGGCGGTAGGAACTCTCTGGCATGGCGCTGAAATAAGGTCGCACCGGAGCACCCCGAGGAGGCGGCGGTGCTGGATTTGTGGGCATGCTAGACTGATCCCTCATAAACTGACCTCTGCCCCCAGCGGGGGCACCTCTGAACTCTCTAGAATACCGAAACCGCTTATCCCTCGTAGCCTGCTCCCGGCTACGCTGGCGTAAACACTCGATCCTCCGAGTTATCTCTCTAAGTTGCTCGTAAGAAGTCCTCATCTCAACCTCTCGAGCCATAGTGGCCTGAATACCAGAGTGCAAACCTGCAAAAAACCTCAGCACTCTCTCTATGTTGGTAGGAAGTATCATAAGTGTATGGCGAGACAACTCAAAAAATTTCGCCTTATAGTCGGTCACTGACATCTGACCCTGCTGGAGCTGCTTGAACTGAAACCGCAACTCTTCCCTCTGAGAGGGCGGAATATACCTATCCAGAAAAATACGGGTGAACCGGTCCCAAGTCATGGGAGGAGAATCTACTGGTCAGCCGAGAAGATATGACTGCCACCACCTACGGGCCCTACCCTCCAACTGGAAAGTAGTAAAATCCGCCCCATGGGACTCCAATATCCTCATTAATTATTTTTATTTCTTTTTGCAACTATTCCAACAAATGACATCTCCTTATATTTTCGTATATTGAGTTATTTGTTGTAAATTATTAGTCATTTTAAAGTTTATAAGCAAAAGATCAATTTTTAATTTGTATTATTTGACAAATCATCGTGATAAAAGTATTTTCTTTATTAATTAGGGAATACAAATAATGACAATGTTCATAAACTATCTATACTATATTAAAAGCACGAAGGCCCTTAACGAAATGTCGTTCGACTTTTTTACCCTTTAAAAACAGATTTTACATTGGACAAAATTGTAATTTAAGTTATTTTCCTAATATTTTGAACTTTAAAATCAACTAAACTTTGAATATTAAATCTTTCCTTGTTTAAAATATTATTATAGATTCTTAATATTTAATACATTAAAATCACTTAAGATTTACCTTTCATAAATTCGTTCCTAATTGAAGTAGGTAACACAAGTATAATTGGTAAAAATTAGAAAGATATTAAGGCTAAACGTTAGCTTACTTGTCAAAAAGACACGTAAAAAAAAAAAAATCTTTGAGCATAAAATTTTTATTGCAAAATAACTATAATTTTTTAACGTTGTTTTTCTTAATATTTACTCCATAATATCTTGAGATTAACTGAAATTTTATTTATTAAATTCTCCGTATTTGAATTAAGTCCTTATATTATTAATTAAAATTTAATTTTCTGTAAATTTTGTTCTTATTTGAATAGTGTATAATAATCATATAAATTCCTTCCAAGCGAACTTTGAACTTTATATATGCACTATAATCCTTTTTGAGTGTTTTTATTTTTATTTTTATTGCACTTTGGTTTTTGTATTTATTTGATATTAGTGATATATTTTAAATACTACCCTTCAGTATTATATAGGTTTTCAAGGGTAATCTATTATTTCTCAAACTGAAAAGGAAGCATAATAACTTGTGAAATTGAAATTATGACATTATAAAGTGGGAACAAATTCTAAATTGAATTATTGTCTAATGATTGAGAATTTTTATGAGACATTTTCTTTCTTGAATGAGTTAGTTATATACTATCAACATTCATGATCATCCTCATAAACTTACACTTTTATTTTATAACTCAAGCATAAATTTTAAATAAATTAATACTCATCGATACGAGGTACACGCGCATCGCGCGTACCTTGAGACTAGTTCTTATAAGACTCTGAGGATTTCCATCCGGCATGATTTTTTAAATTTATTCAGTTAGATAAATATAATCAATATTCATATTTATAGAAAGTTCAGACATTTTATTTTTATTTTATGGCTCAAAGATATTGTTTAAGTACTACATATATAGTTTTTAAAAATTATTTATTCACTAACACGAAAAACACGCGTAAAATGCGTATCCTAAGACTAGCTTTCTAGATATTGGGAAAGAATAAAACTGTAAGGATTATGTTTATATTGATATGACATATAATCTTAGTTAAGAACAAACTTGATTGTTGGTATACTTGATTCAATATGATTGGTCGGGGGTGGTCGAAATGTGTATAAAAACTAAAAAGGATCTTGTTGTTAGTTAACTATGTTCAGAACAAAAAAACAGAAATATGAATTATAAACAGTATGAACAGAATAATCTATCAGAACAGTAGCGCGAAACAAGTTTTTTTTAAATTTTATTTTATGTTCTTAAGGAATATAATCTTCTCACTATTATCCAGTTATTTGTATTAATTACTCACAACATAAAACGAAAAACTGTTCTGTAATAGCGGAAAAATATCACACACTGGATAGTTCTTCGAAAAGAACAAAAAAAAAAATAAGAATAATAAATTTGGTCCAAAAAAAATAATAATCAATCAATCTGATCATTTAACCGAATTCGAAGTCGAACGATGACAACGGCGCGCGGCTTGCTTTCTTTTTAACTCTTTAAAGATAGAAGAAGTGTTTCTATATATAAGCACATCAATCTTCCTCTTCCTTTTTAACGAGAGACAAAGCTCCTTTATAAAAAGAAATCATTTCTTATGTTTTATTTTCCTTCATTAATTTTCTTTCGATTTCTCATTCACCTTTTTAAAAATCCAACACTTGTTTCGCTCAATTAGTTGATTTTTTTCGTTACCCAGACTCATTATTAGTTTTACATAAACCATAATTACATGATGACCACATGAAACTCGAAATATATATTTTAAAAAAAGTTACGTGTTGAAGATTTGATTAATATTGATTATCTCTAATTCTCCAACAATTCAATAAACTATAATACGTGTAAAGTTAGAGTTTCCTCTGTAGGTAGTTCGTGAACTCCTAACACGGCCAGATCAAAGTATACGTTAAAATAACTCCATGCCCCTTAAAGCTCAAACTATTAATATTTCTTTAGATGGTGCACCAAAAGACTAAAATGACAAGTAAATAGGATTATGAATGTGAGGTCTCGTCGTGGCTTCTTATGAGATGGTAAGCATCAAGTATTAGTAACTTTAATTTTAAATTCTTAATCAATATAATATATCTTTGGAAGTAAATGTAGAATAAGTTTTGGAGGTTTGTCACAAGAAAACGTTAAGATGTTATGACATAAATTAATGCCATTAGGAGTAATAAATTGAAGGCTCAACAAATATATTGACATGAGTCATGACTAATAGAAAGATACATACATGGTTATGATTTCACGTGGCCATCTCGCTTATAATCATTAGCGCGCTACTTAACAGTGGTCATATACGTACTTGAGAAAAATGAAATGTTTCTTGTTTTAATGGAGTAGTTTTTAAACTTTGTGAAATTGATTTATTGTCTTAACATTATATCTTGTAATACTACTTTTGTTTGGTGATATACAAGACATCGATAGCTTTCTCCTAAGTGTTGTTTACATCAATGACTGAGGCTGCAACTAGTTAGATGGCGAAGTCAGAATTTAAATGTTACGAGTTTTGAACTTATTCATAATTAAATATTTTCATATATTTAATATATTTTCTAATATAAATACAAAATCTAATCAAGACCTATTAAGTTCATCTAAAACCGTACCTAATACTCTAGCGCCGCTCCTACAGCGCACTACTGGAAAATAGGCCTATCGCAACAGGTCAAAAACCGTTGCAATAGGTAGTCAAACTGTTGGGACAGACATATTGCAACAGTTTTGCATCCGTTCCATTAGGTCGCGTGCTAATAGGTCTATTGCAACGGTTTTGTGCAACGGTTGTAGGACCATTGCAATAGGCCTATCTGTTGCAACGGTTTAGAAAGCGACGCCATTTGCCTATCTTTTGCAACGGTTATCTAGTCAAATGGAACGATTCAAAAACGTTGCAATATCATTTTGTGCCGTGATTGTTGTGGCTATTGCAGCGGTTTTTGAAGCTATGGCAACGGTATTAAGAGCAATTGCAACTGCTATTTGGAGCTATTGCAATGATTATTGGGAGCTATTGCAACGGTTTTGTGATCTATTACTTTAATCATTTACCTATATAATAAAATATAAATTGCAAAAGGAAACTACTCATCAATAAAATCATGATCCAAAATATCGAATTAGTATTATCTATTTATAAAGGCAAATACACAATGTTTTTTGACAATTTAAGAGTTAACATACATAAGTTTGCAAAAGTTCTAAAATAAAAGATCCGTAGAACATCTAAAAGTCTAACAACGATCAACCAATACTCTTAAGTAGATCTTCACTGCTTTCAGTTATCCTTTGTTCATTTGTTTCACCTACAAAACCATCAAAAATAACTTATGTGATTTGGTTACGTGGAATTAATTATAAGCAAAAGACAAGATAAATGAAGCTAATTAAATACTCAACCAAGCAATATTTCTTCTGGGCAGTAAAGGAATTCATTATGCAACTATGCTTAAGGAATTCTTTAACTGTTACTTGGAATGATTGCCAGACAACCAAAGCATAAGTCATTCACTTGTAATAGTTCAAAGGCTTTTTCACCTGACAAAGTAATAACAAGAAGTTTCATTTCTCAATGCAATTTATTGTTCACTCTAAAACTTAATGGTCTAAATGTTGAACTACTAACAATCCAAAACTAAAACTTAGACAGAGTCACAAAGTTGAGTGACTCATCAGAAGGTAGAAAAAGCATAAAACTAGAAACTAGAAACTAAAGTTGTGATATCAAGAAAAAGTGTTCCCTGCAGGAGGAACTACCAAAACTGATAAAGCCCAAAATTTAGAATACCATTTTTACTTGTTGCGAACGACCTGAAAGAGATGCTTGGTGCCACTTACTTAAACTTGTTAATCTAGAATATTGTAATGCATATGCATACAAGAGGTCTAACCAACAAATCACTTTCGCAATTGTAAAAGATAATATGAACAAGTAGATCCCAATTTAAACTACACAAATTAGCCCCCTGCTCATTTTTTCCACAAGTAGCAACATAAAGAATATAACAGCAAGCTAGTTGGGAAACCAGAAACATCCAAGTACCAAGAATTATACTTTCTTGCAGCAAAATGATATTGATTAAAATAATTCCCTCAAAGATATACAAGACTAAATAGAAAGTTACATCTATTCAAACCTACATCTCAAAAAGAAAAGGAAAATACCTTTCACAATCAGAATACAAGTTCTAGTCCAATAAAAAATAGCAAATACTTCTCTACATCCCAATTTTCAACTCCAACTAAACATATTGTAAATAAAATTTGATTGATATATACTAGTTTTTACTTGGCACTCCCACAAAGACAAAATTACTGGAGAAACTTACATCTAACACAAAGTGAATACCTTTCACAACTTTAATACTGTTACACCTCATGTTTTCGTACGTGAAAGTACGCCATAAGTAAATTGATGCAAACTCGGGAATGAGATTATTTTGAAGTTACAAGTCTTATACTATTTCAAACAAGTGATAAGTAAATTCGTGAAGGTGAAAGGGTAAGCGAATCGAAGAAAACGAGTTTCGTCAAAGTTTGACATGCTGGGATAAAATATGATCCGAGCTAAAAAATCCGGTATTTATGGACTAGTGTCATACAAGTTACCACATGACCATGATAGTAGGATGTACAAGGTATGTGAGAAGTGAGTAGTATTTTAAGTAAGTAGAAATAATTTTTAATTATGTGGGTAATTGGTTAATTATTGAATAATGAGAAATTACCTAGTTAATTAATAATTAGTGGTTGATTAATTAAAGTTTGTGGATAAAGATTGGACACAAAACGTGGCAGCCACATAAAACTACATTAAGTGACTCTTAAATTATTTTTGTAAGGTGACAACATTTAAAGATGCCTTTATCTCATTTGATTAAGAATATAATCATAAAGGACAAAAGATGGTACAACCCTTTAGATTACTTTCTTGCATGTAGTCGATGGCCTTCCATCTTCTTTTCAGACAGTTTGTTTCTTTTCTAGCTATGTATCTGTTTAGTAAAAGAAATTCTTATTGTTAGTTAACTATTCAATGAGAAATCTGTTTCTTATGAAGAATTTAAACAAAAGACGTGCTCCATCCTTGTTGATGAAGAAGTCTTTCTCATGAGATGTAGTTTTCTAGTGAAAGGTGTAGTCTGCTCATTCTACTCTGAGTTTTCATCCCTCAGTCCATATGTCCTTCCTTAGTACCTCAGATTTTTAGGATCTAAGACGTTTTCAAAGCTCCTAGCAGGTTTTTTTTGAAGGTTACACTTATAACTCCAGCACTATTACTGGGTCTCTGATGTTAGATAGCTGCAGTTACATTTAATTGAAAAGATTCGTGACTTTTCAAAAAGAATATATTCTTTATTTTTGAGTTTGAGGATACAAAGGCATGTTAATTGAGTTAACCCATGGTTTTAAAGATATGCAATCTTTTTCAAGAATATCATACGGATTTTCTCCTCCTATTTTGCTCCGTCATTACGTGTTGTCGCAATTGACATGTGTTAGAGGGATTGTCAAGAGAATCGGCTCAGGCATGTTAAGGCTATCTCTTCTCTCTTTTTGGCATGATCTATACGACACGAACGAAACGAGCAAATGCATAATTTTCATAAATGACTCTATTCATAAAAATATTAGGGGTGTCTATATACTTGATTTTCCCATGTGAATTATTATATATCTTCTGTTCATGGGTCTCAGAAAAATACGTATTTGATAAAATTTATCCGACAAACATATTATTTTTGTGACATTCTGAGAAAATCTTATTAACGTATTTCTTATGCATTTCATTCATTTATACATGTACATTGACTCATGACCAGATGGCATTATATACGTGTATATATATGTATGTATATGTATATGGGATATGGGAAAAGGTTACGGCGTTATATACGCACCACCACCTGATCAGCTGGTATACATTGATGATTTGCCCACAGTGGCCGAAATGATATGATGGGATGCCCTCAGATGCTTGATGATGTTATGAATACATATACCTATACATGGTATGACATTTATACGCATATGCATGATGTTATAAAAATGAAATGATTAACAGAGTTATGCAGACGTACATGTCGAGTCTTTTACTCTATGTTTCTCTCATGTCTATTATTTACTGATTTTCATTCCTTACATACTCGGTACATTATTTGTACTGATGTCCCTTTTTGCCCGGGAACGCTGTGTTTCATGCCCGCAGGTCTCAATAGATAGGTCGAGAGTCCTCCAAGTAGGCGATCAGCTCAGCGGAAGATGTTGGTACACTCCATTTGCTTCGGAGTTACTTGTTTGGTCAGTATAATTTATATGTGTATTATTTGGTATGGTGGGGCTCTGTCCCGACCTTAATGACAATTATGTATTCGTAGAGGCTTGTAGACAGATGTCATGTACGGATACTTCTATGGCCTTGTCGGCCTATGTTTTGAGTTTGTAAATGATCATGTTGGCCTTATAGGCCCGTATGTCACGTATGTAAGTTTCTATATCAGATTGGGTCGTTCTATGTTTATTCTAGTTAGCCCATGATGGCCTGTTTGGCCCATTTGCCAATGATAGTACGATATGAAAGATACGGTACGTTGGTACTCTGTTGAGTAAGGCACCGGGTGCCCGTCGCGGCCCATTGATTTGGGTCGTGACAAAAGTGGTATCAGAGCAGTACTGTCCTAGGGAGTCTACAAGCCGTGTCTAGTAGATTCTTATTTATGGGTGTGTCGTGCACCATACTTATAAGCAGGAGGCTACAGGGCATTTGGGACTGTCACTCTTTCTTCTTACTGTAGATCGTGTGGTAGAGCTCAGTTGTAAGAACTCAATTTCCTAAACTTTATCTTATTCGTAATACAACGATGCCTACATCCAGAAAGACGGTTGGTAAGAGATATAGCTGTGGAAGAGTTGAGTCAGAGGAACTCAATTTTTGCATCATGCTTATGATGGATAAATATGAGGTATTCAGCAGATCATGTGTATAATAAGACGTGTAAGCCTCTTGATAAAGAACCTTAAGGCAAGAATATTTATCCACCTTTATGGTGAAAGACAATGAGAGATTCAGAAGATAAATACAAGTTTCAAGAAGTAAAAGAAGCAAGATGAAGAATGGTACGAAGTACCCAGTTAATAACAATTATCATTATTTACCATTCAGAGAGGGAGATATAAGTATTTTGAGTTACCTTCAACAGTGACAGATGTATGTACAATCGGCCACACCGATCTCAGTTATGCCCTATGGGAGGTAACAAACATAGTTTAAGAGAAGGACGAGTTATCAGGATCCGGCTGCGGATAGAGTAACCCAAAATAGTGGATGGATTGGTAGAGTTAGTTGACATTTCCGAAGGATAGTGCAAATATGGTAATGGATCTCCTGGTGAGACACCTCGATGGTGCACCCTAAAATAGTACAACTAGATATGAGTACTACAAAGATAAGCACTAGAAGCCTGGAAAGGAAAAATATTATCTTAGTATGGCTCCCGTCCCTAGTAGAGAGAGAATGTTAGGCAACCCGAAGAGCCAGTAGATGGAGCAAGGGAAGCTAAAAGCAAGAGAATATCTTGTTGAAGTTTTCAGAATAAGGTGATAGACAGAGATGATAGCAGGGAAATAAGAAGAGAGTTAATAAAGCATTATGAGTAAGATGTCAATATGGATGACAACGGTGGATCAAAAAGATGACAGTATTACAGAGTCTATAGTCAATTGAAGAAAAAGACGAGAGGTAACAGGCCTTGAAACAACAAAAGAGTATAGGCCATAAAGTCATATCCTTATTTCAAGAAATAAGTTCGTAACTCCAACACGACTACCAGAAGGAAAAGTTAGACTCCAGAACAATAGAAATCAGTATGGGTTGGTGAACAAGATAAACTAAGCATGAATTAGGGACTGAGTTATTGGATAATAGTCAGCATCATGAGAATTTCAAATTTCGTTCCGGCGATAATAGAGTGGACAATAGAAGAAGATTTATGAGAAATTCATAGAATGGTCATTGAGGAAGACACTTCCCTAAAGCAGGCAAGGTGAGTAAAGTTAAGTTTAAGGGACTGTATGTGCCAGTTACACTAAGTGTCACCCTCGCGAGTGAGGAATTTCATTATCCTTGGTACTGAAGGATTACCGCGAGGCAAGTAAGGATCATCGATAATGTGAAAAGATGCCAAAGATGAGAGGATAAAACATCTATATATAGATCATTGTATCACTAAATCTTAGTGCTCCCCTAAAAATGGGAATATGGTGTGATATGACATTAGTTCAGAATTAAGTGGTTCTAGTAACTATGAAAATGGTAAAGAAAGAATGTGATAAGAATGAGAAAGGGATAAGATTTTACTTATTCAAGTCCTGTAGATACGCTACGATTCCAGAATATTATGCAAACACGACATCAGGGAGAGGAGGTAAGGGTTCCTGCCTGAGATGTTATTGATAGATAAGGAGCAAGTGCGAGATGTAAGTTAAGATAAAGGAAATGACGCATGAAAAATTATGCAGAATATTGATATGAGAATGAGCCAATGAGTAGTTAGTAGTTGATTCAGGAAGAGCCTAGTTGTGTCTAGACAAGAGGATATAGACAAATCAATAGATCGTGCAAGATAAACAGAGTGAACCCCAACATGGGGAATTCAGTCGCGCAGATATGACATCGTGACCTTGAGAAATATTCGGATAGGAGTTGGGGTAGTTAAAGATACCGTATGAGTGTTAAGGGAAGACAGTCAAAACTTCAGTTCGGGAGCAACCGTACAAGCATATAAGTATGGAGGTAAGTAACTAAGGAATTTTATATGTGATTATGAACATCAAATATTCCGTTGAGTATACGATGTAATAAGCTCGCAGCCTTGCAAGAATCAGAGGGTCCTCCCTAGGTACTACAATAAAAGACTAGCAGAGGAAATAAGGAAGAAGGTTTTAACCAAGCACAGTCACCTAAAGAGGAAATGGTCATGTACAAACAGTCTCACAACAACATTGTATGCACTCCATCAGCGTGGGCACTAAAATAAGCTAAGTATGCACGCAACAAGGAGGCAGAACGACTAGGAAAAGCAATTGCTTGCATTTAAAGAAAGTTGAGAAGGAATGAAAGGAATTATTCGACCAATGATCCAGAGATAATTACATAATGAATGTACCTAAGATTTCGGAGTATTATCCATGCGGCATATATGTTGACAATCATACAAGCTGTAGAAGACTCCGGTATAAGTTAAAAGAAAGAATTAAGCCCAGAAAATAAACAAAGGATTAAATGGCTAGAAGATTGCATCATGGATATTCTATAGCACCCATGGAAGGCTAAAGTAATAACTAATACCAGGAGCCACAGATCGGAAGATAGCTTAAGCCTACATAAAAGTTGATCAGAAGGAAGAGAAAACTAAAGAGTTACAACAACGAAGTAAATCAAGAGTCTGATTATTGTACCTAGAAAATTATAGAAATTGCGCTTGAGAACATGGTAGAATCACTCTTAATATCAGAGGTGCAAGAGAGATAATGCAACAACCATATTCTATAATAGCTCTATAAGGAAGCTGGCTAGAAGAAGTACCAACCTTATAAGAAGTCGGTATGAATCTCTCACCGGATTATGTATGCACCAAAGGTGCAAGTATTATAATAGAGCTTCAAGTTGTGGATGTGAATCATACCTATATGGAAGGGAGGTCATGAAAGAAATAGAAAATGTAATGCGAGATTTTAAGGTAAGGTAAAGGTGAAAAACGTACGAGATACTCAAATGCAGAAGGTTGTGAGTAGTCCATAATGCGGATAAAAGGCTAGAAGCGTGGGGATTCAGTATCCAGGAATGATAGCAGCGTCGTCAGTAGCATACCTTCCAGCCTATGGTTTCTAAGTACCGAAATTTTTAATTAAGAGAGTAAAGAAGAGTTAGAGACGATGTAATGTCTCACTTGATGTTCCAGAAAAGCATAAGGAAATTGATCGCAAGCTAAGTATGGTAGAGCGACAAAGGTTTACAAGACATGAGCAAGTATAAAGAAAGGCGAGTAAGAAGGTAACGAAAATGGATAAGTCCTCAGGATTAAGCCCATGAAAACAAGAAGAGCTGATGGTTTCTCTAAGTATAAAAAGCTCAGTATAGCCTGAATGAAATCAAAGGAGTCTAAGACTAGTAGCATTTAGAAGAGATGGAATGTTGCCTTGGTAGCAGAATAAGGGTGTGATTGTGATAAATAAATGATGATGTTTGGGCCTTCGCTTGAGAAAGGATTTGAAGAACAAAAATAAAGGAAGGGGATCTCGTGAATTGTATAGGATTAAAATACCCACGTAAGATGAATCACATTGGGATGCTATGAAATACGGTTATGAAAGCTTGGTATTGCCCCAGATGGACCAGTCTAATCATTTCAGATATTCCTCGATGCAACGTAAGCCCTAGTGGCAAGGTATGACGTAAAAAGTTTCAAGTTATCAGTGGTATATTGTAGATTAACATTGAGGTGAATCAACAATCGATGGATAAAAGTACAAAGTATGAGATGAGATTAGGCAATCATTCTTAAGATGAACGGTAAGGAAGAAACATTAAAGGACTTGAATTTATTCACAGAACAATTGCCAAGATGGTAAGAAGACTACTAAAGTATTCGGAAGGTATAGGTTACAAAAATGATAAGTGCATCAGTCAACATTCGAGGATGAATGTTCCAAAGGGGAAATAATGTTACATCCCATATTTTCGTACGTGAAAGTACGCCATAAGTAAATTGATGCAAGCTCGGGAATGAGATTATTTTGAGGTTACAAGTATTATGCTATTTCAAACAAGTGATAAGTAAATTCGTGAAGGTGAAAGGATAAGCGAATCGAAGAAAGCGAGTTTCGTCAAAGTTTGACATGTTGGGATAAAATATGGCCCGAGCTAAAATACCGGTATTTATGGACTAGTGTCATACAAGGTACTACATGACCATGATAGTAGGATGTATAAGATATGTGAGAAGTGAGTAGTATTTTAAGTAAGTGAAAATAATTCTTAATTATATGGGTAATTAGTTAATTATTGGGTAATGGGACATTACCTAGTTAATTAATAATTAGTGGTTAATTAATTGAAGTCTTTGGATAAAGATTGGACACAAAACGTGGCAGCCACATAAAACATAAAACTGCATTAAGTGACTCTTAAATTATTTTTGCAAGGTGGCAACATTTAAAGATGCCTTTATCTCATTTGGTTAAGAATATAATCATAAAGGGCCAAAGATGGTGCAGCCCTTTAGATTCCTTTCTTGCATGTAGTCGATGGCCTTTCATCTTCTTTTCAGACAGTTTGTTTCTTTTCTAGCTATGTATCTGTTTAGTAAAAGAAATTCTTATTGTTAGTTAACTATTCAATGAGAAATCTGTTTCTTATGAAGAATTTAAACAAAAGACGTGTTCCATCCTTGTTGATGAAGAAGTCTTTCTCATGAGATGTAGTTTTCTAGTGAAAGGTGTAGTCTGTTCATTCTACTTTGAGTTTTCATCCCTCAGCCCACATGTCCTTCCTTAGTACCTCAGATTTTTAGGATCTAAGACGTTTTCAAAGCTCCTAGCAGGTTTTTGTTTTGAAGGTTACACTTATAACTCTAACACTAATACTGGGTCTCTGATGTTAGATAGCTGCAGTTACATTTAATTGAAAAGATTCGTGACTTTTCAAAAAGAATATATTCTTTATTTTTGAGTTTGAGGATACAAAGGCATGTTAATTGAGTTAACCCATGGTTTTAAAAATATGCAATCTTTTTCAAGAATATTATACGGATTTTTTTTTCCTATTTCGCTCCGTCGTTACGTGTTGTCGCAATTGACGTGTGTTAGAGGGATTGTCAAGAGAATCGCCTCAGGTATGTTAAGGCTATTCATTCTCTCTTTTTGGCATGATCTATACGACACGAACGAAACGAGCAAATGCACAATTTCCATAAATGACTCTATTCATAGAAATATTATGGGTGTCTATATTCTTGATTTCCCCATGTGAATTATTATATATCTTCTATTCATGGGTCTCAGAAAAATACGTATTTGATAAAATTTATCCGACAAGCATATTATTTTTATAACAATCTGAGAAAATCTTATTAACGTATTTCTTATGCATTTCATGCATTTATACATGTACATCAACCCATGACCAGATGACGTTATATACGCGCGTATATGTATATATATGTATATGGGATATGGGAAAATGTTACAGCGTTATATACGCACCACCACCTGATTAGCTGGTATACATTGATGATTTGCCCACAATGGCCGAAATGATATGATGGGATGCCCTCAGAGGCTTGATGATGTTATGAACACATATACCTATGCATGGTATGACATTTATACGCATATGCATGACATTATAAAAATGAAATGATTCACAGAGCTATGCAGACGTACATGTCGAGTCGTTTACTCCATGTTTCTCTCATGTCTATTATTTACTGATTTTCATTCCTTACATACTCGGTACATTATTTGTACTGACGTCCCTTTTGTCCGGGGACACTGCGTTTCATGCCCGCAGGTCTAAATAGACAGGTCGAGAGTCCTCCAAGTAGGCGACCAGCTCAAGGGAAGATGTTGGTGTACTCCATTTGCTTCAGAGTTGCTTGGTTGGTCAGTATAATTTAGATGTGTATTGTTTGGTATGACGGGGCTCTTTCCCGACCTTTATGACAATTATGTATTCTTAAAGGCTTGTAGACAGATGTCATGTACGGATACTCGTATGGCCTTGTCAGCCTATGTTTTGAGTTTACAAATGATCATGTTGGCCTTATAGGCCCGTATGTCACGTATGGTTTCAATATCAGGCTGGGTCGTTCTATGTTTATTCTAGTTATCCCACGATGGCCCGTTTGGCCCATTTGCCAATGATAGTACGATATGAAAGATACGGTACATTGGTACTCGGTTGAGTAAGGCATCGGGTGCCCGTCGCGGCCCATCGGTTTGGATCGTGACAAATACAAGTTCTAGTCCAATAAAACTAAAGCAGATACTCAATAACTCATACAACCCAACTTAAGCTCACACAACATGAGATTAAACATCAATTTCTAAAGCAACTTATTTCAGGGAAAATAATGTTTCCATAGATACCAAAAAAGCAAGTTTAGACCCACACTACCCAACTTAATAGTACATGCAACAGGAAATCTAATATCAATTTATAGAGAAATTTTATCTAGATTAAACAATTTCACCATAAATACCAAAAGAAATAAATTTAGACCCGCACTAACAATACCGTAATGAAAAAATCTAACAATTTAGGTTTGAATCATCAATAGAAAGCAAGATATACCCTACCCACACCCAAAAGAATAAAGAAAAAAGAATTGATTAAATAAGGAATGGAAACCCCCAAAATATCCAAATTAGAAAAGTAAAGCATACAGCTTGTTTTTAAAGCGACTTTCCACAAAGTGCCTTTTGGGACAACAATTTCTACTGTTGAAGTCGCCAGGAGACAGCAATTTAGCGTATTAGGGTTATGGACAAGTGAGGAAATGGTGTAGGTTTGATAGTGAAATGGGATTATTAGCTCGTTTGATAAGGTGGGTTATGGAAATGGGTTTAGGTTGGACGTGGGGAAAAGGTTTGGTCATGTGATGGTGTTTCTAAGAAAAAAAGTAAAATGAATATTAAATTTTTTTGGTGGGTTTAGCAAAATAAAGGGAGGAAATAATAACCGTTCCAATTGATATATTTTTACAAATACCGTGCCAATAGGTAACAATGTTGCAACAGTTACGAAAACTGTTGCTATAGGAACTTCTAAGGCAACGGTTACAGTACAATGGTAACGGTTTTATTACAACAGAGTATCGCCTCAAAACTCTTTGGCAACGGTTGAAAGCGTTGCTGTACATCATTTATGGCAACGGTTGTATAACCGTTGCATAAAGAATCGTTGCCATTGGTCCAATTTCCAGTAGTCTAGTTGGATTGAATCTATTCGCTAAGTTTCACATCTTATTTTTGCGCTCATATAACAAGATTTATAGTTGATGTCTACAAGTACTGAATTCATCTCAATTTGCAGCATTGGATAATTTCTTTCAAAGGAGTGATAATATAAATTAAGAACAAAATAAAACAAGTAAATTGAGACAAAAACACTATTGTGATTACATCAAATATAGCATGTGATAAAACAAGACTATTCGCATATGGCTGCTTTCTTACCTCTTTGTTGGCCAATGTACAGAGAATAGATAGGCTAATATATAGAAAAAAGTGTGAGCAGCATGGACATTTGCAATCATGTGTTCAATCATTTTGTTTAAAAATTTTGACCTATCATATTTAAAAATAAAAGGGGTCCTTTTGTTGCAGGTACAATTTACTACAAGATCTACATAAAATCTAGCATTAGCAATACAATATTTGTCAGCATTTTGGTTACTTGCATAAACTCCAGCGTTCGTAATGTATTTGCTCTTGATTTTTGTTGTCCGCATATATAATACAAGTTATGTAGTAGAATTTACGTAGTATTTTATGAGAGATAAAAAGTGGAGTTAGAATAGCTAAAATGGCCAAAAATAACCATCATGCATTGAACAACTTCTTCTAAAAGAAAAAAAAGTTAAATAAATTACATAATAATCTTGGCATCACAAATTTACATGCATTACTAAACCCTGCATTACCAATATTCCAATTACGATCCCTACATTACTAATCTCTATATTATAATCTTAGTATTATTGTCCTTGTAACTTGTTCATGAACTAAACCACCCCTATAGAGGTTGGAGTAGTAATTCCCTATAAATAGATTTCATGACATTATACACTAACAGAGCAAACTGGCTTGATAAAAAAGCTTGACTTAGATATTATTCATTCTTTTTCTTTCTTCCTTTCTCCTTCCCTTTTAGAGGAAATGTATGATTATTTTCCCTTATTTGATCTACAAATAGTTGCACCTCTTCTAGTTTTTACTGTATCAATAATTCTATGGACAAGAAATTGGAGAAGTCCAAAGCTACCTCCAGAAATCCCAGGATCATGGCCAATTATAGGCCATCTCCGTGGTTTTGGCGATGGCGAAAACGTCCCTCTTGCTCGTACTTTTGGAGCATTGTGTGATCAATATGGTCCAATTTTAACTATTAAACTCGGGATGTTTCGTTATTGTGTGGTGAATAATTGGGAAGCAGCTAAAGAATGCTTCAAAATTCATGATAAAGAACTTGCTGCTAGACCAATTAGTTTAGCAGCTGAACATTATGGTTATAATTATGCAAGATTTTCTTTTGCTATAATTATGGTCCGTATTATATTTAAATGCAAAAACTTGTATTACGACAAGTTCTTTCTAGTGCTAGACTTGAGAAAGTAAAACATGTCCGAATTTCCGAGGAGGAAACTATCATCAAAGACTTATATAAAATTGGTCACGCTTCTTCAAATGTGATTAATATTAGTAAATGGTTTGAAAACTTAACTTTGAATATAATTGTGAAGATGATTTCTGGAAAAAGATATGGATCTTTAGAGAAAGATAAAGAAGTACAATGTTTTAGAAGGGCTTTTGCTAAGATAATGTATCTTGCGGGGCAATTTATTATATATGATGCAATTCCGTTCCGAATTTTCAAATATGTGGATTTTCAAGGGCATATTAAGACTATGAAGCAAATTTACAAGAACTTGAATGATAATCTTCAAAGTTGGCTAAGTGAGCATATGGAGAAATGTTGAAGGTAAATAATGTTTTCATTCATGCTTTCAGCGACAGTCTGATGAATTTAAAGCCTACAGTTATACACGGGATACAGTTATTAAAGCGACAGTATTGGTATGTCTTTCAGTACACTCATAGTGTAAAATTCATTTGCATTATTTGTGTAGTTTTAACTTGTTAGCATGTTACCCTATTCGTCTCATTTTATGTGACAATGTATAACTTTAACGGAGTTTAAGGAGTTTTTTTAAAAAAAAAGACGTAGGAGTAGTTTAAAACAAGTCTCAAACTTTATTTGGATATAACTTATAATATTAAGAGTAAAATAATTATGAAGTTTAAAATTGAAATTGTTTCTAATATAGAAATGTGTCATTATTGATGGAACGGGCTAAAAAGAAAAGTTTGCCACATAAAATGAGACGCGGGAGTACTTACTGTATCTTTTATCTAGAGCTATACTTCTATACACCGATCATGTAAATATAATTTTATATTATTAGGCCACTTAAACAATAACTTCATATAACTAGCTATAATAAGTGGGATTAATAATCTTAAAAAAGGTAACTTGCTAAAATATATTAAAATACACAGACAATGTAAATATTTTTGCATTGTTAGTATATATAAGTCAACTCCTATATCTTAAGTTAGCAAAAGGTTAGAATATATTAATAATTAAAGAAAGGGTTGTTTAAACTTTTATACGAGACGGTTCACATATTTCAAACTATACTACCACAAATCTTGTAGAGTATGATGTTGGATGGTTCGGACACAACCGCTGTTCACCTAATATGGCTCATGTCCTTACTCTTGAACAATCCTCACGTCATGAAACATGCCCAAGAAGAGATAGACAACAAAGTTGGTAATTGGAGAGATGGGTAGACGAATCCGATATCAAAGAACTTGTTTATCTCCAAGCTATCTATTATTATAGAAGCGTTGCGTTTATATCTACCATCACCTTTGTTAGTCCCACATGAAGCTGTGGAAGATTGTACATCGCGATTCTAAAATTTGGTCAGAGCCCGAAAAATTCATGCCAGAGAGATTCTTGAATGAACATTCAAATGTGGATGCTCGTGGTCAGCATTTTGAGTTCATTCCGTTTGGTTATGAAAGACGATCTTTTCCTGGAATTAGTTTTGCGATGCAAGTGGCTCATCTCATAGTTGGAGTTGCTCGTTTAATTCAAGGGTTTGACTTCGGAACACCATCAAATTTGCCAGTGGATATGACTGAAGGTCAAGTTATTACCATGCCTAAGGCAAAACCTGTGGAAGTTGTAATCACCCTACGTTTGGCTTCTGTGTTTTATGAGTAATGTCATGGGCTGCTTTCCATCATCGACCCATGACCCCTTGGACGCGCCCCGTGGCGTCCCGGCAAGCCTCCCAACGCCTAGCGCCACGGTCGGCCCCGTGATCTCGGCAGCGCCAAGTGACAAGCGAGCATGCGCCTCTGTCGCCCTACCGATAATCAATGCCAGCGCCCAGCGGCTGGCCAATGCCATCAGCGCCGCGCGCACCGACAATGCCGCGCGCCCAAATTATCATGTTGCCATCAGCGCCGCACTCCCAGACAGTGCCCGCGCGCAGACCCAATGCCAAGCGCCAGCGCCCCGCCGCTGGCAGATCCAAATAGTGCCGCGCATGCCCACAGCAATGCGCGCGCAGACCCTGCTGCTCAAGACAAAGTTACTGCCATCGGACTTGCTTCCATAGAAGACTAAGTCCTTTTCATTGTAATTATAGAGTAGTTTTACTTTATTTATTTTTAGTGTGCTTCTACAGCTTTCTTAGGTCAACTCATGTAACTTTGGTTTATTTTTTTTAAGCATTATTAAGGGGGACCAAAGCATTCAAACATTCAAGCATTCAAACAATTCTCTGTACTGGTGTCTCTCCCCCCTGACACCGCATTGCATCTTGTAATAGCTTTCATCATCATCATCAATACAATCATCAGCTTTCATCATCAGTTGCTCATTTTCCGCTGCTCAATTGCTTACGACATTTGATTTTTCCATACGGCACTGACAATCTAGTCTAGCGTACGGCGAGGACCTCAGTTGGCGCATAGCAACCGCACTGACATCGGTTGCTTAGCCTTACGTCGCCCTTCCAAGGAACATCAGGAAGGCGCCGCGTAACAGTTGGTATCAGAGCCTAGGCTCGACATCGGACGAGGGAACTCATTGGCATCATCATCACCATTTCTGACCATGGTGAATCACGGGGATCGCATCACGACCCTAGAAGAGACGGTTGACGCATTACGGCCCATCGTGGATACGTTGCCTGATCTAAAAACCAGCCTAGTGCAAAGATTGGACGACCTTGACCGCAGAATGCGGCAGGCCGAAAATAACATAGCAAACATCAGTCAAGACTCTGAGGAAGACCGGCAAACGGCTGCCGTCGATGCAACCAAAATTCATGGCCAATTCGAGGACCTCCAATAGGAGCGTGCCGAGGATTTAGCCCATCGGGAACTAGAGGCAGACAGACTGACAGTCATGCAGCAAACCATAGACAACTTGACAGGCCAGCTCAATGTTGTCAATGCTGCCCTTCAAAGCCTGCTCAAAGGAGGCGAAAACCACATCAGGGGTGCCATGAACATTGGCCCCATTCCACAAAAGCTGAAAATTCCGGAGCCCAAGCCATACAACGGAGCCCGGGATGCTAAAGAAGTGGAAAACTTCATCTTCGACATCGAACAATACTTTGATGCCGTTGGACATTTGGAAGAATCCAAAAACGTAGCAACTGCTGCCATGTATCTTCAAGGCGATGCAAAACTCTGGTGGCGAGTCAAATACGAAGCCATCAGGGCCGGTGAAGATACTCTCCAGACATGGGCAGAACTGAAGGCCGCCATACGCCTGCAGTTCTTCCCCGAAAATGTGGAATACAATGCACGAAGAAAGTTGCGTGAACTCCGCCACACCAGGTCGGTGTGGGACTACGTGCGTGAATTTTCCGCACTCATGCTAAACATACGGGATATGGGTGACAAAGACAAACTGTTCGCATTCATAGAAGGTTTGAAACCTCATGCTCGTATGGAACTGCAAAGACAACGGGTAGATACCCTACCCAAGGCCATTCAAGCTGCTGAGTGCCTTGGGGATTATCAGTTGGAAACTCAGAAGGATAGGCCCCAGCCGCCTGTCCGAGGGGGATACAACGGGAGCCAACCTAGCAACGGTGGCCCCAACAGAAACGGAGGAGATCGAGGTGCATCCAAATCCAAGACTCCTTCCTCAAGCAGTAACACTACTGCATCAGTCAACAACAATCAGGGGAGAAAGCCCCCATCAGAATGCCGTCATTGCGGCGAGGAACATTGGAACAATCAATGCCCCAATACACAAGTCAATGCTCAACAAACTGTTGACGATGACGAGACAGATACCGACGACTCAGACGGCGCCGATCAAGTAGGTGCCTTCAACGCATTTGTCGGCTCCATTCATGATACCTTGGCGGGAACTAGTACTGGCAACCCCAAGAAGAAGGCATTCCCAATCGACAAGAAAGGGAAAGGAAAGGCGGACGAGAGGCCTCCCCCATCACAAAAGAGGACCCTAATGTTCGTTGACATGAAAGTAAACGGCAGACCTATTCGGGCATTGATAGACACGGGTGCTAGCCACAACTACCTGGCCTCAACTCAGATGCAACGCCTCGGTCTAGCAGTGCAAAAATGCAAGGGTCGTGTCAAGGCTATCAACTCTCCATCTCAGAAAGTGAGTGGAATAGCCAAAGAAGCGCCAATCCAACTTGGCCCATACAAGGGAATATTCGACCTACGCATAGCTATCATCGATGACTTCGAACTGATAGTGGGATTGGAATTCCTCAGGCAGACCAACACCATCCCGGTACCATACACTAACATGCTCCTAATGATGGGAGACAACGGGGCCAAACCCCACACCATACCGTGCATATCCAGGAAGATGGCCGCTGGAAACATCACGGCCATGCAGTTTAAGGAGGGAACCAACAGACCTAAACCCACGGTTCCGGTTGCCCTCAACATCATCAAACAGGCATCACATCATCGGGGTCCAACAGCTCATGGCGCCCCTCATTGTGTGAAGACTTTTCAAGCATTCCAAAAGGACAAGTCAGATCACTCAGCACAAGCGGGACTCTTTGAGCCACTACCTGTCCCACAGAGACCTTGGGAAAGCATTTCCCTGAATTTCATCACAGGATTGCCCAAGGTCGGAAATCATGCAACCATCATGGTGGTAGTAGACCTGTTTTCCAAGTATGCTACCTTCATTGCAGCCCCACAGAACATGTCGGCAGAAGAAACAGCTCGACTCTTCTTCTCCCATGTTGTCAAACATTGGGGTATGCCCAGCAACATCATCAGTGACTGCGACCCTCGCTTCACTAGCAAGTTTTAGACCCAACTCTTCAGTTGCCTCGGATCCAAACTGAGTTACAACTCAAGCCATCATCATCAGCAAACACATGATCAAACAGACCGGTTCAATGACATGCTGGAGGAATATTTCCTCCAATTTGCTACCGGGTCACAAACACATTGGGTGAAGCATCTGGATGCTGCTCAGCTGTGTTTCAATTCACAAAGGTGCGCCCATACAAACAAAAGCGCTTTTGAAATTGTTACCGGACAGCAACCGCTACTCCCACATAATGTGAATGCACCTAACATACCATCATCTCATCGAGCTGCCAGTTTCTCTACAGAATGGGAACAAACTTTGAGGATAGTGCGGAGCTATCTTGTCAGGGCCCAAGACAGGGCAACGAGGCATGCCAAACAAAACCGTCATTTTGCCCAACATCAAGCAGGGGACAAAGTGATGGTAAGAACCCCGAGACGGAACTTGTTTGCAAAGAGGACCCAAGATCCTCGCCTATTGCAAAACTACATCGGGCCTTTTTCCATTGAAAGGCACATCGGGAAATCCACATACAAGCTGAACACACCAGCCTGGTGGAAAATTCATCCAGTCTTCCATGTCAGCCGCCTCAGGCCATTTCAGAAATGCATGGAAGATCATTCAGAAAGACATCTCACAACACCGAGGGGAACAGACCTCCCAGCCATCAAGAGCCTGACCAATCATCATCATCCTGCAGGTAAGGCTCCGAGGACGTCGCCAACTCAGGTGGGGGAGAATGTCATGGGCTGCTTTCCATCATCGACCCATGACCCCTTGGACGCGCCCCGTGGCATTCCGGCAAGCCTCCCAACGCCTAGCGCCACGGTCGGCCCCGTGGTCTTGGCAGCGCCAAGTGACAAGCGAGCATGCGCCTCTGTCGCCCCACCGATAATCAATGCCAGCGCCCAGCGGCTGGCCAATGCCATCAGCGCCGCGCGCACCGACAATGCCGCGCGCCCAAATCATCATGTTGCCATCAGCGCCGCACTCCCAAATAGTGCCCCGCGCGCAGACCCAATGCCAAGCGCCAGCACCCCGCCGCTGGCAGATCCAAATAGTGCCGCGCGTGCCCACAGCAATGCGCGCGCAGACCCTGCTGCTCAAGACAAAGTTGCTGCCATCGGACTTGCTTCCATAGAAGACTAAGTCCTTTTCATTGTAATTATAGAGTAGTTTTACTTCATTTATTTTCAGTGTGCTTCTACAGCTTTCTTAGGTCAACTCATGTAACTTTGGTTTATTTTTTTAAGCATTATTAAGGGGGACCAAAGCATTCAAACATTCAAGCATTCAAACAATTCTCTGTACTGGTGTCTCTCCCCCCGACACCGCATTGCATCTTGTAATAGCTTTCATCATCATCAATACAATCATCAGCTTTCATCATCAATTGCTCATTTTTCGCTGCTCAATTGCTTACGACATTTGGTTTTCCCGTACGGCATTGACAATCTAGTCTAGCGTACGGCGAGGACCCCAGTTGGCGCATAGCAACCACACTGACATCGGTTGCTTAGCCTTACGTCGCCCTTCCAAGGAACATCAGGAAGGCGCCGCGTAACAGTAATAATATTTTGGTAGTTGTAATAAGAAAATATAAGAAGCACATTTTTCAAGCTTTTGTAATGTTTAAAAATAACTACGTATGTGATTTATCTCTTATCGTTTCCTTTTCGGAAGACAAAGCTAAATTTCTCTTTGTTCCATAAAAATTTATGTCATAATTATGAAATACTTATTAATTAATAATCAGTTGCAATATTTGATCTTTTTTTCCCCCTCAAGAAATGGGGACAATATATTCCTCAAACTTTATTGTATAATTTATGGGTTGGTGAAGATAATATAAAACATCACCTCTTCCCAATCAAACGCAAGGTTTCAATAAAAATTCTGTGTTAATTAGTTTTATTGAATATAATGACAAGAATGTGAAGGAAAATAATTAGTCTAGTAGCTCAGCTCATAGGTTCAAAAAGTTAGTTACAGTTGGTTAAAAGTTAGTTAAGTTAGTTACGAGTCAGTTATATGGTTATGACTTGTAGAGATTTTATTCTTAGAGAAACAGGGGATGATCTGCTTCTATATAAATGTGTAGATGTATACAGAAATCAATCAATGAAGAAAATTCTTCTCTTAGTTCATTCTCTTCTCTGTTCTTCATACTCTCTCTTCTCCTTCTCTTCGTCTCCTCAAACTAATGAATTTTTCTATCTGTGATCTTCATCTCTTCTTGTTAATTGCTTCTAATCATATTGTTCTTATGATGTACATTTAAATTTCTACATGGTATCAGAGCAGTAGAATCCAATCACTTCCGCAAATTAAAAGTTCTTGTTCTTGTCAATTTAAATCTGTCAAAAATCTTTCTTCAAATCTTGAAGAAGTCTGAGAATCTGTATTCTGGCAATTTGAATTGAAACAAGCTTTGATGGTTAATTGCAATTGTCTGAAGATATGACAATCAATAATTCTGAGAATCTGAGAACCACGATTGGTACTTCACCATCTATTGTTCAAGTTGATGTAAATGGAACTCAATCTGCACCTGTCACGGATTATAATCATCCTCTATATCTACACTCGACTAATGTAAGTGGCATTTCTCTCATCTCCTTACAATTAACTGGTTTAGAGAATTATTCTTTATGGAGTAAATATATGAGAATAGCCCTGCTAGAAAGAAACAAGTTGGGATTTGTTGATGGCTCTTGGAAGTAAGAAAATTTTAGAGAAGAATTTTGGTACAAGTGGGAGAGGTGTAATGCTATAGTCCAATCTTAGATAATGAACATTGTGTCTAGTAATTTGTTACGGGGAATGGTTATGCAGATAGTGTTCAAGATGTTTGGGAAGATATGAAAGAAAGATTCAATAAGGTGGATGGATCAAGATCATTTAGCCTACATCAAGAAATTGTAAGACTAACTCAAGGAACAACGTCTGTGGCAACTTACTTCACAAAGCTGAAAGAGCTTTGGGTTGAATTAGAGGCACTAGTGCCATTACCGGGCTACAAATATGATAAGTTAAGGGAGTTTGTAGCTTATCTTCAAAGACATAAATTATATCAGTTTCTAATGGGGTTGAATGATCACTATCTACAAGCTAGGAGTCAGATATTTCTGAATAAACCAAGCATATGCTTAATAATCAGTGATGAGTCACAAAAGACTTTGGGAACAGTCTCCAGCTCAGTTGGTCTATTAGGTACTATGCCTACTCTTGATTCTACTGCAATGTACTCTAAGACAGTATATCAAGGTCAGAAGTTAAGAAAAACCAATAACTTGTATTGTGATTACTGCAAGATAAGATTTCACACCAGAGAAAATTGTTATAAGCTGAAAAGATATCCTCAAGAATCAAATTTTAAAAGAAAAGGAGGACCAGGTGGTTCATCTGCTGCTTACAATGTGTTCTCAGAAGAAGCCAGTGATCAGCTGACACAACTTGATAATCAAGGGAACAATAAAGCCAACAGAGTACACTATACAGAGACACCTGCACAAATGGCTCAAATGAATCAGCTCCCAGAACAGATAACCCAGACTGGAGCATGTGCTTTCACTCAGTCTCAATATGAACAAATTGTGCAACTACTTAATCAAAGTCAGCTGCAAAGTGCAAATTCTCATACTGCTTCCTAAGCCAATGTACCAGGTAAGAAGCAGGTATTAGCAGCAGTAAGGCAATGCCAGTGTCAAAAATCCTTAGAGATTAGCTTATTGACACTGGTGCCACAAACCATATGGTATCTGATATAAGCATGCTAAACAAAGCATCTCTATTAAAAAGTACAAATTCAAAAAATGTGCAATTACCAAATGGTGATGTATCACAAGTAACACACATTGGCTCTAGCACAATTTCTGATAACAGTACTCTAATTAATGTATTTCTACTGCCTCAGTTCAAGTATAAACTTATGTCAGTCTCACAGGTAACAAAATAATTAAACTGTGTAACTGCCTTTTATCCTAACTTTTATGGGTTTCAGGATCTTTGCAGCGGCAAGGTGAAGGAGATTGGTAAGGAGAGTGAAGGCTTATACCTGCTATTAAACAAGTCTACATAAAAACTTGGAGAAACCATTCTAAAAGTGCATCAAGTTACTACTGTTAGTGAAGATGAAATAAAAATGTGGCATATGAGATTTGGCCATGTATCTAGTACTACCTTAAATAAAATACTACCTGCTAATAATCAGGTTATAGCAGAAACTATTAAAAAGTGTAGTATATGTCCATGTGCTAAACAATGTAGACCACCTTTCCCTACCGACTCAAGTAAAAGTTCTGCTAAATTTAATCTTATTCATATGGATGTATGGGGACCTTACAAAGTTCAAACTTTTGATGAAAACAAATATTTTCTAACCATAGTAGATAATTTCACTAGAATGACATAGGTTTATTTGTTAAAACTAAAATCAGATGCCAGTACTGTTATTCCATTCTTCCTAAAAATATGTTCAAACTCAGTTTAATGTCATAGTTAAAGTTGTTAGATCTGACAATGGTACTGAGTTCCTAAATGATGTATGTAACAATATATTCAAACAATTAGGTATAATACATCAAAGGTTATGTGCCTATACACCTCATACAAAATGTTATAGCAAAAAGAAAACATAGACACATTCTAGAAATAACAAGAGCAGTCAGGTTTAAGGCAAATATTCCTCTAAAATTTTGGGGACATTGTGTTTAAACTGCTATGTATTTGATTAATAGGTTGCCTTCATCTGTGATTAAATTATCTCCATATGAAAAGATGTATAACAGAAAACCTTTACTCAATTACCTAAGAGTAATAGGATGCCTATGCTATGCCAAGAACTTTACTGAAACTGATAAACTACAACCAAGGACAATGACTGATGTACTGATGGGATATTCAAAGGTACAAAAAGGTTATACTTTATATGATCTCAATAACAAATATTTTTTTGTCAATAGGGATGTTAGTTTCAGGGAAGATGATTTTTCATTCAAATAGAGTACTACTGATATTCCAATTTTCACCAACACTATGGCTGAGATGGCTTCAGCAGATGAGCACAACCTACCAAATCTGGGACTATAAGAGTCTTCTGACAGGAGAGTGAATGAAAACAATGAGATAGCACAACTACCATCAGCTATCAGTCTATCATTGCCTCCGGCTCAAACCAATCCAGAAAAATAATCCATTATACAACCTCAGATCAATATAAATACACAACCTCTGATATAGCCACTATAGCACTAACAACTCAACCATTGCTCACTCAGCCTATGTCAAGATCAAAACCAAGAGTTGAACTCACTAGAAAGTCAATAAGAACTTCAAAGCCACCTATATGGAGAAAAGACTTCATATCTCTTAGTCTACATAACAATACCACTTATCCAATCTCAGACTCCATCTCATATGACAAAATCTTACCAAAATACAATGCTTTTCTATCAGCCTTCTCATCTGTTACAGAACCTTAGTCTTATGCTGAAGCAGCTCAAGATCCAGATTGGATTGAAGCAATGCAGTAAGAGATCAATGCACTACAAGAGAATAACACATGGGAGATTGTAAGCTTGCCAAAAGGGAAGAAACCAATTGGTTGCAAATGAATATACAAGATTAAGTATAAATCAACAGGTGAAGTAGAAAGGCTTAAGGCAAGACTTGTAGCAAAAAGTTACAGTCAACAAGAAGGCATAAACTACCAGGAGGTATTTTCTCATGTAGTCAAGATGGTGTCAGTGAGATCAATCCTATCTATAGCAGCTTCAAGAGGTTGGCATATACACCAAATGGATGTGTATAATTCCTTCCTACAAGGAGATCTCACTGATGAAATATACATGGAATTATCATAGGGATTTCAGAGTCAGGGGGAGATTAGAGTGTGTAGACTCATAAAATTCCTCTATGGATTAAAACAGGCACTAAGGCAGTGGAATGCAAAATTGACATAAGCTTTGTTGAGTTTCCAGTTTACTCAGAGTTAATTTGATCATTCTTTATTCATCAAGAGGACAGACAAAGGCAGTACAATGGTTCTTATCTATATTGATGACATGTCGATAACAGGTGATAGGTTGGATCTTATAAAGGACACCAAGAGTGCACTACAGAAAGCATTTAAGATGAAGGACTTGGGAGAATTAAAATACTTTTTAGGAATTGAATTTGCAAGATCAGATAAAGGAATCCTAATGCATCAAAGAAAATATGCATTAGAATTAGTGTCTAAACTTGGACTCTCAACTGCAAAACTAACAGGTACATCTATGGACAACAATCTGAAACTTACAACTAGGGAATATGATGAACACTTCTCAACTGCTTCACTCATAGAAGATGAAGTCCTAACTGATCGAGGACCATACCAAAAGCTTATTGGAAAGTAACCATATCTCACAGTCACAAGGTCTGACATAGCCTTCAGTGTACAGAACTTAAGCTAATTTTTGTAACAACCAAAAAGGTCGCACATGGAAGCAGCTCAAAGAATAGTTAAATATATCAAAAATGAGCCTGACCTAGGTGTGCTTCTATCAAATAAACCTCAGGATAAAATTACAGCATTTTGTGATGCTGATTGGGCAGCATGCTCTCAAACAAGGAAGTCTATCACAAGTTTTCTAGTGAAGATTAGAGATTCAATAGTGTCGTGGAAATCAAAGAAACAGACTACAATCTCAAGAAGCTCTTCTGAATTATTGTATAGAAGCATGGCTTCAGCAGTAGTAGAATTGACATGGCTATTAGGAATGCTCAAAGAAATTAGTCTCAAGTTTGAACTCCCAATAACTACTTATAGTGACAGCAAAGCTGCAATTCAAATTCCAACTAATCCAGTTTTTCACAAAAGAACAAAACATATTGAGATAGATAATTATTTCATAAGAGAGAAGATACAATAAATACTTGTGAGGACTGAATACATTAATACCAACTAACAGCCAGTTGACATTCTTACAAAGGGGCTAAACAAAGTTCAACACCTACACTTAAGGTCCAAGCTAGGATTACTTAATATCTTTACTCCACCTAGCTTGAGGGGAGTATTGAATATAATGACAAGAACGTGAAGGAAACAATTAGTCTAGTAGCTCAGCTCATAGGTTCAAGAAGTTAGTTACACTTGGTTAAAAGTTAGTCAAGTTAGTTACGAGTCAGTTATATGGTTACGACTTATGGAGATTTTATTCTTAGAGAAGCAGGAGATGATCTGCTTCTATATAAAGGTGTAGATGTATACAGAAATCAATCAATGAAGAAAATTCTTTCATTAGTTCATTCTCTTCTCTGTTCTTCATACTCTATCTTCTTCTCTTCGTCTCCTCAAACTAATGAATTCTTCTATCTGTGATCTTCATCTCTTCTTGTTAATTGCTTCTAATCGTACTATTCTTATGATGTAAACTTGAATTTCTACAAGTTTAATTTTGAAAGAGAAAACATTAAAATTTTTAGATGATTTATTTGTCTATGTTAAACGATATTCCTTCTATCCAATTTCTTAAATACAATTTCAGAGATCCCGCTGTAGATTTGTTTTATAACGCTTATTTTCCTTATGGTTTGAAATATTACACATACCTCCTTTTCTTCTATTTCAAGCCACTCGACTGAATTCCTAGCGGAATACTTGACCAGGATTTAGAAAATACAATGACCACTAGCGCGCTTTGGCGTTCGACCCAACCTGAGCAATGAGAATTCGCCTTGTTAAGACTTTCGGCTTGAGCTCTTGGAGTTGTTTATGTTATAATTATGTATTGCTGTAATAAATAATTAAACTTTCTAGAAAAACAAAACAGAAAGTTAGTAATACTTGTTTAACGAAATAGATTCTGAAAAAAAAATAGTATATGAATAAATCGAGCCATGGCTGTTGGAACAGGGTTGTTTGAAACATTGAGGGAAAATATATTTAAAATAATCCGGAAAAGAAAACGGGCCTGACTGAACCGGATCGCGGGTCATGGGTTATTCCGGATTGAATTTTTCGTTAATTATTTAATTAATTAATTAAATAATTGAAAGGAATTTTATCCAAAAAGATTAATCAATCAATCGATCTTTGACCAAATCCAAATCCAAATCCAAATCCAAATTCGAATCCGAATCCGAAGCCGAAGCCGAAGCCGAAGCTGAGCCGAGCGAGCGACGACGACGACGGCACGAGGCTTGCCTTCTTCTTAACTCTCTAAGAGCTAGAAGAAGAGCAATTATATATATACCCATCAAAAGCCTTTTCTTCCTCCGATATGGGACAATGTCCCTTTGCCAAGGGAAACTCAAATATTTTGTTTTCTCTCCATTTCTCATTCACCCTCTTTAAGCTACACAAGCTTAAAATCCCAATAATCCCCCACATGAATGGGGAATGGCTATAAAATAAAGGAATGCATGGACGCATGTGTGTTTTACATGCAAGAATTAATTGCATCTGGATAAGTAGGTTTTCCTTTGAACTTTCCGTAGTGAACTTATATCAGATATACTCGGTCAATCGGTAGATTTGATATCTTTGAACCGTCGAGATTTGTTGTATACCTAGACAACATAAGTCACACAATCAATCCTTAACCATCTATGGTTCTCACGGTTGTGTTCGTTTCAGCCATGAACACCGCCTGGTTTCATGAGTGCTTAGAGAATGGGCCTTTACTTTCATTCCCCTTGAAGCGGCTTACACTTCACACTCACATAGGTGATTTCTAAACGTGTAATCCTATAGACATACTATCTGGTCATATCCTGCCAGACTTAGCAAATCATTAAAAACCTTTAAGCTTTGTTGACTCATCAAAAAGCCTTAATGCTTTACCTCAATTTCTGAACATTGTCTTCATCACGAGAATGGGTTGAGTTATTTGACAATGTTGAACCGTCATTCATAACTTTGTTTTATCTCTTTGAACCTAGATTGTGGGATCTCCAGTCTGCTAGGTAGAGTTACCGTCATGATAACTTGTCCTAGACCTTAACCCCATTCCCTTTGATGATCTTTCAACTGCCTCTCTAAATAAGCCTTTTGTAAGTGGATCCGACACGTTATCTCTTGACTTTATGTAGTCAATTGTGATAACACCACTAGAGAGTAGTTGTCTAACGGTATTGTGTCTCCGTCGTATATGACGAGATTTTCCGTTATACATAATGCTCCCTACCCTTCCTATTGCCGCTTGACTATCACAATGTATAAAAATAGGTGCCAAAGGTTTGGGCCAAAATGGAATATCTTCCAAGAAATTCCGGAGCCATTCAGCTTCTTCACCGGCCTTATCTAAATCTATGAATTCAGATTTCATTGTAGAATGGGCGATGCACGTTTGTTTGGATGATTTCCAAGACACTGCTTCACCCCCAATTGTGAAAACATATCCCCTCGTGGATTTAACTTCAGATGATCCAGTGATCCAATTTACATCACTATATCCCTCGATCACGAAGGGATATTTGTTATAATGCAAAGCGTAATTTTGGGTATGTTTGAGATACCCCAAAACTCGTTTCATTGCCATCCAATGTATGTGATTGGGATTACTTGTAAACCGACTCAGTTTACTAATAGCACATGCTATATCTGGTCGTGTACAATTCATGATATACATCAAACTTCCCAATACTCTTGCATAATCCAATTGTGAGTCACTTTCACCTTCATTCTTTTGAAGTGCATAACTCACGTCAATTGGAGTCTTGGCAATTTTGAAATCCAAATACTTGAACTTGTCAAGTACCTTTTCAATGTAGTGAGACTGTGATAATGCTAGACCTTGTGGAGTCTTGTGAATTCTGATTCCTAAGATCACATTAGCAACTCCTAAGTCTTTCATATCGAATTTGCGAGCCAACATGCGCTTAGTAGCATTTATATCTGCCATGTTTTTGCTCATTATCAATATGTCATCAACATATAAACAAACAATGACTTCATGACCTGGGGTGTTTTTAATGTAAACACATTTGTCGCACTCGTTGATTTTAAACCCACTTGCCAACATTGTTTGGTCAAATTTGGCATGCCATTGTTTGGGTGCTTGTTTAAGTCCATAAAGCGACTTAACAAGTTTGCACACTTTCTTTTCTTTACCAGTTACCACAAAACCCTCAGGTTGTTTCATGTAAATTTCTTTCTCTAATTCTCCATTTAAGAAAGCTGTTTTAACATCCATTTGATGGATTTCAAGACCATACACGGCCGCTAGTGCCACTAACACCCTAATAGATGTTATCCTCGTTACTGGTGAGTAAGTGTCAAAATAATCAAGGCCTTCCTTTTGTCTATAACCTTTGACAACAAGTCTTGCCTTATATTTGTCAATAGTGCCATCAGCTTTCACTTTCCGTTTAAAGATCCATTTCGAACCTAAAGGCTTATTTCCCGGAGGAAGATCTACCAATTCCCATGTATGGTTATCCAAAATTGATTGAATCTCACTATTAACTACCTCTTTCCAAAATGCTGAATCAGAAGATGACATAGCTGCTTTAAAAGTTTGAGGCTCATTTTCAAGCAAGAATGTCACAAAATCTGGTCCAAAGGAAGTAGATGTTCTTTGACGTTTGCTACGCCTTGGATCTTTTATACTTGGAGTATTTTCCTTTGGTTCTTCCCTAGGTCGTTTAGGTCTTTCACTTAACGACTCACATTCAGTTTTATACGGATAGATGTTTTCAAAGAATTCAGCATTATCTGATTCCATTACCGTATTAACATGAATTTTGGGATTATCGGATTTATGAACCAAAAACCGACATGCTTTACTGTTTGTAGCATATCCAATGAAAACGCAATCAACAGTTTTTGGTCCAATTTTAACCCTTTTAGGTAAAGGAACTTGTACATTTGCTAGACACCCCCACATTTTGAAATATTTCAAGTTGGGTTTTCTTCCTTTCCATTTTTCATATGGAATAGATTGCGTTTTGCTGTGGGGTACTCTGTTGAGTATTCGGTTAGCTTTAAGGATAGCTTCGCCCCACAAACTCTGCGGTAATCCAGAACTTATTAATAAAGAATTCATCATTTCCTTTAATGTCCGATTTTTCCTTTCCGCAATTCCATTGGATTGAGGTGTGTAAGGTGCAGTAGTTTGATGGATAATTCCATATTCCGAACATATTTCTGCAAATGGAAATTCATATTCTCCACCCCTATCACTTCTAATCATTTTGATCTTTTTATTCAATTGATTCTCCACTTCATTCTTGTATTGCTTAAATGCTTCAATTGCTTCATCCTTACTATTAAGCAAATAAGCATAACAATATCGAGTGCAGTCATCAATAAAAGTAATAAAATACTTTTTCCCACCTCGAGATGGTGTCGACTTCATATCACAAATGTCAGTATGAATTAAGTCTAAAGGATTTGAATTCCTTTCAATAGACTTATAAGGATGTTTTACAAACTTAGACTCAACACATATTTGATATTTTGATTTATTACACTCGAATTTAGGCAACACTTCTAAATTAATTAACTTCTGCAAGGTTTTGTAATTGACATGTCCTAAACAAATATGCCATAAATCATTTGACTCCAATAAATAAGAAGAAGCTGCAATTTTATTCATACTGTCAACAACCATTACATTTAGTTTGAAGAGGCCCTCTGTGAGGTAGCCCTTTCCAACATACATTTCATTCTTGCTTACAATAACTTTATCAGAAACAAATACACATTTGAATCCATTCTTAACAAGCAAAGAAGTACAAACTAAATTCTTCATAATAGTAGGAACATAAAGAACGTTGTTGAGCATTAACACCTTGCCGGAAGTCATCTTCAGGAATATCTTCCCATAACCTTCATTCTTGGCTGTTGCAGTATTTCCCATGGAAAGCTCTTCTTCGGGACCAGCAGTAGAGTAAGTCGCAAATGCTTCCTTGATAGCACAAACATGTCGAGTGGCTCCAGAGTCAATCCACCACTCCTTCGGATTTCCAACTAGGTTGCATTCCGAAAGCATTGCACACAGATCATCAATATCATCATTCTTCTCCACTATGTTGTCCTGTCCCTTCTTCTTATACTTTTTCGGGAGACGACAATCAGGGGCTTTGTGACCGGTTTTTCCATAATTGTGGCAGCTACCCTTGAATTTCTTTTTGTTCTGCTCCTTAGTCTGTCCAGAAGACCTCTTTCTCTTCTTCCTTTTTGGAGTAGTCTCCTCAACGATATTAGCTCCCATGATCGTTGAATTTCCACGAGACTTCTTCTTGGCTGTTTTGTTGTCTTCCTCAATCTTGAGATGAATCACAAGATCTTCCAACTTCATTTCTTTGTGCTTGTGCTTAAAGATAGTTCTTGAAATTTCTCCACGAAGGAGGCAATTTTTCAATCATTGCAGCCACTTGAAATGCTTCATTCACGACTATACCTTCAGCAATAAGGTCATGAAAAATAAGTTGAAGCTCCTGAACTTGGGTTCCAACAGTTTTACTGTCTATCATTTTATAGTCTAGAAACTTGGCAACCACGAACTTCTTCAAGCATGCATCTTCAGTCTTGTACTTCTTCTCAAGTGCGTTCCATAATTCTTTCGAAGTATTCATCACACTGTACATATTGTACAAGTCATCCTCTAAAGCGCTTAAGATATAGCCTTTGCAAAGAAAATCTGCCTGCTTCCACGCCTCAACAATCATGAATTTCTCGTTGTCCGGCATGTCAGCAACAGGCACTGGAGGTTGTTCACTAGTGAATTTCTGCATACCAAGTGTGGTAAGCCAGAAGAACACCCTTTGCTGCCATCCTTTGAAGTTGGCTCCGAAAAATTTCCCTGGTTTCTCTGCCGGTGGAACAACAGTTCGGCTTGACGAGGCTGTCGTCGTTGTCGCACTAGTCGCAGAAGAGTTTCCGTTATCAATTGCCATTTCTCACTGTAAACAACAGAAAAGTTCAATTAATAGCAAAATTAGAACAGTAAGCAATATTGTTATTAACAAAAACAGTATGTATAATAAATAAAATCGAAGTTTTAATATACTGTTTCACAGAAAAACGATGAAGTTTTTATGTTCTTCAAATCGTTTTATGAATTTCAATACTCTGATGAAGTTTTTTATATCTTCAAATCAGAATAGTAAAATTCAGAAGGAGTAGAAAACCACACAGGTTTTAATCTCCACAAACAAAATACAGAATATAATAAAGTAATTTCCTTAAGAATGTTATAATTCTGTATTGCTGTAATAAACAATTAAACTTTCTGAAAAAACAAAATAGAAAGTTAGTAATACTTGTTTAACGAAATAGATTCTGAAAAAAAAATAGTATAGGAATAAATCGAGCCCACTGAATACACAGTGTGTCCTTAAGGAAATTATTCCCCTCAAGTACCCGAGGTGCTGGAATATATTCTCCCAGGATAGAACGATTTAACTCACCGGAGTGTTGGTACCAAAATGCCGGTGAACATCGAGCCACTCAAAGGCTGTAAAACATACTGGAATTTATTGTGCAGAAGAAGAAGAAGAAGAAGAAGCTCAGAAAATTTATAAGGAAAGATTCTGGGATTCAAACTCTATTTATAGAGTTGCTGGCATTGTTTCTGAAAAGGTTTGCAACCTTTTAGAAACAACCATGACTATTGGAACAGGGTTGTTTGAAATATTTGCGGGAAAATGTATTTAAAATAATTCGGGAAAGAAAACGGGCCTAACCGAACCGCGAACCGGGTCGCGGGTCATAGGTTATTCCGGATTGAATTTTTCGTTAATTATTTATTTAATTAATTAAAAGGAATTTTGTCCAAAAAGATTAATCAATCAATCGATCTTTGACCAAATCCAAATCCGAATCCGAATCCGAAGCCGAAGCCGAGCGACGACGACGACGACGGCGCGAGGCTTGCCTTCTTCTTAACTCTTTAAGAGCTAGAAGAAGAGAAATTATATATATACCCATCAAAAGCCTTTTCTTCCTCCGATATGGGACAATGTCCCTTTGCCAAGGAAAACTCAAATATTTCATTTTTCCTCCATTTCTCATTCACCCTCTTTAAGCTACACAAGCTTAAAATCCCAACAATTTATTTGCTTGTTGGAAAGAGTAAAATAATAAAAAGCAAACAAGAAATCATAACTTTTGAGTGTGCGCGAATTTTGTTTAAGCACAATTTTACGTAGAATGAAGCATTTAAATTTGTTTGTATTTAATGAAGTCTCAAGTTTTTATCAATAATGTTACAGTGGGAGACCTTGAAAGAATATATCCCTAAAGATTTGTTTACCCGAAAAACGGATAGAGTTGAATTTATACGTAGTTCTAAGGATACGTGATATAAATTAATACAAATTGGGAAAGATATGTAAATGAACATCGAAATTAGTTATAAAAGAAATGAATGCAAACCGAATGAACTAGTTAGCCTAAGCCTTTAAGTTTTATCACCTTCAAATTGAGTGAAGAATGATTGGTAGAAGAAATAATATGACTAAATATCAAAAGCCAAAAAGGATAGTATTTGCTCTCTTTTCTATATATCTCAAAATGAATATGTCCCTTCCACAAATGATAACAACTCTTAATATAGTAGGGGAATTCCATTTTGGATATAATTAAAAATACATAGTGGGGATCTCATGATAGATTAATTAATTAGTTTTTCCTTGATTCAAGCCATGATTTCTGCCGAGATTCTCCCCCTAATTGCGGCTATAACGGCTTTTTTGTTTCTTGGCTCGATCTTGATCTTTGCCAATCTCGATCTAGATTGGTTTCTGGGGCTCGAGCTCGACAACCAAACTCTGCATCATGGCTCGATATTATAATGATGAACCTTGGTCCATTATGTTCCAATCTCGAAGGGCAAACCCGGCTTTGACCGTATATAGATAGTCCCCTCATTTCTCGGAAAGAAGATAGCGAGAAACGATATAAATTTTCAAAACTCCAACTAGATGGAAAATGACATCAGCAACGAACCCAATTATGACGCATGCGATAAACGTCTCGTCAGTCCAGTTACCAAGGTATTAAATGTGCATCAGTCGATGATCGGCCACTACCAATTTTGAACCGTCGTTGTGAAACCAATAAATAGCCCCCTTCTTCATAATTTCAAACTTTTACTTTCAAATTTTTTCATTCCAATCTTCATAGTTCTTTGCCTTCTCCAAAGCTCCCTATTTCCAGGTTTTCAAATTTCTTTGCTTGTTCTTCCTAAAACACCAAATACTTCAATCTTCATTCTTCTTTGTTCACAAAAACTAAATGGACAAAACATCTAAAATCGTTCTGCAGAAAGAGGTTGCTTTCTCATCTCGGCCGGCCGGTGAGAAACCAGTGGTGGAGCCACACCTTGAAGAACTTATTCCCGGGGGGTATGTTATTGATTCCGACTTTAAGGTTGAGAAACCCTTATCGGTTGCTGGTCGATGTGATCTGGTATCGAGATATATATGCTCGATATCCCAAAGCCTTCTTGATCTGGTGAAAAAAGATTGCAATTGGGAGAACAAAGAGGTTGTGATACCGGCACAGGAAGAAGCGATCACTACCTACATGGAAAGATACCTGACTGTTTACATTTATTCTTTCACGCTGGGTTCCCTCGATCCGGTCATCGTCGATTTCTGCAAGAAATACCAGGTGACCCTTGGCCAAATTCACCCTTCTTTCTGGAGGATCGTGATACTGCTCCGTTTCTTCGTGAGTAAAATCGACGGGCTTCCCTTCACCCTTGACCACCTTGTAAGATTATATAGCCCTCGACTCTCCCGAGGTGGGCTGATAAAGCTTCAACGCCGGGCCACCAAGGCGTTCACCTCGAGTATAGATTAAGACAAAGATCGGGGCTGGATGGGCCGGTTTATTCAGATGAAGACCACATACCTAATCCCGACTGTGAGCATGCCATTTTCTGAGAAATGGAATATGAAACGTAAGTATGATCCCATCTTTAATTTCTGTTTGTTGTTTTTACTTCTTCATCCTTTCTTATCAGTGTTTTTCTCAATGCAGCCGTTGCTTGGATGTCGGGTGCAGTTCCCCACCTCGATAACTAGGTTAGGAGCCTAGTTTCGACCTCAACATATGCCGAGCGTGCGTGGCGCGATTTGTCAAAGGGCTGGTGGGAGGCTCGTACTCATGATAAGCTTTATTCTTGGCTTACCGATTTGCCTATAGTTCAAGCATTTTTTCAAGCATGAGTTTACTTACTTTCTCCTTTTGTAAGTCTCGGAAAAGATGCGGCTATGAGACCCCCGTTTGGTGATGAAGAAGCTTTACCGCCTATCTCAAAATCGGCAAAGGTGATTACGAGAAAAAGGCCCTCGAACTCCGAGGGTCAAAAACCCAAGAAGAGAGCGGCCCGTAAACCCAAGGGGAACACAATCCCACTGACTATGGAGTCAGTCCAAAGACTAAGGGAAGAAGAAGAAGAAGAAGAAGAAGAAGAAGAAGAAGAAGAAGAAGAAGAAGAAGAAGGTGATTCTGGACTGGTGGCCCGTGCACGAGCTAGCACCGATATTCAGAAAACTTCTGGACCGGTGGGAGTTGATACTGCTCCATCTAGGCTCGATGTGGTCGAGGAGGAGACTCCGACCCAAGTTCTCGAGCCTAGGGGAACCGAAGATGCTTTACCTTATGGCGAAGAGACCGTTGAAGAGGTGGTGGATGCCGATGCATAAACCGGTCTTGAGGCTCGTCAAGACGGAGGCGACACCCCCAAAAAACCTACTTGGGGCAATAGAGATCGGGGATTCCCCCTCGTTTCCTTCATTTTCCCAGTAGATGATATATGATGCTCAGGCCGTGGAGATTTGTCATGGGGAGGGAGCCCATGGAGAGGAAGATCCTTTCCGTGGTTATTTTGTTAGGGTAGAAGATGTCACCAGTCTGAGTGACTTTGAGGCTCCGAAGAAGAGCTCGGGCGAGGTGGGAACGTCTTGTCTTTTCAACGAAGCTCAACAGGCCCTGAATCGGGTAAGTTCATATTTTCTTTGTCAATTTTTATACTTGTATTTTTCTTTCCTTGTATAATTCCTTATTTCTATTTTTGTAGGCCTATGTGCTTCATCACGAGGCATATTTCCGATCCCGAGAGGAGCTGAGCCGGTATGAAGATGAAATCCGAGGGCTTACTGAGGAGAGAGATTCCTTCAAGCTTCTCAGTGAGCAGAGAGAAGGAGAAGCAAAATGACTTCGGGCTGACCTAGAAGCAGCTCGAAAAGAACAAGCTGATCTGGCCGAGCAGGTAAAAAGAATCTTTGAAGTTAATGACACTGACTCGGGCATGATGGCTAACAGTTCGGTCCCAAAGGTCCAGCAAAAGTTTGCTGTGATCAGGCAGCTTCGTGTTGAAGTGGACGCAGTGAAAGCGGAGGCTGAGGAGTGGAAGAAGAACATGGACCGCCTTGCCTCAGAAAAGGAGGCTGCCCGAGCTCAACTGGCTTTGGCTGAGACCCAACTTCGAAGCTTGAAAGAGAAAGTCTTAGTGCAAGCCAAGAAAATCGAGGAGTTCCTGCCTCGGTTGGGCTCAGCAACTTCTGATCGAGAGAGACTGGCCACAGAACTTGCAGCGGCCAAATCGGAGGTCGAAATAGCCACGGCTAATGCTGATGCAATGGTGGCCGTCTACCGGTCCGATGCTAAAGCTGCTCAGGTTCGAGCAAAGGAGGTTGCCGAGGCTGCTCAGGCTCGAGCAAACTGGGTTGCCGAGCATGACTAAATGCCAGTCTCGAAGGGAGACTCTCAAGGAGATCCATGCTCGTGGCTTCGATCTTACAGAAGAGATCGAGAATGCTAAGGAGCTTGAAGTCGAAACCAGAGTGTTGGCCTTTCTTGATGATGATGATACCGGGAGTATGAGCGGATCTGAAAGCGAAGGAGGCCTCGAGGGAGAAGATGCTGCTCCCGAAAAGGACTAAGTCTTTTAGGATTAGTATTTTTTGTGTCTTTTAAGACCGTTTCGGTCTTTTGTAGAGAAACTTGATCGGGCCATGCTGACCTTGTAAATATTTTTTGACATATATATAAAAACTTTCTTCCTTTCCGCCTTATAAAATTATAAAGTTGTATTCTAAGATCCGAGGTTTAGACAATTTGATTGGAACTGAATTAGTATAGCCCTTAGACTTTATGATCGAGTGAGTGCTTGCTCGAACTCAAAGTAAGGTAACCCTTAGGTTTTTTATTTGAGCGAGGATGGTCTCTCGAACTCAAGACAAAAAATAACCCTTAGGCTTTTGTAAAAAGATTGTTTATGGCTTTGTCCCCTTTTCGGCTTGAAAAAGTTTTTTATCATTTGTATTTGCGAAACTTGTAATGCCTTGGCATGAAATAAGGAATTGTTCGAGAGTTCGAATAATTTTGTACTCATTAGAGTTTTTGAGGCTTGATATTATCGAAGCCTTTTATAATTTTGCCGGGGTAGCCTTTTTAACCGGTTTATGAAAGAATTCAAAGGCCTGTTTTGTTATGGAATTTGGACGTCTCCGACCCGTGTTAATTCAGTCGTAGCCTCTTTAGTTCGGGATTTTCCTCTTGGGCTTATTTTTCCGTTTTACTTCGAGCTTGCCCGAAGTGTCAGTCCCCGAGTGGGGTGGCCGTGGCCTATAAAATCGAGGGTTGCCTAAAAGGTCTTATAATTTCGGAGTTTATATAATTCGATCTCGTTTATTTTTCGGACGACAGTCCCCGATTGTAGGGGTGATCATTCGAACTCTGGTCATGGTCGGCCCTTAAGCCTGTTTACATAGTAGATCGAGAGTAATCATTTGTAAAGTAAATTTTTTTTTCTAAGGCACGAGATATCGGTAAAGAAAAATACATCTCTTTATAGATGATTATACATGCGTATATGTTCTGTTCCAGGGCTCGAGCAAACTATACGGGCATGGTTCATTTGACCGTTTGGACCTTACAAATTTTTTCTATCGAGACCCTGCTGCCATGAAGTAACTTACTCGCATCAAAGTTGATATTCGAGGGAAATGTCCCCTAGTATTCGAGGTTGATTGTAAAGAAGCCTCGAATACTGCTGAATTATTCTAAGTTAGCACGATCAACGGTTGCCTCATTAAAAACCTGGCCTAAAAACCCATTTGGAATAAAACCGGTCTAAGGGAAAAAGAGTGCAACGTGTGCTTTCAGACCTAAAGGCTTCGTGTTGGAGAATCCATCGTTGTTTCTGGTCGAACACCTGCAGGGGTTAGTTTTGAAATATAAATAAAAATGGGAGGGGCCGTACCTTAGCAGTAGTATCGTTTTAGGTGCGATACGTTCCAATTGATCGGTAGTTGTTTGCCGTTTATCATGCCAAACTTGTAGGATCCTTTTCCGATGATTTCGAGAACCTGATACGGTCCTTCCCAGTTCGGACCCAGTTTCCCTTCATTCGGATTTCGGGTGTTGAGGGTGACTTTTCTTAGCACCAAATCCCTGATGTTAAAATGTCGAAGATTGGTTCTTCGATTGTAGTACCTTTCGATCTGCTGTTTTTGGGCGGCCAATCAGACGAGAGCAGCTTCGCCTATTTCCTCCAATAATTCTAAGCTCGTATTCATGGTCTCGTTATTCGACTCCTTTGTTGCATATCAAAACCTTATGCTAGGTTCTCCGACCTCGAACGAGATTAGAGCTTTGGCGCCATAAACCAACAAGAACGGTGTTGCTCCGGTACTGGATTTCGATGTTGTGCGGTATGCCCATAGGACCTCGGGTAGTATTTCTTTCCATTTTCCTTTAGCGTCGATCAATCTCTTCTTAAGATTTTGGATGATGGTTTTGTTGGTCGATTCAGCTTGTCTGTTCCCGCTGGGATGATAAGGTGTTGATAGGATCCTTTTGATCTTGTGATCCTCGAGAAATTTAGTTACTTTGTCGCTGATGAATTGTTTTCTATTATCACATACAATCTCGGAGGGCATCCCGAATCGACATATGATGTGTTCCCAAATGAAGTCTATGACTTCTTTTTCTCTGACTTTCTGGAAAGCTTGTGCTTCAACCCATTTAGAGAAATAATCAGTCATAAACAAAATAAACTGAACCTTACCTGGGGCCGATGGGAGAGGGATAATGACGTTCATTCCCCATTTCATGAAGGACCATGGGGATAGGACCGAATGGAGTAGTTCCCCGGGTTGATGAATCATATGCGCATGACTTTGGCATTTGTCGCATTTTCGAACGAACTCCTTTGCATCCTTGACCATATCAGTCCAATAATACCCTACTCTGATTACTTTGTAGACCAACGAATCGGCACCGGAATGATTTCTACAAGTGCCCTCGTGAATTTCCCGTAGGATATAGTCGGTATCTCCCGGTCCCAAACATATTGCCAATGGTCCATCGAACGTCCTTCTAAACAGTGTTCCGTCTTCGGACAAAGTGAACCGTGCTGCCTTTGTGCGCAGAGCTCTCGACTCCTTTGGATCTGATGGAAGCTTCCCGTTCTTTAAGTACTCTACGTATTTGTTTCTCCAATCCAGGTTAAACTTGTGAAGTTTATCTCGGCGTGACCTTCTTTGATTACCAATCTCACGAGTTGTACGACAGTCCCCGAGTTGAGTTCGTTGTCTTCGACCGATGAACCTAAGTTTACAAGAGCATCGGCCTCGCTGTTCTGTTCTCGAGGTACATGTCGCAAGGTCCATTCCTTAAGTCGATGTAGATTCACCTGTAGTTTATCCAAGTACTTCTGCATTCGGTCTTCTCGGAATTCAAAAGTCCCGTTAACTTGGTTTACCACGAGGAGGGAATCACACTTAGCCTCTATGATCTCCACTCCCAAGCTTCTAGCTAGTTCGAGACCTACAATCATAGCCTCATACTCGGCCTCATTGTTAGTTAATTTTGTAGTTTTGATAGACTGTCTAACTACATTACCTGTGCATGATTTTAGTACGATGCCTAGTCCGGACCCCTTCGCGTTCGAAGCACCATCTGTAAAGAGGGTCCAGTCTCCCGAAGATGTACCCGATTTTATTAGTAGTTCTTTTTCAATCTCGGGTATGAAGGCCGGCGTAAAGTCAGCCACGAAGTCCGCCAAGATTTGAGACTTGATGGCGGTTCGGGGTCGATACTCAATATCGTACCCACTGATTTCTACGACCCATTTGGCCAATCGAACCGAAAGCTTAGGTTCGTGAAAAATGTTTCGAAGAGGATAAGTTGTTACAATACATATTGTATGACATTGAAAGTATGGTTTTAGTTTCCTAGAGGTGCTTATTAAAGCAAGTGCTAATTTTTCTAAGTGTGGATATCTAGTTTAGGCCTCACCTAAGATCCGACTAACATAATAGAAAGGGAATTGCGTACCTTGTTCTTCTCGGACCAGGACTCCACTTACCGCTATCTCTGAGACTGCCAAGCACAGGTAAAGACGTTCGTCCACTTTCAAGGTGTGAAGTAGCGGTGGGCTCGATAAATACCGGTTTAGTTCCTCCAAGGCCTGCTGGCATTCCAGGGTCCATGCAAAATTGCTCTTCTTCTTAAGCAGCAAGAAACATTGGTGGCTCCTATCTGAGGGTCTCGAAATGAATCGTCCTAGGGCGGCTATCCGTCCCGTCAGCCTCTGTGCGACCTTTACATTATCCACTTCCGTGATATCCTCGATAGCTTTGATTTTATCGGGGTTGATCTCGATTCCCCGATTGGACACCATAAAACCAAGAAACTTGCTCGAGCCAACCCCGAATGCACACTTTTCGGGGTTGAGCTTCATATTGTACTCCCTCAGTATATCGAAAGCCTCCTGCAAATGCTTTAAATGGTCCTCTACTCATAGGGACTTGACTAAAATGTCATCAATATAAACTTCCATTGATTTTCCTATTTGTCTTCGAACATTCGGTTTACTAGGCATTGATAAGTTGCATCAGCATTTTTTAGACCGAATGGCATTACGTTATAACAATAGGTATCGTACTTAGTAATAAACGAGATATTTTCCCGATCCTTCGGGTTCATCTGTATCTGGTTATTCCCAGAGTAGGCATCGAGAAAACTGAGAGTCTCGTGGTCAGCCGTGGCATCGATCATACGATCGATATTGGGCAAAGGAAAAGAATCCTTGGGGCATGCTTTATTCAGGTCTTTATAATCTATACACATTCTAAGTTTGTTTCTCTTCTTAGGGACCACCACCATGTTTGCTAACAATTCAGGGTACTTTACTTCTCGAATGGATCCTATTTTGAGAAGTTTGATTACCTCGTACTTGATGTAGGTATGTTTGACCTCGGACTGGGGCCTTCTTTTTTGCTTCACCGGATTGAATTTCGCATCCAAGCTTAGTCTATGAGTGGTGATTTCCGGTGGGATTCCTATTATGTCAAGATGGGACCAAGTGAAACAGTCCATGTTAGCTATAAGAAATTGAATAAGCTTTTTTCTGAGTTCGGGACTTAACCCCTTGCCCAGGTATACCTTTCGTTCGGGAAGATGTTCGATTAGTGTGATTTGCTCCAGTTCTTCGACAGTTGATTTGGTAGCGTCAGAATCATCGAGGACCACGAAGGATCGAGGGATCCCATAATCATCATCTTCATCAGTCTTCTGCTTCTCTAGTTGGGTCGAGGCTGACGTTTGTGATTGCTATTTGGTATCTCGTTCTTCCTTCGAATTTGATCCCTTTATCGATGAGAGTGATGATATCGGAATCACTTCATCAACGTCAAACATTTCCTTTGCGGATGGTTGCTCCCCGTAGATTGTTTTGATTCCCTCTGGTGTTGGGAATTTTAGAACCTCGTGAATGGTCGAGGGTACTGCTCTCATGTTATGGATCCACGGCCTCCCGAACAGGGCGTTATACCTCATGTCGCCCTCGATCACGTGGAACTTCATTTCTTGGATGGTCCCGGCCATGTTTATTGGCAGAATTATCTTGCCCTTAGTAGTTTCACATGCCATGTTGAATCCGTTTAGTACCAGGGTTGCGGGCACGACCTGGTCCTGTAGATCGAGTTGCTCTACGACCCTCGATCGAATGATGTTGGCCGAACTACCTGGATCAATTAACACACGCTTAACTTGAGTTTTATTCATAAGTACAGATATTACCAGTGCGTTGTTATGGGGATGCATGATTCCTTCTGCGTCTTCGTCATGAAAGGACAAGGTTCGTTTTGGTATGTAATCCTGAGCTCGAGATCGTTTCTCTCTTACAATCGACATCTTATTGCGTTTAAGCACTGGCCCCTGGGGGTCATTGATCTCTACGATGATCATGTTGATAATGTGTTATGGCTCTTCTTGTTCATTTTGTCTATTGAATTATCTATTTTTGAAATGATTCTTGGCCCAGTCACTTAAAAACTCTCGAAGGTGCCCTTCATTGAATAACCGGGCTACCTCTTCTCTCAACTGCCTGCAATCTTCCGTTCTGTGGCCATGGGTACCTTGATACTTGCACATTTGATTGGGATTTCTCTGGGCTGGATCGGTCTGTAGAGGTCGAGGCCATTTAGTATCTTTGATGTGTTCGATAGCCGATACGATGGCGGATGCATTAATGTTGAAGTTATACTCTGAAAATCGCGGTGCTTCCTTAGGTCTGGTATGCCTGTCGAAACCATTCTTGTTCATCAGCCCTCGAGACCCTTGGCCTCGATCACTTCTCCTTTCACCTCGTACGGAGTTGCGTCCTGGTTCGCTGCCCCTACAATCTCCATTATACGGCCAGTATTAGTCCCTGTTCGACCTCGGTTCTCGGTTGATGCTCCTCTTAATAACGGACCCAAAAGGGGCCCCCAACAGGTCATCTTTGACTCTAATCTTCGATTGATATCGATTATATACATCGGCCTAGGTAACAGCTGAGTACTCAATCAAGTTTTGCTTCAACTACTGTGAAGCCATTGAGCTTTGTTCATTTAGTCCTTGGGTGAAAGCTTGAACGGCCCAATCGTCCGTGACCGGTGGTAGATCCATTCGTTCCATTTGGAAATGAGATACAAACTCTCTTAGCATCTCGTTATCTTTTTGCCTTACCTTGAAAAGGTCTGACTTCCTGGTCCTGACCTTTATAGCTCCGGCGTGTGCTTTTACAAAAGAATCTGCAAGCATGGCAAAAGAATCGATAGAGTTAAGTGGTAAATTATGATACCATATCATTGCTCCCTTTGATAAAGTTTCCCTGAATTTCTTTAATAATACGGATTCGATCTCATCGTCCTCTAGATCGTTCCCTTTAATGGCACATATGTAAGAGGTGACACGTTCGTTGGGGTCAGTTGTTCCATTATATTTAAGAATCTCGGGCATGCGGAACTTCTTGGGGATCGGTTTGGGAGCTGCGCTCAGGGGGAAAGGCTTTTGTATGAACCTTTTGGAATCCAAACCCTTCAATATTGGTGGTGCCCCCGGGATCTGATCAACCCTAAAGTTATAAGTTTCTACTTTTTTATCGTTTGCTTCAATCCTCTTTTCTCCTGACTCTATATGTTTTGTCAGTTCCTAGAGCATCTTTATAATTTCGAGGTTAGTCCCCGATTCTTGTTCATTTGACCTTACTACAGCTGGCCCCATTCTGTGGGTGACTTCTTGGGGTGGATCGGGCTCAGGCCTGCTCGGTGCCTGGGTTTGGCTCTGCAATTGAGCTATCGCTACCTGTTGAGCTTACAATATTTCGAAAATCATACGCAGGCTGATCCCGTCCTTTCCAATATTTTGGGTATTTCGAACTGCAGATCGAGTTCCACCATGAATGTTGTTTTCGGGGCAGAATGTTGGTTCGCTTTGATGGCCACATGCGAATTAACGTCAATTGGATCCACGGCCCGAGTCCCAATAGGGTCAACGGGTGGCCTTTCATCCCCGGGCGTCACGTTGTTATTCTTATCTTGATGGCCAGATTCGTTGTCGATAGGTAGGGTCATTAACTGAGAGTTCGTCATTTTCAGCCTGAAATCAAAGACACTTCCAAGAGCAAGTGTAAAGCAGTGTGTGTTTTAAAGAGATTTGTATCAAATAACCACTATTATCCTTAGCCCCACGGTGGGGCCAAACTGTTTACCCGAAAAACGGATAGAGTTGAATTTATACGTAGTTCTAAGGATACGTGATATAACTTGATACAAATTGGAAAAGATATGTAAATGAGTATCGAAATTAGTTATAAAAGAAATGAATGCAAACCGAATGAACTAGTTAGCCTAAGCCTTCAAGTTTTATCACCTTCAAATTGAGTGAAGAATGATTGGTAGAAGAAACAGTATGACTAAATATCAAAAGCCAAAAAAGGTTAATATTTGCTCTCTTTTTTCTGTATATCTCAAAATGAATCTGTCCCTTCTACAAATGATAACAACTCTTAATATAGTGGGGGAATCCCATTTTGGATATAATTAAAAATACATAGTGAGGATCACACGATAGATTAATTAATTAGTTTTTCCTTGATTCAAGCCTTGATTTCTGCCGAGATTCTCCCCCTAATTGCGGCTATAACGACTTTTTTGTTTTTTGGCTCGATTTTGAACTTGGCCGATCTCGATCTAGATTGGTTTCTGGGGCTCGAGCTCGACAACCAAACTTCGCATCATGGCTCGATATTACAATGACGAACCTTGATCCATCATGTTCCAATCTTGAAGGGCAAACCTAATTTTGACCGTATACAAGATCATCTCTTACTTTTCTGTTTTTGGGTCGACTATATAATTAGGAGGGGATAAAAAATTAGTTTGGGCCAGCACGTCAGAAATTAGGTAGTGGGCAGCGAAATCCTTAATAATAACTGCATATCAGCATTATGCCCGATGTCCACAATCCCCGGAGGCAGTTGATTGATTCTCCGATTGTGCACATTTATTCTTTGAATACTCGTTCTCCCAATAGTCAGAGGTTCCGGAACAGTAAGAGTCATCAAATTCGATAACAGATTCCATAACTCGTATCCATTCCTAGGTGATGTTGAGTCCTTTTCATAATATAATACACTATGCACAGTAGCATATTTATGAAGAAACCTCGACAAAATATTCAGTGTCGAAAGGAAAAACAAATACTTGGGTCGTTGATTGTCATGTTCTTAATCATGTCCTGTCTAGGGGTGTATATGGATCGAGTTGGTTCGATTTTTATCAAAATCAAATCAAACAAACTATATCAGTTTGGATTGGTTCGGTTTTGTCGGGTTTTTCGGGTTTTCGAGTTTTCGGGTTTTTTATTACTTAAATATTATTTCAATCTTACTTTGTTAAATATTTGATAAGTAAATATATATTTAGTAAAAATATAAAAAAATAACAAACATATTATCGATTAAAATATTCTTATGGGGGAATTCTATTAGTAACACATAATATTTATTTTTTTAGTCGTCTGACAATAAGTTTTCGTTGATGTACACTTTCAGGTTAATCGAATTTAGTAATTAAACATAAAAGTCAATATGATACATATATATTAATAATCACTTCACATTCGAAAAAAATATAAGAGTTTAATAGATCTTAACATATGATATGAATATGGAAGAACAAAGAGATAGACGCATTTCTGTAACACTTGATAAGAAAGTGGTCATACAACCCATTATTTAAGGTCAATAAATATGGAGCACTTCATAATCTATTAAAATTTATATCCCGCAAGAGAATCCCAAATATTTCTGGATATTTTTTAAAGAAAATTCTATATAAAATTTTAAAAGTATATATAAAAATTATATATTTATATGTCGGGTTGGTTCGAGTTTTTTTACTCAATACCAAACCAAATCAAAACAAACCAAGTCGGGATTTTTTAATCGGTTTGATTTGACTTTTCGATTTGGTGCGGTTTTTCGGTTGTTAGTCTTAACTAATATGTAATCTGAAATGTTGCTTCCTGTCAATAACTGAAAATAGTTACGTACCATACTTCATTAGCCGTTAAATAATATATCCCACTAATGACAAGAGGGAGAGAAAAAAAACAAACGATTTTTGTTGGTTCCTCGACAACAAATGCTAAATTACACAATCTGCTGGCGATTGAAACAGTTATATTACCATCTTACAAAGAAAGCAGGTCTATACGAGGCTCCATATATATATATATCCTATCATATCAACATCTACTCACTGATGGAAACAAGATTTTCGCTTAAGGGGTTCAAAAAAGAAAAAGTTAAAAAATTAAAAGAGACTATGGCCAGTTAAAATTGAACCAATAACCTCACAAAGTTTTTGAAAACTTAGTTATACTTTTGGGTTGTGTCAAATGTATTCAAAATATAATATATTGTTATAAGAAAAATCAAATTATGGTGGATGTCTACTCTTCCTTCATGATCTTCTCAAATGCTTAATGACATATTCAATGACATATTTCTATGCTTAATGACATATTCAATGACATATTTTTCTTCACTTTTCATGTCTATATAAAGGCCTTGTAATAGATAGGAAAATACACACAATTGAAGAAGAAAATCTCTTCCTTCTTTCTATCTCCATTTCTTGTTCATGTTTTATTAAATTGCTTTTATTTCATAACAACATGTCTTGTTCATGTTTTACTAAGTTGCTTTTATTTTATAACACGTTATCATCACGAATTGCTCATTTCATGATCTTCTACGTCAAGACTATGTAAATTATAAGCAGGTAATGAGATCAAGTACAATGAAAAATGTCTTGGATGATAATACAAAGATAAGTTTTACATCCATCTAAACCCGTTCATACTTTCATATCTTTGCATTAACTTTATGTGCAGTGTTTAGTAAAAATATTTTTTTCAATTGTATCCAGTGAAATAAAAAATTGGAAAGGTATGTCTTTATTTGCTACATCTCTTATAGGACAAAGATAATATTCCAACGTATATATATGTTCTGACCTTTTACATACTATGATAGATAATTATTAAGGTAATTTTAATAATATTTTTACCATAACATGATGTATTTCATTGAAAGCAAAATTGGCATATATCCTAATGAAATACATCATGTTATGCCAACGCATTATCTATCAACGCATTATGGCCTAGCATGCCTTTATATGGGTAATGCATTGGGTTTGAGTCCTAATGCACCATATTGATAATAATAATAATAATAATAATAATAATAATAACTAAAGAAAAAATAATATAATTTTCATGAAAAAGCATGAAGCTTGTCCCACTTGACTTGCTCCATTCTTGAAGTGAATGTGATAGCAGTGCATGATAAGTCTAAATAAAGACAAGTGGTTGACCAATGAATGCGGGCATGTGAAAGGCCAAAATAATAATAGTTATCAATATGGTAATTATAAAAAGGGAGAAATTCTTTGAAGAGAATGTGACTTGTGATAAACATTGAGATTGCATACTCATTCCTGAAAGCGAATATGAAAATATATATATATGATAAAGATTATGCATAATAATGTACTTGTGCATAGTTGGATAAATACTACAACTCATCTCTAAGGAAGGTTTGAGAAAAAGAAAGATAATGAATATTATTGTGTAGTTACATGAATATATCATTGGTCACATACATGTGATACGCCAAATAATATTTTGTCATGCCTTATGAAAGATATTAAAAGCAAAATTAAAGCAAGAAATTATTTTGCTTGTGATGATTTTGAACATGACAATTATTATGATATGATTCTCTTTGTGAAGGAGACATTCATTATATGGATGGTGTGACTAAAGATCTTGTAGTTCAAAAGCAGTTAAGAGTTCTGAAAGAACTAATTTGTTACTACCCGGATGAATGAAATTGTTCATGACATTAATATTGTAGTAAGTATCAAAAGAAATATTTTGATTTACAAATATATTAGCCAAAGTGGTTGGCATATTGAGACTATAAATGAAAAGAAGATTGAATATCTTTATATTACTATAATCATACCGGGTAAATATGAAAGGTTACCTGACTTTTCTTCTATTTGTACTACACAAGTATAAGCATGATGATGCAATCATAAGCCACAAGTAAACTAGAGGTTTACTGAAATAAATATTAGTTGGCATGACCGGTTGACCATCTCGGTTCAATTATGATGCGAAAAAATTAATTGAGAATTATATTGGCATATATTGAAGAAATATAAGATTCTTCAAGAATTCTCTTGTGCTGCTTATTCTCACGATATACCAGTTAAGGTTGAGATTAAATCCTTTGATTTCTGGAACGAATAAAAGGTGATAAATATATGGGCCCAGTCACCTTCCATGTGGACCGTTTACTATTATATGATTTTAATAGATGCATCTATTATATGGTCACATGTGTATTTGTTATCAACTTATAGTTTGGCTTTTGCAAGATTGATTGCTCAAATTATTAGAGCACAGTTCCAGAATATAAATTATGATGATTTATCTTGATAATACTGGTTTAAATCCAAGTTGGTTTAGCAGAAATTGTATGCCTCCAATTATATCTAAACCATTGGTTATGAGAACAAAATTGCCAAAATAAAATTTGGTATATGATGTATTATTTAATATACAACAACACTTGTACGCATAGCCAAGTTATGATAAGTTATCCCTATCACAATCGGTTCAGGGTCAGGAACCAAATAATTTTTATCTAGAAATATGAATGTGCTATATGATTAAATTATTCCACCACAATGCACAAAGATAGATCCCCAAATAAGGCTAGGGATATGTGTTGGTGATCTCAACAATAGGGGGAGAAAATGGGAAGCTAAAAAAGTAATGCATGTAATGAATTATTATGAGTACATCGAGATCCTCATACGAGAAAATGTGAACTTGAAGTTCAAGTGATAATTCATTTGCAAAATATTGCTAGGCGTATTTGCTGACCCAAAACTAAATGTCATATTCAACTGCTAATACTCCAAATAAAATAAAGTTCATAATGAATAGAGTCCATGGCATGCATAAAGCATAATAGACTAATCGGTTCCAAAGATATAACTCCTTGAAGAAGGAGAGGAGCAAATGTTCAAGATGGTCATAATAAGAAGGCAAGTGCTCTAGAAAAGCACCACGACATAACACTTCATAAGACCTCATGGGAGAGGCTCAGGTACCTGAAAATAATAAGATAAAGAGATCTCAATAAGTTATATCTTTATTGGATAATAGTAGAACCGATATAAAATGATCATCGATGATATTGTTAATATAATGTAGCGCTCAATATTATTAATATTGACTAGGATCTTGAGCTCAAATCTGTCATGAAATTTGGAAAGATAAATGATTGGCCAAATGAAAAATACGCAATAAAAATTGATTTCACCTGAAAAATATGAAGTTGGACGGATAGTCCCAACACCTGAAAGTATAAAGCCAGTGGAGGTATAAATGTGTTCTTGTGCGGAAAAAAGGTCAAGTCGATAGACATAAAGATGACTTGTGTCACAAGAAGATTTGTAAATATCCTGGCATTGATTATATAGAGACATGTTCTCTTATGGTGGATGTCGCCATTTCAGGTTTTAATCTGGCAATACAAGAAAAACGTGATATGCGTATAATGGAAATCATTGAAGGATTTAAATTGTTCTGAAGTATATTAAGATTTCCAAGAAATTTATTAAATAAAGCTTCAAAAATCCTTATACGGATTGAAATAATCAGTGCGCATGTGGTATAATCACCTGAGTGAGTACCTGTTGAAAGAAGGGTACAAGAATTATTCAATTTGTCCTTGTGTCTTTATAAAAAGATCTGGATCTAAATTTGTTATAATCACCATGTATGTTGATGATTTAAATATCATTGGAACTCCTAGGGAGCTTCCTAAAGAAGTAGAGCTTCCTAAAGTAGTAGACTATTTAAAGAAAGACTTTGAAATAAAGATCTTGGAAAGACAAAATTTTGTCTTGGTCTACAAATTGAGTATATGAAAGATGAAATTTTTATCCATCAATCAACATATACTAAAATAATTTTAAAGCATTTTATATGGATAAAGCATATCCATTCTGACCTCATGAAAATAATGAAGAGCTTCTTGGTCCTGACGTACCATATCTTAGTGCAATTGGTGCACTAATGTATCTTTCTTACATTACAAGGTCTGACATAACTTTTTCAGTTAATGTCTTAACAAGATATAGCTCTGCTCCTACAAGGAGACATTGGAATGGAATCAAACACATATTGCGGTATCTAAAAGGGACTACCGATATGGGATTATTTTATGGCAATGGTTGCAGTCCTGATCTTGTTGGTTATGCCGATGCTGGGTATTTATACGACTCACAAAAGGTTCGATCTCAAACAGGCTATGTGTTTACATATGGAGGCACTGCCATATCTTGGCGATCGACTAAGCATTCAATCGTGGCTACTTCATCTAATCATGCTGAGATAATTTCTATTCATGAAGCAAGTCGAGAATGTGTATGGTTGAGGTCTATAATACACCTTATTCGAGACAAATGTGGTTTGAAGTGTGACAAACTACCCATAATTTTGTATGAAGACAATACTGCATGCATAGTCCAGTTGAAGGGAGGATTTATAAAAGGGGATATGACAAAGCACATTTCACCAAAGTTATTTTTCACACATGATCTTCAAAAGAATGGTGATATCAATGTGCAACAGATCCGTTCAAGTGATAATATGGCTAATTTGTTCACCAAATCTCTATCGACGTCAATCTTCAAGAAACTAGTGTACAAGATTGGGATGTGAAGGCTCAAGGATGTGAATTGATGCTCTCATCAGGGGGAATTAATACGCGTTGTACTCTTTTTTTCTTACAAGGTTTTGTCCCACTGGGTTTTCCTTGCAAGGTTTTTAACGAAGCAACTAAAAGGCGTATTTCTAAACATGTGTACTCTTTTTCCTTCACTAGGATTTTTTTGCCATATGGTTTTTTCCTAATAAGGTTTTAACGAGGCACATTATCTATGGACATCCAAGGGGGAGTGTTATAAGAAAAATCAAATTATGGTGGATGCCTACTCTTCCTCCATGATCTTCTCAAATGCTTAATGACATATTCAATGACATATTTCTATGCTTAATGACATATTCAATGAAATGTTTTTCTTCACTTTTCATGCCTATATAAAGGCCTTGTAATAGATAGGAAACTACACACAATTGAAGAAGAAAATCTCTTCCTTCTCTCTATCTCCATTTCTAGTTCATGTTTTATTAAATTGCTATATATATATATATATATATATATATATATATATATATATATATATATATATATATATATATATATGAGAGAGAGAGAGAGAGAGAGAGAGAGAGGCACCAAACAAATTTTATTTTATATGTATGTATGCGGTCAAAATAGATTTCGGCCTTCGTACGTTTGATCGAGTTCGAATAGTAAGCGACCGAAGTGAGACTTCGAGACGAGTTCCGAAGATAGTACAAACAAGCTTCGAGCTCCAAGACCGATCGGGGAATTGGCTCGGTATGATTATCGAGCCCATGACCAAATCGAACCGCAAGGCAACGTGAAGGTTGACGGAGACGCACAGACCGATTGACACTCACCCCGAATGCCGAACTCGAACCAAGGCCGAGGGCTCGACCCAATACCGAGCTCGAGCCAGTATCGAGCTCGTAGACAAGAGTCGTTGCAACCGCACTAGGGGAGAGAATCTTGGCGGGAATCGAGGAAGAGACAATTCATCATGGGTTCTCCACTATATATTTTTTATTATAAATAAAGTAAGATCCCTCTACTATAAATGGGGAAATCCTTGTAAGCACAGGGTAGGTTCACACATTGTAAGAAAAAACTACTTTTCTTATTGAAGAATAAATCTCTTGAACTTGTTTGACTCAGCATATTCACTCTTCTTGTTCAATAATTTATATCCCATTTTTATAGCCAAGAATCTAAAACTTTCCACTTCTACGTACGATTTATGTCAAGCTATATCACATATCCTTAGAACTACTTATAAATTCAATTATATCCGATTTTTCGGGTAAACAGTTTGGCGCCCACCGTGGGGCTAAGGATAACAGTGGTTGTTTGATACAAATCCGCAATACGCACCAGTTTATAACTCCGAATCAACAATGGCAAACCCTCGATTCATGGCTTTACCTATCGACCACGAAGTCGGCCTTCAGGATGAAACCAACAACTTGATACCCAGGGCCGGAAGGCCACTTAACGATGTCACTGAAGCTCGAGTCAAAGTACCGCTGGATGTTAATTCACAAGTGGCTCTTGAGGCGAACCAACATTCCTAACTGGAAAAAAGCATACAGGGCGGCACTCGATCCGTAGCTCGAGACACCCATAATGTGGAGAAGATCGGAGTCAACTTACGGATGATCTTCGAGATGTTACAAGCCCAGCAAATAGTGATAGCTTAGTTGCAGAGCCAAACTCAGGTACAAAGCAGGCTGGAGCCCGATCCGCTTCGAGAAATCACCCACGGAATGAAGCCAGCCATAGTGAAGTCAAACGAGCAAGCATCGGGTACTACTCCCAAAATTACTAAATTGCTCGAGAAACTCACAAAATGAGTCGAATCTAATGATAAAAAAGTAGAAACATATAATTTCAGGGTCGATCAGATCCCGGGGAGCTCCACCAATGATAAAAGGGCTGGATTCAAATAAATTCATTCAAAAGACTTTTCCCTCGAGTGCAGCCCCAAAATCAATCCCCAAAAAATTCTGTATGCCCAAAATTCCCAAATATAACGGTACGACCGATCCCAACGAACACGTCACCTCTTACACGTATGCCATCAAGGGTAACGATTTGGAAGACGATGAGATCGAATCCGTGTTATTGAAAATATTCGGAGAGACCCTCTCGAAGGGAGCGATGATTTGGTATCATAATTTGCCACTAAATTCCATCAATTCTTTTGCCATGTTAGCGGATTCGTTTGTAAAGGCACATGCTGGTGCCATAAAGGTTACAACAAGGAAATCGGACCTCTTCAAAGTAAAGCAAAGGAGTAATGAAATGCTGAGAGAGTTCGTATCCCGATTTCAAATGGAATGCATAGAATTGCCACCGGTCACAGACGACTGGGCCATCCAAGCTTTCACCCAAGGGTTGAACGAGCAAAGTTCAATAGCATCACGTCAGCTGAAGTAAAATTTGATCGAGTATCCAGCAATAACTTGGGCGGATGTACACAACCGATATCAGTCAAAAATCAGGGTCGAAGACGACCAGTTGGGAGCTCTTTCCGGATCCCTGCATCATAACAGGACAACTTTTAAAAACAAGAGGGATATTGACAGAGAGCGAAGGTCGAACAGAGACCGATATCAACCGTACGTCGCAGATCGAATGAACAACAGTTCAACGCGCAATGCCGTTTGGAACAATCTAAGGAGTGATTGAGGACAAAATTCTCAGGGGCTTATGAGCAAGAGTGGCTTTGATAAATATGTCGATCGTATAGAGGCACCTCGGCTATCGGAGTACAATTTCAGCGTCGACGCATAGGGCATTGTATCGGCTATCGGAAGAATCAAAGATACTAGGTGGCCCAGACCCATACAAACCGACCCTTCCCAAAGGAACTCGAATTCGATGTGCAAGTATCATGGTACGCATGGCCACAAGACCGCGGATTGCAGACAATTAAGAGAAGAGGTAGCTCGCTTATTCGATGAGGGCCACCTTCGAGAGTTCCTCAGTGACTGAGCCAAGAATCACTTCAGAGAAAGGGACACCAGCAAAAACGATAAACAAGAGGAACCTCTGCGTATCATTCATATGATCATCGGTGGGGTCGATACTCCACAGGGACCCATGCTCAAGTACGGCAAGATACCGGCCACAGGGAAAAACAAACTCGAGGTTATGTATCCGAGGGCACTTTGTCATTCGGAATTGAAGAAGCCGAGGGCATCTCTCAACCTCACAATGACGCTCTGGTAATTTCTATCCTATTAAATAAAGCTCAAGTTAAGCGTGTTTTAGTGGATACAGGTAGCTCTGCGAATATCATCCGATCTTAGGTAGTGGAGTAGCCCGGTTTGCAGAATCAAGTCATGCCCGCAGCTCGGGTCTTAAACTGTTTCAATATGGCCAGTGAAACGACTAAAGGGGAGATTACTCTACCAGTGAATGTAGCTGGAACCATCCAAAATACCAAATTCCACGTAATCGAAGGGGATATGAGGTACAATGCCCTACTCGGAAGGCCTTGGATCCACAATATGAAGGCAGTGCCTTCGACCCTCCACCAAGTAATGAAATTTCCTATGTCGGACGGCATGAAAATAGTATACGAGAAGCAACATGCTGCGAAGGAAATGTTTGCGGTCGATGAGGTAACACCGATACCAACGCTATCGGACTCGGAAAGATCGAGCACTAAAGATAGATGAGAAACCAAATAGCAATCACAGCCACCAGTCTCGACTGAACCGGTGGAACAGGAAATAGAGGATGACGAGGAAGAGTTTCTGACACCTCGAGCTTTCATCATCCCCGACGACTCCGACGCCACCAAATCTACGATCGAAGAACTGGACCAGGTTATATTAATCGAATATCTGCTCGAGAGAAAGGTATACCTGGGGACGGGATTGACCCCCGAACTCAGGAAAAAACTTATTCAATTTTTTATCGATAACATAGACTATTTTGCTTGGTCCCATTTAGACATGGCACGGATCCCACCGTCGATAACAACACACCAGCTGAGCTTGGACCCTAGGTTCAAACCGGTGAAGCAAAAAACAAGACCTCAGCCAGAGATAAAACACGCATTTGTAAAGGATAAGGTAACTAAACTTCTCAAAATAGGGTCAATTCGGGAAGTAAAATATCCCGAGTGGTTAGCCAACGTAGTTGTAGTCCCTAAAAATGGAAACAAACTTAGAATGTGCGTAGATTATAAAGATCTAAACAAAGCATGCCCCAAAGATTGTTTTCCACTGCCTAGCATCGATCGCATGATCGATTCTACAGCCGGCCACGAGATCCTTAATTTTCTCGACGCCTACTCCGTGTACAATAAAATTAGAATGAACCCGGAGAACCAGGAAAAGACTTCATTTATCACCAAGTACAGAACCTATTGCTTTAATGTAATGCCATTCGGACTAAAAAACGCGGGAGCTACTTACCAACGCCTAGTGAATAAAATGTTCGAAGAACAAATAGGTAAGTCGATGGAAGTTTACATTGATGACATGCTAGTTAAGTCCCTGAGCGCAGAGGACCATTTGACTCATTTGTAGGAAACGTTCAAGATCTTAAGAAAATACAACATGAAGCTCAACCCCGAGAAATGTGCTTTCGGGGTTGGATCTGGCAAGTTCCTTGGTCTCATGGTATCGAATCGGGGAATCGAGATCAACCCCGACAAAATTAAGGCCATCGAAGAAATCACCATCGTGGATAGCGTGAAAGCAGTGCAAAGGCTGACCGGGCGGATAGCTGCCTTAGGCCGATTCATTTCAAGGTCATCAGATCGAAGCCACAAATTCTTCTCTCTACTCAAAAGGAAGAACAATTTTGCCTGGACCCCGGAATGCCAACATACACTAGAACAATTTAAGCGGTACCTATCGAGCCCACCACTACTTCACACTCCGAGGACAGATGAGAAGTTGTACTTATACTTGGCGGTATCGGAAATCGCGCTAAGTGGCATCCTAATTTGAGAAGAGCAAGGTACACAGTTTCCTGTTTATTATGTAAGTCGGACCTTAAGAGAAGCAGAGACTAGATACCCTCACTTAGAGAAATTAGCACTTGCACTAATAAGTGCCTCTATAAAGTTAAGACCATACTTTCAATGTCACCCCATATGCGTTTTAACCACTTACCCACTTTGCAATATTTTACACAAGCCCGAACTATCGGGTCGATTAGCCAAATGGGCCATCGAACTCAGTGGGTACGATATCGAATATCAACCCTGTACAACCATCAAGTACCAAATTTTAGCAGACTTCATGACCGATTTCACGCCAACCCTCGTACCCGAAGTTGAAAAGGAACTCTTGTTAAAATCAGGTACGTCGTCGGAGGTTTGGACCCTCTATACAGATGGTGCTTCAAATGTGAAGGGGTTCGGGCTTGGCATCGTACTGAAACCTCCCACAGGTGGCATTATTAGACAATCCATCAAAACCACTAGATTAACTAACAATGAGGTCGAGTACAAGGCCATGATTGCAGGTCTCGAGCTAGCTAAAAGCCTGGGAGCAGAAGTCATTGCAGCCAAATGTGACTCTTTACTAGTGGTGAACCAAGTAAATAAGATTTTCGAGGTTCGAGAAGATAGGATGCAAAGGTATTTGGACAAATTACAGGTAACTCTACACCGTTTCAAAGAATGGACCCTACAACATGTGCCTCGAGAACAAAACTATGAGGCCGATGCACTCGCAAATTTAGGGTCGTCGGTCGAGGAAGATAAGATCAACTCGGGGACTGTCGTTCAACTCTCGAGATCTATAATCGAGGATGGACATGCCGAAATAAATTCCACGAGCTTAACCTGGGATTGGAGGAATAAGTATATTGAATATTTAAAGAACGGAAAACTCCTATCGAACCCTAAAGAATCGAGGGTTCTACGAACCAAGGCTGCTCGATTCACGCTGGTTGAAGATGGAACATTATACAGAAGGACATTCGACGGACCACTGGCGGTATGTTTGGGACCAGGAGACACCGATTATGTTTTACGAGAGGTCCATGAAGGCACTTGTGGAAACCACTCCGGCGCCGAACCATTAATTCACAAAATCATCAGAGCAGGGTACTACTGGGATAGCATGGAGAAGGACACTAAGGAGTTCATTCGAAAATGTGATAAATGTCAAAGGTTTGTACCGATGATCCATCAACTCGGAGAGCAGCTTCATTCGGTCATTTCTCCATGGCCATTCATGAAATGGGGAATGGATATCGTCGGCCCTCTACCATCGGCCCTAGGTAAAGCTAAACTCATTTTGTTTATGATTGACTATTTCTCTAAATGGGTTGAAGCACAGGCGTTCGAAAAAGTGAGAGAGAAAGAGGTTATAGATTTCATCCGGGACCACATCGTGTGTCGATTTGGGATACCAGCAGAAATAACATGCGAAATGGTAGACATTTTATCGGCGGTAATGTGACAAAATTCCTCGAAGACCATAAAATAAAAAGAATACTATCTACGCCATATCATCCTAGCGGGAACGGGCAGGCCGAATCAACGAACAAGATCATCATCCAAAACATAAAGAAAAGATTGAACGAAGCTAAAGGAAAGTGGAGAGAAATTTTGCCCGAAGTCCTTTGGGCATATCGGACAACATCTAAATCCAGTACATGAGCGATCTCATTTTCCTTAGTGTATGGCTCCGAAGCTCTAATTTCGGTCGAAGTCGGGGAACCAAGCGCAAGGTTATGACATACATCGAAAGAATCGAACTACGAGGCAATGAATACTAGCCTCGAATTATTAGATGAAAAATGAGAAACGATACTGGTTCGAATGGCTGCACAAAAACAACGAATCGAAATGTACTACAACAGAAGAACCAACCTCCGCCATTTCAAAGCCGGGGACTTGGTCCTAAGGAAGGTCACCGTCAACACTCGAGATCCTAATGAAGGGAAGCTCGGCCCAAATTGGGAAGGACCCTATCAAGTACTCGATATAGTCGGGAAATGGTCTTATAAACTTGGAGCAATGGATGGAAAACAATTACCAAACAATTGGAAGATATCGCTTCTCAAACAATATTACTGTTAAGGTATGATTTTCTCTTCTCTATCGTCTATATACGTATATTCAACACTAACTCATTGGAGGAATTCGACGAAAAACATCAAGACCTCTAGTTTCAAAGTACGCGTTGTACTCTTTTTCCCTTAAGTTCGGCTTTTATCCCAAATGGGGTTTTCCGGCAAGGTTTATAACGAGACAACAACTATGTGCTACTCGGGGACTAATCAATAGTATCTGAGGCTCCTTCATAATCAACCTCGAATACTGGGGGGCTACCAAGCGTGAATAAATCAAGTTCGGCACAAGAAAGTTGCTCTATGTCAAATTCATGTCGAACAGGGTCTCGATAGAGAAAAGTGTAAGGGCCAAATGATCAAAACGAATCATGCCCACGTAGTTTTGCTCGAACTCTGGCACAAGATACAAACATATGTGTAATGACTTATAAAGGAGAACTTCTTTTTCAGATATCTCACACTTTGAAAAGTTTTTCCTGCTTCATGATTCAAACAGGCTTAAAGGCCAACCGCCATCAAAGGGATTTTTGATACAAGCGATCATAAAAGGCTTACGGGCTAAGATATTTTGAGTTCGAGTTCGAAACAATCACCCACTCAATTATTAAAGCCTAAGGGCTATCTTACTTTGAGTTCAAGCAATCACTCACTTGGTGATAAAGGCCTACGGGTTAAGATATTTTGAGTTCGAGTTCGAAACAATCACTCACTCAATTATTAAAGCCTAAGGGCTATCTTACTTCAAGTTCGAGCAATCACTCACTCGGTCATAAAGGCCTACGGGCTAAGATATTTTGAGTTCGAGTTCGAAACAATCAATCACTCAATTATTAAAGCCTAAGGGCTATCTTACTTCGAGTTCGAGCAATCACTCTCTCGGTCATAAAGGCCTACGGGCTAAGATATTTTGAGTTCGAGTTCGAAACATTCACTCACTCAATTTTTAAAGCCTAAGGGCTATCTTACTTCGAGTTCAAGCAATCACTCACTCGGTCATAAAAAGCCTACGGGCTAAGATATTTTGAGTTCGAGTTCGAAACAATCACTCACTCAATTATTAAAGCCTAAGGGCTATCTTACTTCGAGTTCGAGCAATCACTCACTCAGTCATAAAGGCCTACGGGCTAAGATATTCTGAGTTCGAGTTTGAAACAATCACTCACTCAATTATTAAAACCTAAGGACTATATTACTTCGAGTTTGAAACGTTCACTCGACTACTAAGCCTGTGGGATACTTTTATTTTTCGAGTTCGGGCAAGCGCCCACTCGACCACTAAGCCTGTGGACTACTTTTATTTTGAGCTCGAGCGAACACTCACTCGGCCATAAAGGCTACGAAGGCCGAGATCGATGAAATCACCTAAATCCTCATAAAAACATCTGCAAGGCATGAATGAAATCTTCACGAAGCAAGCCAGTAAAAAAAAGATATTTGTATAGATATACAAAGATAGTTTACATAAATAAATGCAACATAGAAGAAGCTAAGGGCTAAGCTTCTGGGTTATCATCGAGAGCGGTCTCTTCTCTACTGGGCTCCCCCCATCTTCGGACCCGCTCTTGCTACCATCATCATCATCGCCATCAGAAGCCAAGGATTCAGTATCAGCTTCGAGTTCTTTAGCCCTTTTTATCTCTTCAGCAAGGTCGAAACATCGAGCGTATATCTCTTCGAGGGTCTCCCTCCGAGACCGACACTTAGCAAATTCGGCAACCCAATGTGCTCGAGTGTCGGCAGTATCCGCTGCCTCTCTTACCTCCATTTGAGCAGCCTCGGCATCGGCCCGATACACGGCAATGGACTTGTCTGCCATGACTTTCGACGACTCAACCTCCGCCTTGGCCTCAGCAAGCCTTGTTTCAAGCTCCTCGATCCTCTTGGCCTGAGTCGAACCTTTTTTCTTGACGCTTCGAAGATGAACATCGGCCGATAATAATTTGGCCAAGATGGTTTCTTTTTCTGCAGCCAGGCGGTCGATAGTCTCCTTCCACCGGTCACATTCGGCCTTCATTTGATCAACTTCTTCCCGAAGCAACCCGATCTTTTCAACTTTTTGCTGCAGCTGAGATAACGAAGGGTTAGCTTCCACAGTTGGATAAAACCCATACTCCAACAGAACGAGGCTCGCCTGCTTATCTAGTCTGGCCTCTTCTTCACGAGCCTTAGCCAAATTTGCTTGGAGGTCCTTTATAACCTCGTCCTTTTGGCTTCAAAGAAGCCGCATAACATCTCTCTCCCCCGAGACCTTCTGAAGCTCGACCTCACACTGGCTGAGGTCGACTCGAAACCTGCTAATGGTCTGCACAGTAGGGAAAAAACACAAGTCAAGTTTAGAAAAGAACAAAGAAACCAAGCACAGTAAGATCATTACCCGAGAAATGAAACGTTGGGCATCTTCTAGGAGGAGAGAAGCGTCACTAATATCGGAGGCATCATCGACTCCAGTAAAGCAATCCCGAAAAGGGTCCCCTACACTAGAGCCTCTGCCCATATCGGGGGTCATCAATTCTCGAGCTTCATTTAACGCCTCCTCCGAAAAGGTCAGAAGAAAAGGCAAATGACCCACTATCATTGTCCCAAGCGAATCGCTCGGGACGCTCTGATCGAGACTCGGGGTATCGGAACCGACCCCGACCGGTATAGCCGTCATCAGCTCAGAATGTCTGGCGACCTCAATAGCTTTTGCAGATCGGATCACCAAAGTCGAAGCACCCTCTTCTTCTTCTTCTTATTCTTCTTCTTCTTCTTCTCTCAGTCGTTGGACCGAGTCCGTCGAAAGAGCGATTACCTTCTTCCTCACCCTTCGAGTTTTGGGATTGGGGTCCTCTGGTCGAGAGACAACTTTTTGCTTCTTATATTTCCCCAGTTCCGGGACCGGAGACTTGGTTCCTTCCTCACCACTCGAAGGCCTCAAAACGGCATCCTTGGTTACACCTGCATGAAAGGAAATCGGTAACGAATGGAGCATAAAAAATATTTCGAAGAACATGAGAAGTGACCCTTACCGTGATTCTTGGCCTCCCATCTACCTTTTGCCAAATCACGCCAAGCGCGTTCGGCATAAGAGGAAGTCGAGGCTAACTTCCGAACCCAATCCTCGAGGTCGGGTAGAACTTGTGGCATCCAAGGGGCAACTGTATATTGGAGAAAGATATCAGATAGAAGTAGAGAAAGATACGAAAAGCAATGCCTCATGAAAACCACTTACGATTGAAATTCCATTCCTCAGGGAACGCCATCTTCTCTTCCGGAATGAGGTCACGGGTCCTCACTCGAATATAACGGCCCATCCAATCCCGATCCTTGTCCTCATCGATGCTCGACATTAAAGCTTTCAATGCCTGACGATGAAGCCTGATTAGTCCTCGAAAGATTTGAGGCCGATACAATCGTATGAGGTGATTTAGGGTGAAATCCAGCCTCCCGACCTTGTTGGAGAAGAAGCGAAGTAAGGTTACTATGCACCATAGAGAAGGATGAATTTGACCGAGGGAGACCTGATATCTTTTGAGTGATGGCGCTCTCTTCGGGAGAGGGAATTTGCAACACAACCTCAGGACCCAATTGCAGTCTTTCCTCACAGCCTCGAGATGGCCCTCTGTTATCGAGCACATATACATCGACACATGCTCACATCGACCCGGAACCGACGAAGGATTTTCAACCTTAAAATCGATCTTCAGAGTACACGGGCCAGGAACATACTCATGGGGAGGTGGCTCTACCGGCGCCTTGTCGTCGGACTACCGTAAAAAGGAAACTTTCTTCTTCTGAGGTACGGTTTTTGAAGTTTGTGCAATTGATGTAAGAGAAAGAAAAACAAAAGAAGATGAAAGGTTGACGGTGTCAAACACTGATGAAGGTGGCTCTACAAGCGGCGAAATAGAGGCAGAAAAAGTAAGAGAATTTGGGAGATTGAAGATGTAAAAGTGGTAAATGATAAATGGAAGGGTTATTTATAGGTTTATACCGTGGCGGTTCAGTATCAGCGGTGGCTGACCACCGCCTGACGTGCATTAAATACCTTGAAAGACTAAAACGACGGGTCAGCTATCACATATGTCATGATCGAGCCCAGTGAAAATGTCAGCTTATAATCCGATTGAGCTGTCGAAAATCATATCGCTTCTCGCCACATTCTTCCTGAGAAACAAGGGTACTATCTGTATACGGTCAAAATAGATTTCGGCCTCCGTACGTTTGATCGAGTTCGAATGGTAAGCGATCGAAGTGAGAGCTCGATACGAGTTCCGAGAATAGTACAAACAAGCCTCGAGCTCCAAGACCGATCGAGGAATCGACTCGGTATCATCATCAAGCCCATGACCAAATCAAACCGCAAGGCAACGTGAAGGTTGTCCGAGATGCACAAACTGATTGACACTCACCCTGAATGTCGAACTCGAACCAAGGCCGAGGGCTCGACCCAATACCGAGCTCGAGCCAGTATCGAGCTTGCAGACAAGAGTCGTTGCAACCGCACTAGGGGAAAGAATCTTGGCAGGAATCGAGGAAGAGACAATTCATCATAGGTTCTCCACTATATATTGTTTATTATAAATAAAGTAAGATCCCTCTATTATAAATGGGGGAATCCTTGTAAGCGCAAGACAGGTTCACACATTGTAAGAAAAGACTACTTCTATTTATTGAAGAATAAATCTCTTGAACTTGTTTGACTCAGGATACACACTCTTCTTGTTCAGTAATTTATATCTCGTTTCTATAGCCAAGAATCTAAATGTTTCCACCTCTACGTACGATTTATGTCAAGTTATATCACATATACTTAGAACTACTTATAAATTCAACTATATCCGATTTTTCGGATAAACAAGTATCCCAATATAAAAAAAACATGTGATAAAATTTCATGTTGTAACTAAAATTTGAAATAATTTCTTGTTTATAGATATAACTGATATAAGTACTTAACTATGTAGATTTTCCACTATAATCTTACTCTGTTGGGAGCACGGGCCTAAGCCACTAGTTACTTTACTTGTATCGACTTTTACTGCTAATAAAATTCTGCTTAACGTCATTAAACTTTAAAATGGGGGTATTTTAGACTTTGCATAATTAACTGTGATGTGAAATATTGTATTCTGTGCTGTGGAGGTTTTCATAAGCTATGAGTTGACGAAAATATTCAGGGTCTTCTTATATATTTCCTTCTGTGCTCTTCCCTGAAACCCTTCCCTCTTTTCTCCGTCGTAATTCAGTTTCACTTTCTATTGAGACCCCGATTCTTTCTCTTCTCTATTCTTATTTTGCCCCATGGAATTGGAGTCAATTTACGAAACTGATCGTGTCGCCGGATTCATCTCCGGTAGAGGCTTCCGCCGAGTTGCTCTTCAGGTACACATTTTGTTTCTGAAATTCCAATTTTACAGTTTATATTTTGTTGAAATAATTTTGAAATTGTCTGCTTCAACCCTACAAAACCCTTGAAAGTCACCTTTTTTGAGTTGCGCATTATTTGTATGTTCTTGGCTTCACATGTTGCAAAAGCTGTCGTATCTAGCAAATTACTTTGGACATAGGCTTAGTGGTTCAGTGATAGCAGATTACTTTGGTGGTATGCTTCAATTTGCAGGAGAAGAGTTTGAAAATCCACTTTTTCGACTGTAAATGTTGGTGAGAGGCTATGTTACTCTTGAATATGTGCAATCAAAGTATATATCACTAATAGGAGTTGGGACAAAAACTCTTTTTAAGT